>NW_024580671.1:9693982-9726802 GCF_017639235.1 Corvus kubaryi
CTCTCGCGGCGCCTGACCCTGCGGGGCGCGGTCTGCATCTGCGGCGGACGGGGCGGGCGGGAGGGGCGGGCAGGCGCGCGCGCGGCCGCTCGCGCTCGGCGCCGGGTCGAAGGCCGGCGCTCCTGATTGGGTCCGCGGGCGGGCGGGAGGTGCGTGCAGCGCTGTGACACCCTGTGACGTCAGAGCGTACGTGGCGCAGAGCGTGCGCGGGAAGTTCAGGCGCCGCGAGAGAGTGGCGGGAAGAGGGGAGGGGGGGTGCTGGTGAGGCCGGTCAGGACTGTGTGTCCCAGCGTGCATAGCGCTCGCGCCCAGCCGGGGCCATTGGCGGTGCACGCCGGGACGTGTAGTTTGCAGCGCGGTGGGTGTCCCGCGCCGCGGTGGCCGCTGGGATGCGGAGCCTCGTTGTGGCGCGGAGGAGGCGGTGGGGACGTGGAGTCGCCTGAGGGAGAGCAGGCTGAGGCGGGGCTGGAAGTGGATCTCTGCAGCTTGGGTGCTGTCCGTATCAAAAGCGTTCAGCAGGGCTGTGGGTGCTTCGCAGTGCTCTGTGTGGCCATTACAAGTCCGCGACATACCCTGGTGTTACAGGGGCTGCAACTCCTGTTCTAGGCCCCCTCAGAGGTGCGGAGTGGCTCCCGTCGTAGCTGAGCACGCTCCGAAAAGTATCGGATGATAGCTAAAAATACTGTGAAAAATAATGTGCTGTGAAAAATAATTTTCTTGGTAAAGGGAGACATCCTTCAGTTGGTCGTGGTTCGCTGAAAGCAATTTGAAAATGTGAGTGCTTTCAAAGGCCTCGGAAGCCAAAGGGTGTGTTTTAGAGAATGGGGCTTTTTTGTGTGTGCCATTACTTTTCATGTCAGTCTCATTACTTTTCTGGGCCTAATTTATGATTTATCTAGGCATGGATGGATAATACGGAGCATTAGGTGAACTGGGGAAATAGTTGCACATTACATCTTCCTTAAGGTTCATCTTAAGGTTCAAGAACATAAATAAATTAAATAGCCTTAATTTTAAGTTACATGTGTGTACAGCAAAACTCCCGAAGAAGTGGCTTTTGATCCCATTATTAAAAATAAAGACTTCAACTATAAAGAAAATTTCTTAAGGCATTTATTACGGCAGCTTGCAGGCAGTCTTGAGCAGCAGCTAATGGGAAACGTGCTGTTCACTCGGTTAGTAGAGGGGAAACTGTGTTACCACCATGGCCTGTCACCCAGCTACAGTGTACAGACAGCTGTCTCGGAAGATGCTCATGCTGTTCATGTCTGGCAGCTGTGCTGGACAGAGAGAGAGAGCTTCATATGTACTGGTGTCCTTCCCCAGAGCAGCTCGGTGGGAGGTTAGAAATGCACAGCAAGATGATGGAGGGCATAAGGAAGAGGTGGGCAGCGTGGTGTTGTATTAGTGGCATTGCAGTCGGGGGTGATGTAGGGATGGAATAATGAAGGTGGGCGTAGTCAGGAGTGAAAGGGTGTCCTGAGGAGAAACGGGAACATCAATGTGGGGGGAGGAACTGCAGTGAGGGGAAGCGCTCAGAAGGAGAGCTGGCCCAGTGCTGACTGATTTTCAAATAGGCCATTCACTTCTTTGAATTTGTAATACTCAATTTAGTGGTTACCTTTTAGAGAGGGACATTCTTTGCTTCATTTTGCTTGAATGCTTGTGTTGGATATTTAAGGAAGCCAGCTGGAACAATACAGATGAAGATAGACTCAACCTTGACTTGGTTGTGACAGCTGAAAATGGTTTGTGATGATATTTTGCACACACAGGAAAACTGTTTAGCTCCTCTTGGAAGTACTGAGGCATGAAAAGTTGAAGTAGAAATGTCTGACATTTGCCACAGTGATTCATTTTTTGCCATGGCAAGGTTAGCACTATTCTAAATCGTTTTGGTGACTTTTGAGCATCTTACAACTTGTTTCTGGGATATTAGTGTCCCACAGTTGTCCTATAGTGCAGGAAAAGATTCTTCTAACCTGGTCTTTATTTACATTCATAACTTTGGTACTAAATGGGGATCGGGTGGTTATGGGGTGGTAAAAGATCATCTGTTCCAGAAATGTTCTGCCCACATGGTCACCATGATGCACTAAACTGGAGAAGCATGCTAAAACCAGCCAGACAAAAGAAAATCCTTCATGGCAGGTAGGGTCATTTTGTTGATAGCTCTCGTAGAGTAAAGCGTTTCCAGTGGTCCCTGTGAACCACTGTTGGGATTTACCTTTTTAAATCCTTATCATTTTCAATTAGACGCTAAACCAAGTTATTTTCCTCTTTGGGAATCCTACATACATCTACTTATAATAAGAGAGTGTATGTGAGGGAAAAAAAACCAGAATAATTCTGCTCTGGTCTGCTAGACAACCTTGAACAGTTTTAAAATTTTTCTTAAATCCTCTGACATCATCCTTCCCTTGCTAGTTCCTATACCACAGTTACCTTATCCTACCACTGCTCAAACCCAATTACTACCAGAAACACAGGCCATTGCAGAGGAAGAACGTATTTTTTTGTTCAAGTACATTTATTACAACTGGGATTCAGCTATAGGAGATGTAATGTTCCAGAGGAAGTTAAACACAGAGAGAGACTAATTGAGTTGAGATTTTTTCCAGCTGATAGCAGACAACTTCACAGAAGGAGTGGTACTCCTGGTCTGTTCCCTCTAGACGTGCGTATTAGATGCTCTCCGGTTCATTCACAAAGATAGCTGAAAGCTTAATTAAATGCTGGAACCTGAAAGGATTTATCCTGCTTTATACTTGCAAATATATTCCCCAAATGTTGAAGAAGAGGGAGTTAGTTTAGAGATGCAGTCACAGCTCTAGAATCTGAGCCCTCCCTATTTTGCAGTTTTACTTCACACGGGAACTGTGAGGCCACTGATGGACAGAGGATATCAGGAATGTGCTGCATCTAAGTCTTAATCCCAGTGTGGAAAGAGTTGCACCACACAGCTGTACTCAGTTTAAAGGGAATCCTTTCGGATGACAAGTTAAAAGCTGGTTATCATTCTTTACAGCTGGTTTTGGGGAAATAAAAGAAAAATTGCTGCTCTAATTCAAAAGCTGCTCACTGCTGCAAGCAGATATTTGAACCAGAGAACCTTACGGTTGTGGTTTATCACTTAGATACATGGCTGACTTTGAACATATGAACTCTGAATTTTCACAAAGATGCCTGGAAAGAGAGTTTTACAAATTTACTGACTGATTCTAGTAACAAACCACAGATGGTTTCAAAGAAGTGATCTGGATTTAAATATGAACGAAATAAAAAGGAATGATATGGCAGTATTTAACTTAAGGCAAACAGTTTTAAAAAGCAGCATTACCTACACCAGAATGGTCTCATGGGTAAATGTGTGTTGCAAAGCATTATTATTGTGTTGCATTGTATAAACAGTCATGTTCCCATACATGAACATGAGTTAACTGTGGAACTTAAATCTTGGCTTTGGGATCTTAGTCATAACTATACTCTGCCAAGGGTGGGTCTTTTTTTCCCCCCCTTATTTTCTGTTCTCCTTATTTTTCAAGTTAGATGGCATTTCATAGCAAATGATAGCAATTTCCAAAGTAGGATACATTTAGAACTAAATAAATCATTGGCTGCCTTTAACCTCATAAGCCAATTGATGTGCAAGTTAAGTTAAGAATCCCAAAGCATCTTTCCAAATGGTGCTGCTCTGCTGATTTTCACTTAAGATCGTTTCATTTCTGGACAATAGAAGGTACTGTTGGCTTCATTTAGGAGATATTTCTACAGTCTTACTAAGAAGAATAAACAATATTTACAGCCGTGAACTGCCTTCCTAACCCAGATAATCCACTTCTGCAAAGCAAAACAAAGTGTTTGAGTATCTGATTCCTTCACCTTTAAAAAGAGAAAGATAGGAGAACAGTGCTGAAAAGAAAGTATTTATCTGGGTAAGTAGTGGACTGAAACAACTGTCACATGAGCTCAGATTGTCTAAAAGAACAGCGTTCCAATAGCACCCTCATCATAAGATTAAGTTTCAGGAAACATAATATCTTAAAGGAAAAAAAATGTAACAGTGTTTTAATTAAAAGGTTAAAAAATATTTTCAAAAAACTCTACAAGGCTAAAAGAAATTTCCCTTCTTGCTGCTTAACACTGCACAGCTTTTTGCAGCATCTGTGGTCATTTTCAAATACATACCACAGCCACCCAAAAATAAAAAAGAACATCAGTCTTTCAAATGAAATCTGATTTGAAATATGAGTCAGAAATTTAGAGTTAAAGATTTTTATCACTGTATTATTTTCATGCCAAATAAAGTTGGTTTACAGAGCAAAAGATTTTTTTTCTCCCTCAGTAGCTCTCCTGAAAATCAGTCCAGGTTGCTTTTCTTTTTGCTTGACCATTTGCATTTTCATGCCTTATCACAATTCAAAATTTGTAATTCCTTCGGAGCCAATTATGTTTCCCTTTATGTCAGCACACCCAGATTTCTTCATATAATGATCCCAGCAGTGCTTGTACTTGAGACAAGTTGCCTTCAATAAACTTAAAAGCCCTTGTTTAATTGGAACTTCTGTTATTGGACAATATTCTCTGTATTTCAGAAGTTGTAAAAACGCCAGTTAAATGTTTGCACTATTTAGGCTTATTCGACCCAGAGGTGGATGTACTATGGATTTTCTTTATTCTGGATCCCACATTTCAGGAAAGCCTTGACCATACCAGTAATTTAGAAACTTCAGTGTTAGTACATTGGCTAATTCCGAGTCAATGTTTGTCAAAGTGGACATAAGGGCTAATCTGTTTCGTTTCCTGACATAACAACTGAATTCTGTTGATTCTTGCCTTAGAAGTGCTTCACTTCAGGCCAACAGAATGTGCTATCTCCCACATTTAGGAGACTCAGTAACTACAAAGTTGAAAAAATACAAATACAATTGTTCTGCCATGCATCAATGTGAACAGAGAGGGCTAAAATTAAATTGGAATTAATGAATAGAGGGAATGGAGTGTAACTTTGCAGAGTCTGATTTCTTGGAGCAAAATTGACTCATTCGCAGGATCATCCAAGGTAAAGTGACTCAGGGAGTACTCTTGGAGTAGGTGATGCCTGTTGTCAGCCTACCATCACCTGAACAACAAACACAGTCTACTGCCTGTCAAGATGTGTCCCTGGTGGCTGCCACAAACTGACTCATGTTTTGATCTTTTCCATAGTCTGTGAATGTTCTACTGAAGAGCTTTGTTAGTCTTTAACTCATATGTTGAAGCTGAATGGCTCTTAATATATGATGCACTCTTTTCTTTTAAATTTGCTATTTGAGAAATAAATTAATAGTAATTACTTAATACACAGTCATCCACCTTCTCACAGCAGAACCTAAAAATATCCCCTGACTTCCATATGCTCTGCAGGAGAGACTTCTCCAGGCATCCCTATGTAATTGACTGCAGTTTTTAGACCTGACATGTAATACCTGTAGTGCTCGGGTCCTCCTGAGAAAGAATGCACACTTGCTGGTCTTTACTACTCTTCTGGGACTGAGAACTCTACATTCAGTCAGCTCAAACGTTCTTTGATTATTTTTTAGGGGTTTTTTTTTAAGTGAACTGATTTTGACACATAGTAAGTGTTTATTATGCACAAAATCTTGTCAGAGGAGTACTAAGTTCAAGTACTGATTAGAGCCTGTCTGTTTTCCTCTTGTTACTTAGTTTTGCAAAGAGAATAAGGGTTACAGTTCCATGCACAGGAACAGACTAGAAAGCTGCAGTAAGATTGCTTTTGCTGCTAGCACTGACAGGGCTTCCATTTCTCCCTTCAAAATCTTCTGAGTGCTTTGAAGTGAAACCTTCCAAAGGTCAGAAATCAAGATCCGACTCCCAGAACTTATGAATCTGCTAATATGTGAGAAAGCTCCATAACTCCTTGTCCTCATTAAAGTTTTACCTAAACTTAGCTAACTCACTGCTCATTTATACCAAGACCTTTTTCCACTTTTCCTAGGAGGCAGAACTGCTGAAGGGGCTGGGGTCTCCAGGGTCTTTCCATTTTCTGGCTGTCTTGCACAGATGTGGTGGTACCAAATTAAGGATGACCAGCAACTGGTCTCTGCAGCTCAGCGCTGAAGGTATTTGTGCGTGTCAACAACCATTTGTACAGAAACAAGAATTAATTTATATTTTTTGTACTGCAGAAAGTCCTACCATAACCTCTTGAACTGTGGGGCTTGGAGTCTTTCAACATTGATTTTGTTCATTCATATGAATCATTAACTACATGTTTGTGTGCTAAAATTAGTTAACACAGAGTCATAAGTGTGAAAGTTGTTTAAATGCATATATTATTAGCCTATTCATACAGTTCTAGGATTAGTAACCATGTATGATAGCAAGGTATAGTCTAAGTTTAGGAGATATACGCTATGGCGTATGGTTGAACATGTCAGAGCCACCACTAGAATTTTTAAACCCTCTGGGTTTGTAAAATTTCCCTTCATAGTGAATATGTATAAAATTGAGGACTGCCAAGTATTGGTGGCTTATTTGTGAATTTATGTATCTGAGAGGCAAAACCAAAAAAAAAGTATCAAAAGAAGCGAGAATACAGGTCAAGAATCTCATATATCTCATGTGCATTATTCAAGCAAGAGGAGGCTCCCAAACGAAAACATCTACAATTAGTTATAATACTTTTGAAATCATTACATGCCAGGAAGAAAAACGTATATCAAAAGTATGTTTAAATTTCAAAAGAGTCTTAAGAAATGCCTTCCAATATTTTGTTATCTCTTGGGGGGTTAATGATGCCAATAGCTTTCACTGAGAGATCTGGTATTTTTTAACAACTTCTATTGCAAAAGTCAACCCACATGCTACAGTCTGATGCAGAGGAATGTCACTTCCAAAACAAAAATAGTTCTTCAAAACTTCTTGGTCTTTTCATTCATTGGAAATTGAGTCATATTACTTATGTTAGAAACACCTCCTGCCTGTCACAGTCAAGGTGACCTATATGATTTTTAATTTTTTTTACCACTTTTGTGGTACTGGCAGTGTAAGGATGTCATTTTATCTCTGTACTCGGCTATAATGGTACTGGATCTGGGCTTTGTTCTGTCATAATCTTGTAGAGTCCAAAATTAGTCATTTTTCTATGATTTTTTCCATTACTAGCCAGTGCTTCAGAGAGACTGGAACAAGCATATTGTAGAAGCAATGTCATTTGGAAGGATGAGATACAGAGAGACAATTGTCTGCTCACATATTGCAAGATAAAGATGATTTTGTCTCTCAATGATTTGTAAGAATGTCCTCGAAGTCCGTTCCTACAGGGTTTCTGGAGGCAGTGCTTTCTGTAACAACAGAAATAAAAAAGCTTCTTTCTTTGTTTTCCCTTACCTGATGTCATCATTTAGTAGTCAGTGTGAAAAAGCTGCTCTTGATGGCATTTTGCAGCCACTTTGTCCTGCTGTGAATAGTGACACTCTCTGCAGCTGTGATGGGCATGGAAGGAAGGAAGATGCAGTTTTGAAGCCTTATCTTCCATCAGGAGGTCATCAAAGAGTGCTGCCCAGACAAAACTACTGTGAGACCAGTGGATCTAGTGTCCCTCAACTCTCAAAACCTGTGCTGCCAAGGACCAGAGAACCAGATGGAAAAGCACCTACTGTACTCTGCCAGTCTTGTGTATGGCCCAATTTTTTCTTTTGAGATACAGGTTTATTCCACAAATAAACCACAGAAGCTCATTGTTCTGAGGTCCTTGATGTGTGCTGCTTTCCTTCTTGTCCACTCTGCTTTTCTGCGTTGTATTAACAGAGTCATTCTGGGAACCCATCAGGGGCTGAGAACAGTGTGAGATTTGTATGATGCTAAATTTACACAGAATGAGCAGCTGGGGCTGAAAGTGAATTTTCATTACCCCTCAGCAGTATATAGTCTGAGGCATCAGGCTGAGAGGCTATGATACCATCGTGAAGGAATAGTTTGTACATGCTTCAAGGTTGACTTGTAAATACAGGTATTTTATTTCAGTTGAAATATCCCATTTTAGTCAATGTTCATGAACAAGACACTACTAGAAGAAGAATACTTACGGGAGTAATTTTTTTTTTATTCAGGACTGTTTGTCCACAACTGATGCAAAGAGTTTTTTTGTTTCAAGAAGCCAACTCCAAAATTATATTTCCTTGAGATGACTCATCCGGTGGTGCAGTAGTCCCCCTGCAAGGCAGTCAGAGGAGGTTGGCAGAGGTCCATGTTATTTCAGACTTCAGTGAATCATGGAACATGATTGGTTTGTGTGAGCCATCTTGGTTGATTCAAGGCTGGTTTAAATACAGCAAAGCACTTAAGCGCATTGCTTAATCTTAAACCAGAGTTGTGTCTTACGGCTTCATGTCTGCTTACGCACCGTGTTGGGAAAAAGATGTTACTGTGTATTGCAGGTGTGTCAAGCAGGGAGAAAATCTTTATCACTATATAAGGTCTGAAGTTCAGGTCCTTCTTTAGTTCCTGTATTTAAGTCACATTCTTCAGAGGTCAGGAAAAAAAGTAGATTTTGTCATTTCCTTAATGAGTGCCCAGTTTGTCAAGTTAGCACTTTACAACATGAATCCCATTTTCAGCATCAAGCAGGATAAAACCCTGACGCATTTGCAAAACCAAGTGAAATCTGAGATAGCAAAAACATTTCCGGAACCGTGGGAAGTAATCAAAGGCAGCATTAAATCTACTTGATTCTCTTTTATTAGCAAACACCTGGGTGTCCAGATAGATAATTCAGAACAAATGTGTTTCTTTGAGTGATTAGAAACAACTGGAATGAAAATCCATTTTCACATCAATTGCTAAACACTGACCAAAGGAGCAAATATGATGCTGAACCATGTTCTAATCTGGGGTGTATGTGTGTGTGTGTTTAGAAGTCTATCTATCTAGCTATCTATCTACCTATCTATCTCTTTCAAGATAAAGCACTGGGTCATGTATGATCCACTGTTGGAAGACAGAAGGGAAAAGAGGTACATGTCACAATTATTCCTGCATTTCCCACCAACTAAAACATCTCCTGTAAAATTGTCCTGTTTGAGGTTTCTGCCTCAAGATAACTTTTGCACCTGCTGTTTAAGGATTAAGTTGCATCTTTTGAGAAGAAACTGCCATTTGGGGTCACATGTTATCAAACGGCATTTTTATTTATTTGTGCAGCTAGGCCTACTGAATTAGGAAATCTTGCTTTTCATTTTGAGCTTTACTGTGGATCTTCATCATAAAATATTTTTTGAGACAATGAAAATACTAAGGCTCTAAGTTTTATAGCAGGAAATAAAAGAAAAAAGGACATAATTTCTTCCTGGATTTCTCTACAGTAATATATCTGTATTATTAATACTTCAGTCACAGTAAGTAATTCTATACTCATCCAAAAGCGACTCAGGTACCCCAAATTTATAGATTTTCATTATTAAATGCTTTATTCTTTCACTGTCATCTCTGGTAAGTACTTTCCTCCATGCCATCCGAATACCTTTGAATGACATTGTTGTCGAAGTAATCTTTATGTCAAGCACCAATTCAGCATCCTTTTTGATGTGTGCAGAATATGGCATAAGAGCAGTAAGAAAGGAAGAGCAGTGTCTACTTCTGAAAAAATAAGCTTTATGTATGGAGATGTTCCCAACATACAGTCTTCTAGAATTTTGCAGAAAGCTTATAATGTGGCTACTCCTAGTGTAAAATAATATTCCTCCAGGAAAGTTATTTATGACAGCTATAGTTCTTTATTTTTGTACAGGTCTTTGTACAGTTATTCTAGAGTAACTTCTTTATGTACACAAGCCCAGTAACAATCAACTTTAGTAAACTAGAGTTATCTACATTCGCTGTTTTTAATACAAAAAAGCTGAATAATCGCTTGACAAAGAAGCAGAGGCGTAATGGCTGAAAACACACCACTGTTTTTAACAAACTGATACGAATCGCTCACTCCCTCTGTGTGCCCTCTAAATGTTGCTTTCTCTTTTGACAAGATCATTTACTCAAGCTGCCTCTGTTGGCACATACAGTTGGTGGCATATAGAGTCAAGTAAGCCCCAGTTTTTCATCCTTTTCTGACCAGGGATTAAAATTTCTATGTAAACAGAATCAGGTGATGATACAAAATGGAAGCTGGTAATTCAATTTTATATGCTCTTAGACCTTGTAGTGTTGTTATACATTCACAGTTACTTCCAACTGAAATCTATGTATCTCATGCCTGTTTGTTTTGTTTACCAAGAGTTCCCATGACAAACTAGTGCAAGAGGTATGAAATGTATTTACCACTGTCCACGTGTCTCATCTGAAGAGTCATCATAATTTATGCTCAATATAAATGCTGAAAGAACAAGACTACTTCTAGGAATTGGAGCAAAATAGGGCTTCAGCAAAAAAAAATTCTCTGGCTGGGTTATCAAGAGGTATAAGATTTTCCAGGGTATTAGCAGTGATTAAGGAATGCAAATGAAGTGCAAAAAAAATTTATGTTGTCTAAGTGCTGAATGATATCAAAAACTAATGGAGCAATCAGGCCCATTTATCCAAAGAGTCATTTTACAGTAGAAGGAGAAAAATGTGGTAATCACAACCTATGATGTGATGATGGAAGATGCAGTGAGAGTGATATTCCATTGAGGTTCATATTTCATTTTTCGCTGAAGATCAACAAGTTCAACAATAGCTGAAGTCAGATTTCTGTAGACAGTTACTGTTTCAGCTGTCATTACCTCTTCATTACTTGCCATCAATGAATATTTTCAAGCAGCAGATCCAGTCTTTGGCTTAGCTGTGTTCAAGTGATGCACCAAAACACACTCAGAAAGGAAACACTGCAAGATTATTTAATACACAATGACTTAAACATGAGGAAGAATTAAAGGAAATAATAAAACCAGTGTGCACTGAATCACAAAGAGGAAATAGTTTCTTTTTGGTAATAGGGCTACATAAAAGTAAAGACAAAGCAGTGGACGTGTTTTGGGTCCAATTGATGCTGACAGAATTAAGGTTCCTGATATTTAAGGTTGAGTCACACTGTGTGGCAGTCGTGGTAGATTTTCTCCTGGCTATAAAAAACCCTTGTGATTCCAATAATAAACAGTTTCACTCAAATGCTGCAGCTTAATTCTTTTCCCTTCAAACCAAACCCAAGGAGCTGATGGCACAGAAGATACAGGAATTATATATCACATCAGTGCAGAATGATCTAATTTGCTCTGATGCAAAAGTCCTAAAGAAATATGCTGCTGAGGCGATCCAATCAGGCAGGGTTTCTTTTTTTCCTGTTCTAGTTTAGAAAGCAAAAAAATTATCTGAAAACTAAAGCTATGCCCTCCAGAGAGTTACCTTATCACAAAATCAGTCACACATGAAATGCATAAATCCTTCAGGGAAAATAGACATCAAATCCAACCTGGTGGTGTTATCTTCATTTTAGAGTTTCAGTAATGATATTTCAGAGAAATTTATAATGAGCCCATGAAAAAAAAGAAGTCTGGAGAATTCACTTTAATTTCATACATGAATTAAAACAACAGCTCCCAGACTGAGATCATTCTCTGTAATGATAGTAAGCAAACCTATGCCTAAAGAACTGTCAAAAAAATCTTGCTAACATAAGTAGAGTGTACCAGAATGTCTTCAGAGTTAATTTAGCCAAATGCAAAGGTACTGAAGTGTGATGTCTCTCTCTGCTACTAATAATACAACCAAGTATGAAGATCTAGAAGGCTCAGTGTGCTCTGAAGGCTCAATTGTTCTCTTTTGTATCTAGAGTGGCAATTCAAATCCTGAAACAAGTGAGGACAATTTCTGTTGTTCTCAGTGAATTGGTCAGAGTTCCTGGTAAACTGGTATTAATCCCATACAAAGTGTCTCACCATAATTGTTGCCCTCTTAATCCTCAGAGAAATAAATAATACGGACTGAAGTAGGCAGGAAGAACAAAATTCTCACTAGTTCTGTGGGTTGTTCCCCTTTGGGCAACAGATTTACATTGCGGAATTGAGCCAGGAACAGCAAAAGAAATCTTGTAACGCTTCCCACCTACATCTTTTAGTACCAGCCTTATGCTTAGCCAAACTTGGTCAATTTTGTTCCAAAATTCCTCATGAAAGGCATTTTCAGGTCTACATAGATCCACTAAATGACAGCTAGAAAAATAACCAACAGCGACTAAGGAAGTTAAAGCAAGAAATCTTTTTATTTTTTTCACTGAGGAAAATATATTTCAGATTTGCATTCTACTCCTTCTCTCTCAGTAGTAATTTATTCTTTAGTCTTGTGCAACAGGTCATTAACCTGCTTAACAACCCTAAATCTAGATGTTTTCCCTCTAAAGAAATGTAGTGAAAATACCAAATCTTTCTTCCACTTCATTTTCTTTGATAGCTTACAGGAATGTATGAACTGGGATTTTTCTTTCACAGTGGCAAACAGTAGTTTAGCTGTTAACTATGTGGGATCTAGATTTGGGACTGTATGTCTGTGTACAGTCTTTTTATCTGCTGAGTCTGATTATATTTGTCTCCATATTATCTAATGACTGTGACCACTGGTGGAATATTTCAAGGATATTTCAATTTCCACCACCATTTGACAGTAGGCAGAAGGTATCACTACAAAGTTATTTGGTCATCTTGATCTTTTTTTTCCTAATCAGAAACAAGATGAAAATCCTTGAGAGGATAATTTAAATTTTTCATCCACTTCTCCCATATTTTACCTGCACCATAAGCCATATGGCTGTTTAAAACACAAATCCATGTGAAGAAAGCAGAAGCTGCAGCTACTCCTGAAAGCCTAGTGGCAGTTCAAAACCCCTCCTGGGTTTTGCCTCTCTCTCATTTGAATTGGTGGATGGACAGAAGTTGCTATTCTAAAGTTGCGTTAGGTTTCCTGTGTTTCCTTTGATGTGTTCAGTCTTGTTCTCACCCGTATCGATGTTCTTTTCAAATGCATAACCTGGAGGCGAAGGCCAAAACCTTTCTAGCTTAGAAGCAAATGTATTACTCGTTTTTCTTGAAGGATTATAAAACCCCATAATCTCTCTGCCAGAGATGTTCACTGAGAGAGACGCCAGCCAATATAGTGTTCCAGGATTAATTAAAGAGTTTGTCTGCCAGACATTCTTTAAGTCTGCTATTTCTCATTTTATTTTTACTTTTTGGCATGTAATAGTATTTCCATACTTATTAAATCCTGACTGATAATTACATGCAAAAGAGCAATTAGCAGCAGACAATTTAGTGGCAAAGAATTTATAATTTGAACTGTTTACCATTCAGAGATGACTGAAAGTTATAGCAACTGCATCAAATGAAATCATCAGTGATATTGTTCCAGGGAAGGTTCCACCTGGGGTGCTCTCTGTTTCTTCAGCCCATCTTTGTATTAAGCATAAAATCAAACCTGTAAGTAGACAGTTACTAAAATGTCATGCAGTATATCAGGTGTTTCCTAAAATCAAAACCTCATTTCATTGTTCAGCACTGTGTGTGTTGAGGACCTGTCCATGTGCTGCCTCCTGTTCTTATTAGAAAGCCCAAGTATCACGAGTTAGCATAAATGAAATTCCTTAGTAAAAGAAACCCTGACTGAGTGATTGAGATCTACAGAGGTTTTCTCTGCTTGTTTTCTATATTCATTTTAATAGAAACTTTACTTTTCTGTCTGCAGGAGCATAGATTCTATGCTCCAAAAATAACACTGCCACTTGAAGCACAATCACTAGGCCAGCAAATGCAGAACCCTTATCAATCAGTTCATATCTGAAGGAAGGAAAAGATTTGATGATTAATAAAAAAGCTCATTCTGAATGAGACGTTGAGGGCAAGTATTTGAACACCTCTGTGATCATGAACTAAGCAGGAACCAAATGTCTCACTTTTTTGACAGCCCTTTGAGCTTGAAGTGTTTCAGTCCATTTATGTATGGGCAAGAATATGCACAGGCATTACCATTTTTATAAGACTAATTATCAACTTTCTCTGGTTCTTCTGACACACACCAGAGAAAAGATTTGAAAATAGTGCTGGATAACCAAAAAGAAGGAGAATGTCTGGAAAAGAGAAGACACCCCCTCCCCTCAGACATCGAGGCTCGATTTCTTTCTAGTATTTGGATGCTTTAGTCTGTTGCTCTTTTTCCTGAAGTTACACTGCAGTCCAATTTATACTGCAGTTATCCTAGATTGGTTCTCCTGTGTAAACTTTGCTTTCAATTGTCACTTTTTATGGGCAGCCATGCCATTAGAAACTGTATAGAAAACTCAGTACATTTATGATTCATCATCTCAAAGGAATTTGGTACCAGTTTATGAAGTAATACTAGGAAAGAGAAAGCTGAGATAAGGACCCAAGTTCACAGATCCCTTTAAGATGGGCAGGTAGCAGAGTATAGTCATGACAGTTTTAATGCCCCTGCACCTCTAAAAAGCCATTGTGATGGGTTGTCCCTGGCTGGATGCTAGGTGCCCACCAAAGCTACTCTATCACGCCTCTTCTCAGCTGGGCAGGGGAGAGAAAATGTTAGGAAAGGCTGGCTGGTTGAGATAAGAACAGGGCGAGATCACTCAGCAGTTACTGTGACAGGCAATACAGACTAAACTTGAAGACATCAGTCTAATTTGTTACCAATCAAATTCAAGTAGGATAATGAAAAATAAACCCTAATCTTAAAATACCTTCCCCCCGCCCCTCCCTTTTTCCCAGGCTCAAGTTTACTCGCACATTTCCTATTCCTCCCCTAAAGCAGCACAGGGGGAAGGGGAACGGGGGCTGTGGTCAGTTCACCCCACATTGTCTCTGCTGCTGCTTCCTTCTCAGGGGGAGGACAACTTACACTCTTCCCCTGCTCCAGCATGGGTCCTTCCCAAGTGAGACAGTCTTCCACAAGCTTCTCCAGTGTGAGTCCTTCCCACAGGCTGCAGTTCTTCACAAACGGCTCGAGCATGGGTCCCTTCCATGGGGTGCTGTCCTTCACAGACAGACTGCTCCACCACTGGTCTCCCATAGGATTACAAGACCTGCCAGCAAGCCTCTCTCCATGGAGCCACAAGTCCTGCCAGGACCCTGGTCCAGTATGGGCTTCCCACAGGATCACAGCCTCCTTCCAGCATCCACCTGCTCTGGCATGGAGTCCTCCACAGGCTGCAGGTGTATATATGCATCCCTGCAGACCTCCATGGGCTGCTGGGGCACAGCCTGTCTCACCATAGTCTGCACTACAAGTTGCAGAGGAATCTTTGCTGCAGCACCTGGAACACCTCCTGCCCCTCCTGCACTGACCTTGGTGTCTGCAGAGCTGTTGCTCTCACATATTCTCACTCCTCTCTTCCAGTTGCAGCCGTGCAGGTTTTTTTCCCCCTTCCTAAATCCGTTATCCCAGAGGCACTTGACACTGTCACTGACGGGCTCAGCCTTGGCCAGTGATGGGTCCATCCTGGAGCTGTTTGGCATTGGCTCTGTCAGACATGGTGGCAGCTTCTCACAGAAGTCACCCCTATAGCCCCTTGGCTACCAAAACCTTGCCACACAAACCCAATACAGTCACGTAGATCTTAGCTCTCTATGTCGACCTGGAGATTTGTGATGGCATAGTGCCCTTTCAAATACTAGTTTAAGGCTCATACAAAAGGGAGTCTGCTATCTACTGGTGAATGTTTCCTTTCTGATTAACCTACTATGTGTTTCCAACCAAGTATTGACCTAATCAAAACTCATTTATCTTATGAGATCTGATGTGACTGCAGCCTGATAGGTATGATCTGGAATACATCAGAAAAAAACATATCCACTTTGTATTTCAAACATCCAACTCTGAACATGCATTTTGATTCATTATGAAAAAACACACTGATGTTCTTAATAGGAAAGCAGAGAGGATCAGTTTTGAGGCTGTGTTATTTTTCAGATTTATTTGCATGTGTAAGTACTTCTTCGATCTAACTGATGTAACAGGAAACTCTTGTTTGCTTTACAGTTGTAGTGTAAGTGTAATGAAAAGCATCCTCCAGCATCTAACATGAATATACACAACTGTGGCTCCATAATGACCTTTCAAGCCAAGATCAGGGAGCCTGGGAAAGCTTTTGTATGGATATACTTGTTGCATCAAAGTCCTTGAGGTCGTTGCCTATATTGTACTTACCAGCAGTTTTACAGCACCCCAAGAGGTTGTAGCCTCCACATCTACGATCTATTGCAGAATGATAACTGCAGACACTTGGTTTAATACCTCTGAAATCAGTGATCACTTTTAATTTGCTAATCCTAAGTCAAAACAGATAAATCCGGCAAACTATTAAGACAATATTGATTTTAAGACAAAGGGTGTGTTTCTTTAATAAAATAAGAGACAACCATGCAAAAAGACATTAAAACGTTTACACCTACAAAGAGGCAAGTAAGCATAGTTATCAGTGCAATATTACTTAATTATATTGTAATAGAGCCTCCTGCTCTACTGGATGGAGGGTCCTTTATGGAGGAGATCCTCACCCATAAAAACAATTCCATCCGCGTATACAAAAAAGGCACTAACTTTTCAAAACAACAAAGGGTCATTCAGGCATTGAGTTGTTATAACCTCTCTGTCCTAGTCTGGGAAAAAAATAGTCTTTATGGTAGATTGCAGGAGTCCATCTGGTCGGGAGGGGTGTGGTGTGTGTACCAATCCTTTCCCCCTTTAGTGGGGAGATGTCTGTCTTTCCACAGAGCCCATTCTTCCCTGCCTGGCTGCCTGCGCATTAATAACAGGGAACAGAAACCATTCAGTGATTGGTACCAGCTTATGCTAAACAATTTCCCTTCCTGTTTCCAATAAACATGGCTGTTCAAATAGATTATAGTGTCTCAGAGCGTTCACATCCCCTCCAATCCCCCTCCCTGCTTCCCTCCCTCCCGCCTTAGATGTCCTTTAGCTGCTCTTTTGTGATGATAATAAAGCTAAACAGCATTTCAAAGCGGGGTTTGATTAGCATGATAACCGTGTAGTGGCTTGATGGCCAGCATGGAATGGTTGTCTAGCCTTCCAGCACCAACAGCTTCGAAGAAAAGTTATACAACTTGTTAAAATGCATGGATGTAGATACGTGTGCATGTGTGCTTGCACTCACATAACTGAAGTATCAATAAAACCTGACAAAGTCCATTCATTGATACTTCCCCTTGGAACAGGGTTTTCTTGGTGCACAGGCTAATTGCAGCAATTTGCCAAAATTTGCCTTTGTAATCCGTATGCATTTAAAGAGGGGACAGGAGGTGAAACTGCGGTAGAGCTCAGTAATTACTCATCATGTACAGCATCACCACAATGCTGCTACTCAAGCCACCAGGCATTGCTGGAGATGGGATATCTGGAAATGGCATACAGCAGAAAGACTGCAGAAAACTCCGTGTCTCAAGGCCTATGTAACAGTGTCAACATGCACACCAAGGGCTGAAGCTAAAATGCCATGGCGCCACTAATACAGTCTCCCAAATCAGATCATTTAGGGTAAGACTTTATGCTGAGGGCATGCCCTTTCTCCCTTGTAATATTTATTCCTTTTTCTGAAAATAAATGCAAGACAGAAGTTTATTCCTGGACTGCTGTTATCTGACGTGTTCTGGTTCTAAAGGGTTAGAGCCACACAGTGGGATAGGGTGAGCAGTAGTAGCCCATTGGCTGTTTCACAGTAGTTAGACTTTATGGGACATGACTGACTCCTGTGGTTTCTTTTTTTTTTTTTTTTTTTTGAGTTTCAGCTTTCAGCCTCCCCTTTATAATTATTTGGAGCACAAACATGAAAAACTGCCTTAATTGAAATAATGTTTCCTCTGGATTTCTTTTTTACAATGTTTGTACATATTTTGGCAACCCTTCAGGTTGCTGTATGTTAAGCAAGTATATGAAAAGGTACATCTTGCTAGTCTGCAAATACTTGAATTCCAGAACATGAAGAAGCTTCATGTCATCTATACTAGCAACGTGTATCTGCAATCCAAACAGAAAGTAAGAGAAAGTACATTGCAGAGGCAACACCAGATTAATTCAGCAGCATCATGAAGCTGATCACTGTGATAAAAAGCAGTCACCTCTCTAAGTGTGCTCAGAAGTGGCAGCTATGGTTACTAAAGGATATCAAAAAGCCTTACAAAGAGGTTTATCTGCTTTAACTCTAGAAATACAAACAACTTGAATCCAATATATCCTTTGCTATAATATATGTGGGTTTAGGCAAATATTAACAAAAATACTCAAATCAAGCCAACAAAACCCAAAGAGTTATTTGGAACAGAGAAGAAAACAGTGAGTAGCTGGATGCTGCTGTGTAAATTTTGGATGTGGAGGGCCCTGTGTTAAGAGCTGGATGATGATGGGGGACTGAGCGGCTGGGGATCAGCTCTATGGGAAAGGGCTGGGACTCCTGATTAACATCAGGGTTAAACATGAGTCAACATCATGCCATGTGTAGGGGGGATGGCTGGGAGCTGTGTCAGTGGAAGCAACATGGCCAGGAGACTATCACCCTTCTCTCAGCACTCATTAGAGCACAGCTGGAATTCTGCATCCTATTTTGGGCCCTACAGTACATGAAGGACAGCAATAAACTGGAGTGAATTCAGTGAAGGGCTACCCTTGATGGTCAAATCTGGGGCACTTGCACTTAAAGCAGATACTGAGGCACCAGGGCATCTTCAGTCCGGGAAAGGGATTGCTCTGGGGGAACCTGACAGCAGTACCTACTAACCAGTACTAACTAGCACCTATCAAACACTACCCCTGCCTTACTGAGAAGCTGGAACCAGGGTCTTCCTGGCGGTGCACGGCAGGAAGACAAAGGACAATGGCCATGAAGAGCTGAATGGCAGATATGACTGGGTATAAAGGGAAGTATTTTCCCAATGAGACTAAAAAAATATTGGAAGAAGGAGGTTGTGCAGTTTCTACCTGTGGAGGTTTTCAATGCCTGGCTGGATAAAGCCCTGAACAACCTAAACTGACCTCGTAGGTGACTCTGCATTGAGCAGGAGGCTGGACTACAACCATCTTGAGGTCCCTTCCAGCCTGAATTACCCAGTGATCCTGTGTTTCACACAGCTCATAGCAAAGATGTACAACTTTCCTGCAGGATGCTGCAGACACTGTAGGCATCAATGTAGGTTTCGGATGCTGGCCAGGGTCACCAAAGGGAAATGCACTGATGTTTCAGGTCTGAACCCAAACGCATGGAGAATGGGAAATGTTCAGAGGAAATACTACTGTAGGCTTGCTATAATCTCATATTCTTCCTTGTGCAGCTGCTTATGGCCGCTGTCTGAGTTGGGGACTGGCTGTCCATTTCCCAAACCAGTACAGCTCTTTTTGTCTTTATTTCTATGAAACACACCATCAGCATGATGTACTGTTTCAAACCTAAAATTTTGCAGAGCTTTTAATTACAGGGAACTGCAATTTTTAGAACGTCATCCCTACCCTTGGAAGGAATAGTAAAATAATAAGGCTTTTCAGACCGCTTTTTTCCAGTCAATTTTCATAATGACAGTATTTGGGGGGAAATTGAAGATTGTAGCATATTACCAAAAAGTACCAGAAATGTTGAAGAGAGATCTATTTTTATTTAATTTATTTTTTTACTTTTTCAGAAGTTCAACAAGTTCATTGCAATCTGCCTTTCAAGGTCATCCATCTGAATCAATCATCTTCTTAGCTCCACCAGTTCTGATTTTTTGAATAAAATTGTAATTACCATCCTTTTAAGCACCAGCTGTTCTATTGAAACATGATACTGGTGGTGTACTCAGTCCTGGTGGAAAAATATCTGTGAGCTGCTCTTCACTGAAGCCTCAGAGCTGATTGCAAGAAGCATTTATAGTCACAGAATTAAAGGGGCCACAACCAGATCCTTTATGGATCCTTTATAGTTCCTTCTCCTTTTGTGCATTATCCTGTTCAAACACGCATTTGAACCTCCACTGCAGTCACTCCTTATAAATAAGGGGAAAGGGAAAGTCCAATATCATGTAGTGGAATGAGTAAAGGAATAATCTATGAGCTTGTCCACATGATGAGCTATTTGATAACAATGCACAGAAACAGAAACACTTTGGGGAAATGTTTCTCTGCCATCCTTTAGCATCACCCATTTTTTAGCAGTATGTACCATCTTTATCAACAGGCAACCAAGGTTAACAATTTAAGAGGAAAGCTATAATCTACGTACAGTAGGATACTGTACTAAAGAAGAAATCAGTGATGAAAAGAGAAGCAGAAGTGCTTTTCTAGCAGGATTTACTGGAGAATTGAAAGGCTGATTGGCACAGGAAGTGGCATGGGAAAATAAAAGCAAGAGGTAGAATTTGTCTTGGCAGGAAAGTGATGTTCTACTATTAGAAATGCTTGCAGGCCAAAAAGAAAAAAAAATCCTGTGCTGAGATTTAAAAAGGATTTTCCAACTGCTTTAAAGCTCAGATCCTACACTAAGTATCTTCCTAAAGCACACAGAATTTGAGAAGTGTAGAAGTTTTTGGTCATGTTCAGAGGAGCCAGAGACCAGTGAGTATTTATCCTCTCAGACTGGGACAGTGACAGTTTCTGTGCAGACAGGCAAGATGCAAGGAGCAGCCAGGCACTGGGGTGCACTTGCCAACTGCTGCAGCCCTGCCTTCCCTCCTTTCCCCTGAAAGATTTTTTCTTTACATATTCTATTGTAATGTATTTTCCTTTTTTCTTCTATTTTTATGAGAAATGAGGGCAGTGGTAGTTTAGCAACATTTCTGAACAATAGCTAGTGCCAGGTCAGGGTGCTACCAGAGGGCACTTGGGCCTGAGGACGCAGGGGAGGGAACTTGCCTTGTCAGCCGCAAAATCTGAAGCATTGCAGTAGTGCTGACTGATTAGGCATTGCTATATTCTTCTCTATTAATTGCATGGCCTTTTCTCTTTCCACAGCCAGGAAAATGTCCACGCTGTCAGAAGTCTTTACCTACGAGGACACTCATCCCTCTGCAGTGTGCTATCAGGAATCAGTGTCTGGCAAGCCCCTGCTCTCTGTCTTTCCCTTACACAACAGACCTTGAGCAGTATTCCTGTGCTCAATGCTCTTGGCCATTAACTCATAAGGCCCCAGTTCAAGAAGGCCTTAATGCACATAACGACATATCTCTTTTCCTAAAGATTGCACATAGCATGCAACCATTATCCCCAAACCTGGCCTGAAGACATATTTCTTCCTGAGTCAGAGATAAGTAAATATCTGGAATGAAAAGGCAATGCACAAGGAACAGTGAAGGAATGCAATACTCAGTTTTTTCTTATTTATTTCACAGAAATAAATACAGAAAAGGAGAAGAGCAATACCAAGAGTGTATTGAAAATACTAGTACAATTGAATGGGCATAACAAGTTCATTTCTTTTGTGACATCCCTGTCTATCCCTGATGGCAGATATTTGGCATGGGAATTATATTTTACTGTGTTTGTGTACAGCAGCTTTTGCCACAGTTGTTCTTGATCTCATGCCGGATCTTTAGACAGTGCTGAAGGACAGATGATAATAACTGGTAACAAGTATGGAGGACTCTTGTACTCATTAAGGTATTTCTGAAAAGCAATGAGGGAAAGTCAGAATGACCACATGTATTAATAAAAAAGACTTGCTGACTAGAGAGCTCAAATTATTTCATTTTAGGTAATATGAAAGACTGAGACTATATCTTTCTTTTTAGAGATGCTCATTTTGTCACTTCTTTGATATTTGCTCTTGCTTTAAACAGTATCTTCTTTTATCTGATAACTGAGGTTGAATGGAGAGTCTTTTATTTTGAGATATGTAACTCATCACATCTCCAGATGGAGCCACTCCAAATAGCCTGAGCACTTCCAGTTCCTACTTCTCACTGTGCCTGGCTTCTGCTAGCCAACACAAGGTCATTTTGTCTTAATATTTCATTGAATTGGTGTATTAGTAATACATCAAAGATGATGCCTTAATGAAATGCAGCAGCTAGATATAGTCACAGCTATATTGAAAGCAATGTCAGAAAAAAAAGGCTGTTTACTCTGCTTGGAAAGGGAAGGCTGATATTTGATCTCCCGGAAGCTGGAGGCTCCAGCTCTGCAGTAGGTGAAATAGACAATATACATTTGGTGTTATGTGAATTTTAGAACTGGTGATAGACATGTAATCTCAGTCAGTTGGCAGAGATTCACAGAGCAGGCAGAGGCTGCTGCAACCAAGTAAACTTCCATATGCTGCCTTGTCTCAAAACTAATCTGGAAAGCAGGCAGAAAATAGTTTGTCATATCATAGCAAATTCTTGGCTTCTTAGCTGAAAGTACTGCTGGGGTTTGTGACCAGCATTAAACACGTGGTACTTGCATTTCTCACGTAGGTGCTGGGCTGAGAGCACTCAACTCACCCTGTAAAGGTCAACGGCGGTCTTCAGGGGTTGGCAGTCCTTGGCCACTTGTGACTAGTGGCTGGTGTTGGAAGCAGAGTTCAAGGTGAAGGATCTCCATATACCACTACCTGCGCTCCAGGCTATCCATGTTTTCTCAGAACACAAAAGTTCAGAAAAATAAAGACTCCAAACTGACAACAGATGTTTCATTAACTCCGTCTATCAGTGTGATATTTTTTCCTTATGAAGTTACTATTTGTTTGCAGGTGACCACTGCTTTTCTTTTTCCTCTGTGAGATTATAATCTTAGAGAAACAAAAAAGGGGTCCCTGTCAGCTTTTATGACAAATGGTGATTACAGCAGTACTGTACTTTGTTTCTCCTTGAACAGATCTCATGCTTTTCCCCCCCTTTGTTCCTCTTGGTCATTTGATATCTGAATGTGTTTATCTCTGAAAGAACCTCCCCCAGAGATCTTGAAAAATTCCTTTTCTCCATGGTCCAGTGATATAGTTTATGTATTTCTTACAGATGCAATAAACAAAGCCTATTCTCAACTGCAATCTCTTAAGATTGCAGAATAACTAATCAGGCTGTTGGCTCAATTTGCTATCTGATCATTTAGTTGATAAGGCGAATCCTGACTCATTCAGATTTTCCATGGTGGATCAATCAAGTGATGGAAGCTGAGTATTGCATTTTCTCACCCTATGATAATCAGGGAAAGCATCGGCATCAGTAGACATCTAATTTGGCAGGTAGTTTAAATCATGATTTTTATCAGCTACTAATATCCATTAAAAATAACTGCATTTTGGAAGGACAGCAATTATGCTCACTCTGCTACAGTGTGAATATCTGTGGGAAGTGGACAGGACCCAGGGGTTGCCCCAGTGTGTTTCTTACCAGTGACCCACTAGGTCAGTGTGTTTTACTGGTAAATAATTTTGCATGAGATTGCCTACAAATGACTAACAAGTGGAACACTCTCAACTAATAACAGAAATGTGTAGTAGAAGTGATCTACCCTGGGAATTATTTTTTTTCTTTTAAAAATAATTTTATTTCATCTGAACGAATTAATTCCTTACCAGTTAGAAGACAATAAGAAAATTACTTTTGGAGGAACATAATGGCAAACCCAAAAAAAAACCCCAGAAAAAAAAGCTAAATGTAAAATATATCCTTGCATAAGACTATAGTTGGTACAGTAAGGATGTGAGACAATTTTAAAGTTCTCTTCAACTCATCAGAACTGAATGGTAATCAAATGGAAAATGTCTTCCATCTTAATAGACAATTATTCTCCCTTAATATAGAATGTACTATCAATTACTGGAAATGCTACTGGAGCAGTGCTTTAAATTCATTGTGTACTACATGACATGACTTTTGGAGAATATTTTTTAACACACTTGCCTAGTTTACACATTATTCTTTCCTTCCTTCAAAAAGTGTGCAAATGACCAAGAAGTCCAGACAACACCTATGCTTTGCTTAACTTTTCACATTTTATTGCAAAATATCTCAAATCCTGTGGATTCCAGGCCCCTCTGAAAACAAAAAATATCATCCTTTAAAATTATGTTAAAACAAAACATAAAACTTTCTGAAGCATTTTAATTAATTATAATAATAGAAAAATGAGTGGGTTCTTTTGTTTTTGTGAGTATAAACAGAATTTTTTAGTGGCAAAATAAATAACAATTGATTTTGAATATCTTCATTGAAAACAAAGTAATCTAAACAAATATAGCATTCAATCCTTTGTCTATGTGCATCCTAATAAAGTTTAATTAGATGTAATTACCTGTCATTTCCACTTCTCCTGCCTTCTGGAAGTGTGGCACTATATAAAACCAGCTTGCCTTTTCATACAGGATTCAATTTCAGGAAATCAAAGATGTGTTTATACAGTCTGATTTTCTGGATAAACGTTTTTGAACTACTGACCACTTTCCTCTTAACTTCTTCCTTAGTAGGAAGGATATTGCACCTTGTTCTCTGTAACTTCTAATCTGAATGACTGTTACCTGCTATTAAACTTATTAAAGATGGAATTGTTGCCTGTAGATTTTCCACATTGCATCTCAAAGTTACCAAAGTTAATACTCCTGAGAAGTTCATACATATTATTTTTTCTCTTTTTTTGCCTATATGGTCAGTTTACTTAAATGCGTTTTTATTAGGAAATTCCTATTAGTTTAAAGGCATGAAATGGCAGTATTTAGTTAAAGGAGAAGTACTACTGCTTAAAACCAAAAGTCATTATTCTGTATTTAGGAAAAGTCCAAAAATTCCATTTCTTACACCTACTCTTCTGTTATAATCATGTTCCAGCAAAATCTCACCCGAATCTGCAGAAGACTAGTAGTTCATTTTATGAACTTTAGTACTTAAAATGGAAAAAAATACCAACTCATCATTTTTAGACCTTTGTGGAATTCTTTGTACCACATGGAAAGGAGCTCTCTTATCTGCTCAGAGACTGATGTGAGAAAAAGCAATATCACCTCTGAATATATTACCAGGATAAAATAGCTGCTTTCCAATAGAGGGAGAAAAGGATGATGGTGGCCATTATATCCACATGCCTGTAGAGCTCTGTGTTTTGCTGATATCTTTATTTCCACACCAAGCAGAAAGATGAATCTTCCAGTTTCTGAAAAAAGTGATGCTGTGAAGTTGCTGAGAACTGGGTTTGGCACAATTTTTTCCCATCATTCTCTTAAATAAGTCCCAAAGTCTTATGCTTGCTTGTTAGGCTTATAAATACAGACTCCTTCCTTTTCCGCTCTGGCTGCTTTCCACAATATTGGCTGGCTTCAAAGGATGGGGAAGAGGAAGAAACATGCTGACAATGCTCACACTTTCTGTGAATCTCTTTCATTTATTGTAGCCTTTAGCTCATACAAATTTCAGCTTTGAGGCGTTTGCTTGTACAGCCATCTCATCACCGACAGTTTCTCCAGCTGCCCCAAATCCTTTCCAGCTCCACTCTATTTTAAGGACCTGGCTGCACCACATCTTTTGGGTGAAAAGAGAGAAACAAAAATAAGCATTTATTTGCCCATGTCTCCTGGATTTAAAACAACTCAGCAGCTAACCCCTGCTGGGGAAATAGTTGCCACATTTGGTTAGTTCAGAAAGACCAAGCACCTTTCCTGTACCAGGGACTTCAAGCATTTCATAAATAACTGCTTCAGGATTTGTGCACTTAATTCTTTTTATGCAGAAGCCACTGAGGATACTATTCACTAATTAATAAACCTAAACGTAGGTGTCTACACATGGATGTTGATATGTGGGTTTGAAGAGCTTGTTACAGGCAGTGGAGATCTAGTCAATGCAGGAGCCCGCAGAGCATTTCAGCTGGCCCATGCAGGGAGACTCAAATGAGATGCCCACACTGAACTATTTTGTGTTATCTGAGCTGTAACTGAGGCATTCACACCATGGTGGCAGACATGAGGTAGCACCTCCAGAAGGTCCACATCCTCTTAGAGCAGCAGTGGAAGGTCAGGAGGGAGGTGCTAGTGTGTCTCAGCACCAACTGCTTGCATGCAGCAGCTCCCTAGTCCTCTGCTCTGAAAGGAGTTTAATTTCCCTCTCACAAGTGTCTGATGCCATCGATTTGTCTTGTCAGCTTAAACACATGGCTTGCCTGTGGACAGTCACAGGTAGGCATCTATCTTCAGGTTTCATAATCTGGAGCTGAATTTCTCCACGAGACTTATTGCTAGGCCCTCACTTTTACCACTTTGTACCACACCGGATTACACCACCAGGTTCTGGAGAGCTTCTGGAGTAGGTGTCACAACAAGGCACTGCATTCTACAGCAAGACAGGCAATATGCAGTCAAGGAGCTTGGCTGTGAAACGTACATTTAGAGCACCCTGAGTGCATGCATTGGAATAAAATCAGGCCTTAAGGCAACTGAGCATACATAGGGCATGGGCAAATGTACACAGACAAGGCACTGGCTAATGCAAGCTAGAGCCATCTCTAAGGCAAGTTGGTCCTAAATATTTATTGGGACTGATAAGCCACTTTTAACTGTTGTTTTTTTTTGCCATATGACTCCTCAGACCCTGCACCCCAAGTATAGATTGCAGGATCCAAAGACTGGATTATTATTCTTCAGTGAATGTTATAGTAGAAGGCACAACACTGCCTAACTTGTCTGATGGTTAGAAAAACCACAAATATAATACTAAACTCTACTGCCCAGTATATTTAAAAGACTGTATCCTAAATTAAAAGGCATGGGAAAGTACATGTTGAATATCTTAAATAACACATTTAACAACATATTTCCATTCCTCTTTCACACAACTTGCTATCAGAGAAATTATTAAGAAATAGCAGCAAGGCTTATCTTGCAACAAAGCTTAGATTTCTGGCTGTATTGACACCAGACTGGTTTTCCTGGAGTTAATCTGATGAAGAGTACAAGAGTCTACTGTGCAGAAACACACAGAAACTGTTCAGATCTGGAAATGTGTGGCTGCATTGGCATGGCACTGCCCTGGGCACTTATGCTCTACAAACAGCTTCTCTGAGCCTTGAGCTGCTGGCTCTGTATAATGCCAGGCTATGGCATGGGAGCCTGCTGGCTCAGGTTGGCTCTAACTCGGGTGCTTCATTATACACCAGAAATTTTGCCTTCATGTCTAAGAATAAACAGGTAAAAAATTTCAAATATGAGCCATCTCTCTTTTCTTCAGCTCATCTTAGGGGGACTCTAATAATACATTCAATTCACTTTAATAATATATTCAAGATAGACTTGATAGATTCAAGCAATCAAGATAGATTGCTCTAGTGCCAAACTACAAATTCTCTGGTTGCTTAAGTCATTCTTAGCCACAGATGCTGGCCATCACTCTAATATCTGGATACACAAAAAATTGATTAAATCACATGCACATTAAACTATACAGTGTATTTCATTAGTGTTTTAAATAAAATTTCTTTGCTACATCCAGATTTCATCTTCTGTTGTTAACTGATGTAGCACTAATTCCAGGAGGGCTTTATCTCCCAGCAAAGACAAGTGGTTTTTAAAATTCCGTACATTGTGTAGCAGACTTAACCGATGTGGTCCATTTATTCCCCTTCAGCACATTATCTCCAGTATGTAAAATGAATTATTACCTCTTCTCCAGTGTAACAGCATATTATGCTCCACAGAAGACCCAAAACTTGTAGTCTGTGTTCCCACAAAATCTTCTTCTGTGATGTCTGGATGTCCCTAATGACACTTATTTAACTAACTGGTCATTCATATTGTTCTAATAGTGTAAAAGTATATGTTAACATTAAAACTTTATTGAACTGGTTCCCAAAGGACATTACAATCTGAGGGTGAAACTCATCCCCATGCAGCTCATTTGGCAGCCAAAAGAATACAGATTTTATATGTGATTTATTGATGCATGGCCCAGCTGTTCAGCGTCTGCTTAGGAGATTTTCATCCTGGTTCCATGAACCCTGGGTAAGGCCTTGCTGCTGTCTCATAGGAGTCTTATAAATTTTAAATAGTACTATTTAAACGTGTTAAGTGTGTAAAGCTCATGGCATTTATGTGAGAATCACTTCGTCCAGCCCTAAAGTAGAAACCACTTCTGACATAAAATACAACTGCTATTTAGTACCTCTAAAATGGTGTGGAAATGTGAAGATATATTCCATATTCCTATGAAACTACTACACTATGAAAGCACTGTAGTAGATAAGAAGAAAATAAATATCCTTTCTAATATTAATACTATTATTCTAATTGGTAGTAAATATAAAGTTCCTTCTAAACCCTTGGTGTGATTTGTTCTCCTAAGTGAATCAGAAGAGAAACTTAACAGCTATTGAATCATCAGCTGTGTTTCCAATAGCATATGGGATTTCTCCCTTAAGTACCAATGCAGCCCAATCCTGCTTAGGTTGCGACAGCTGATTAGATCACAGCTTGAGGCTTACCCAGTAATTGCTATCTGCTTAATTATTTTACCTTACATTAAACATGCTACTGTGTTTCCACTATTCTCTCTCCTACTGCTCCATTCTTATCTTTCCAGTTAGACGACAAAATCATCCAAAACTTAACACGCACCAAAAAGGAAGCCGCAAAATCCCACTCTTACTTATTCTTTCAGATTTCTTTTTTGTTGTTGTTGTTGTTTTGGAAGGAGGTAAAGAAGTGTTGTTTAACATATGGCTACCCTTCAGGTTAATGCTTCTTTTTTGATAATGTTGCTGAAGGGGCTTAGAGGAACTTTTTCCAATGTTTCCACTTAACGCACCTACTGTCTTGGGAATTGTGCAGCTTTATTTTTCAGTAAGTGTTTAGATTTTATATTGGTCATATTTTTGTACCCATTCATTTAGAAGATCAAAATATGTGTTTTGCAGAAGTGACTAAGAGTTTAGAAAGAGTGGATCTTGCCTGAGCTGCATATAGTTCTCCAACTACCTGTTTTGTCTGCCTATCCACCTGCTGTGTAGTGTTTTGTTTGTCTTTGGAGGTCTTTTACTGGCTTGTCTCTTTTGAACTAACAAAAGCTCAAGGGAGAAAAGGTCAGAAGAACTTTCTGCTTTTGGACACATCATAAATTGGAAACCATTAACAGTGCAAGGCACATTAAGCCCAAATAATATGCTGAGACCCTGATTTGTGGTGGTAAGGCATGGGAACAGGTTGCCCAGAGAAACTGTGGTTGTATTTCATACCAGAAACTGAGAATGATAGAAGCTGAAAGCAATCACCTGTCCTTGCTATTTATTTCCTCTGTAGTATGCCACTGGAATATCCTGCTTATGGGGCTTCTTCTTGCAGAGAAGAGTCACTATCAAAGCCTGGACAGCAGTATGATTCCCTAAACTGCAGGAGCAATGATCTGCAATGATGAGCCACGTGTGGGAGCAGGCTTTCCCTTTTACACAGGTGTAAATTTGTGAGCAAGGTCCAGCTTTGTCCAGGGTAAGAACATCCCCTTTTCCACTTGCATTTATCCTACAGGCTTGGGCCTGAATGGAAAGGGAATCTACATTAAAACAAAATTATTTATTGAGGCTTTGATTTGTGTGGTGAGACACTAGAACAGGTTGCCCAGAGAAACTGTGGATGCCCCTTTGTTGGAAGTGACACCCATCACAGGGCAGGGTAGGAATACAGATAATTTTATTCATGTTGAAGACTTTTCCCAATTTTACATTACAAGAGAAATTCCCATTCTTACTCCAAGTTCATTGAAGAAACATCTCTGGGCACACGTGCAAACTGGATCAACTAACTTCACACCTGGGTTGCTAATGGAGACCATCTCACATTTTGTCTTTAAAGGCAGGGAATCATGAAGTGTCCATTGTGAGTATTTGGTATCTTCAGACCTTTTTATCACTCGCCAATGAGCATTCCCTGAGTGCAGCCCCATACCCTGAGAATCTGTCCTGTGCCTCCAAGTGATTACATATGAAAATGTCAGGAGTTCTTCTGAATACCTTAACCAGGAAAATTAGGTTAAAAGTCACTTTATCTTTCAAGCGATATATATATATATATAGATAGATAGATAGATAGATATGTGTGCATCTATATATATGTGAGTGTCTATACACATGCACATGTGCACACACACTTCTGTGCCTCCTTCTTATGAAATCCATTTTACTAAGCATGATCTAACCTTTTAAATCCATGCGGAGTCTCATGAGTCACTTTGTACTTGTCAACATGTTCTAGCTTGTTGCTGACCAGTGATACCAAATCTTCCTCTGTATCAATGTCAAATATAAAAAAATCCTCATTATTTTCCTCGGGGATATCTGCATATTTGAGAAGGATTTCATTAGCCTATTTTGGGCTCTCATTTTAAGTCGTCTTTTAGACTATTATTTTGAACAATCCTGCCTTTTTTATGCTTATTCCAGTGGAGAGATATAAATATTTTATCTTAAATGTATTCCAGCAGAAGCAGAGCGAATGTTAGCTGTCTAGAAGGGTTAACCCATTACTGAAAAGGATGCCTGATAAATTGAAAGTTTGGCTCTCAGCCAAGAGAGATCGGTTTATTCTGAGCATTCATTTTCTGCCTTAGGAGTGGCAAATCCTGTTGCCGGTATCAGATGTGATACAGCTTCTGAAAGAAGCAACCTCAGAGGCAAATTCATACTTCGCTAGTCAGAGAACTATCCACTAACTGTGTACATGAATTAAGGGCATGCCTTACTTACAAAGTTATTGTTGTATCTGGAATTGCAAATTGTAACTGAGAAGCAAAAAGAAACCATAAACAACTTTAAAATAAGTCAGATTCCATTTTCAAAATATCATGTGGTGTGTCTATTAATGTAAAAACTGTAAGAGGTATTTATTAAGTGCTCCTTGACATATTTTTACCCCAAATTTCAGCCATATTTTCTTCCATTCTGAGTACTAAAATCAGTAATTCAGTATTCAGATGCCGTGATGGAGTTGTTAATTGAAAAGCATTCCCAGTGTCTCAGTATGGATCAGTAAAGAGCTCCAGTCAAGCTGTCTGGAAGTGAAGTTGTCATAGAATGATGTATGATTTAAGAATAACTAAACAGCAGTTAACCTTCCTGTTTTAAAAGAAAATAAATATTCCACACTTTTTTTCCTTACCGACTCATTTTGCTTTATAATCCCTATTGCATAATTCCGTATCTGCAAACTTTACTCTAATTCAGCAGCTTTGTATTTAATTTACATTGTGTTTGATTCTCACTGTGCTTAATTTACATCTACACAAGAACAAGGAACAGAAATCAGGCTTTGACAAATCCAGGCCATATTGAACCTAGTCAAATTCTTTCCAAAGGAGAAAATGCAGAGCCCCAGTGCTAATATTTCTTTGATGTACTGGAATTTATGGAAGATTATGTTGCTCATCTACTACAGTCACAGAAGTCTACAAGGAGGCTTTTGGGGGGCTTTCAATTTCTTCTGGCAGATTATGAAGAGAATGAAACACACCTCCTGGGCATGGTGAACACCTGTGTGCTTGCTGCCTGCTTCACCCAGTCACACTGAATAAAGCCTTCACCAATGCCTCCAGTGCACCAGCATTGTCCTGAGCATTAGAGCCAGGCCTATGGAGAAGGGAAGGTTTTGTTTAATAGGACAGGGAAGCTTAAAATAGCCTCTCCCAGCTTTCTCTGCCTCCTCCTGCTCCTCCTCCTCCCTTCTCAGCTCATGAGGTGCCTTTTGCCAGGCCTCAAGCAGCTGCGGACTGTTAGCAGCAAGAACACTGGTCCCTGTGACAGGCTCGGCAGAACAGGATGGAGGTGGACAGGGGTGGGGAAGCACATCCTTGAAGAGAAGAATGGGAGAAAGGAGAAGGAGAAGTAGTGGTAGGGCAGAATTACACTCCTAAATACCCTTGAACTCTCTAGTACTCTACAATAGCCCCTTTTTTCTTACTTTTTAAAGTTAGTTACCATACTTATTGAGAGGCAACTCATATTAATCCACATGCTTTTGCCTTTTCTGTTAAAAGACGTAAAATTTGTTTTCCATGTGAAATCACCTCAATTTTCTCTAGAAAAGTACTTTATATGTTCAAGTATTGCAGGACAAGCTCACACATGAGTATAGCATGCTCTGAAACATCTAAACTCCACAATTCTGACATGCAGTCAATTGTTCATTAAGGAGAAGGTAGATATGTTTTAAAGAACTTTTATTTAAAAGGAAGTATTTTCTTTTTAAGGAAAACTCATGTGTGCATAGAGTTACAGGGAATGTATTAATTTATCTATCTTCCATATATTTAAATTATATTTGTAGAATAGGCCTAATATGTAAAATATGCTTGTTTTGACATTTGTGAAATGCACTGACTAATAATTTTCAAGATTTTCTAGTGGATGTTTCCTATTGTTCAAAAAATGCAGAAGGAATATCTTTCCTGCCATTTTGCAAAATGCAAAATAATTTCCTAGTGCATTTTCTATATTTGCTCTGTCTCCCTAACATTTTCTGGCAGGGAGGAAAGCATGTCAACAGTTCATGTAGAGCGTGCGAGAAAAATTTATTTTTCCCGGTGTGATTATGTGCTCTTGGTATTTCAGCAGTCTGTGGAAAAGAATCCTGTATATTCATGCACTGACATAGGCAGATTATCATTATTATTGCCTTCAAGCTGTTCAATGACATTATATACCTATCCACAAACAATTGTAATCACTTTGGGTTTATAACTCATTGTTCATTAGAACTTTAATACAACTTTGTTGTTTTTCTTTCTCAGAAACCAGACTTTGCAAGTTTGACATGGGAATGAAATAGTCTAAAAGAAGCTTTACTACAGTATGGAAATCAAACTTTCAGAACTAAAATTCCAGTAACAACAGTTTTCCAAGATGTTTTTCATCTTATTTTCT
>NW_024580671.1:9726812-10016083 GCF_017639235.1 Corvus kubaryi
TGTGTTTTCTTGGTCTTAATGAACCCTCTGAGATTCCTATGGCCAGAGAGGGAAATGTTTTACTAAGAAATAGCTCTACAAACTTGCAGATGTACATAAGGACACCTGTTGACTCTACTGTTGCAATCACTGGGGGTGCTACAAGATACTTCAGTAAATTAATTTCTACATTGCTTCTTAAATTCAGAGTGGGGAAGTAGTACCACAGCCAGCTTATTTTCAGCATATTGGCTTGATAGTTACGGTCACTTCATTAATAAGACCTGTTCTCCCCTTAAATACATAGACCCCTCCCATATTTTCTCTTGTTAATGGCATTATTATTTACTGCTGTCATCTTTTAAAGGACTTCTGAGATTGCTTCATGGGTTCACTGTCAGTGCTTATGGAAACTGTTTGGCAACAGTTCCCTGGATTGCAGACCTTTTCACTGTGATACTTATTTCATACCAACATGCTTGAATAGAATGGCTTCCCATTTTCGAATCAAATTTATAAAATGTCTTAGTATTTGAAGATGGAGGCTGCCTGTCTTGTCTTCTAACTAATCCTGAGAAAGTGGCTAATTCACAGTAATTCATTAATTCAGTCTAACATACCACATATTGATAGACATCAAAGAAGTAACAAGGGTTATCAAATACACAAAGAATAGGTATGTGGGTTGCAGCATGAACCAGTGGTATCATTTTTCTGAGCCTGTGGTACTGTGCTTCTGCCTTCTTTAGACCAAGACAAGATTTCTGAGGTCTTGAAATGTGAGTGATGGTAAATGTTCTGGGACATCCATCCAAGATCCAGGCTGTCTCTTGATAAGTGATGCTCTAGTCAGTTTCCCAGAGTGGGGAATACTGAACTAGTGACAGAGGAGACATTAGTTTCTCCTAGACCAGGGTGAACAAGAAGTAACCTTTGCAATTATATGTTCTCCCTTTACTCAGCTCTTTCCCTTTCCTACTTGAGCCAGTTAGGGACAACAGGAGCAGAGGGTGATACTGCACAAGCAGAATGAGATGGAGGCCAATTTGCAATGTATTTCCATTCTTTTCAGTTATGACAGTACATTGCAAACAGATCTCTTTTTTTGAAGCAAAGATGTAATACAATTAATTTCTGGATGGTTAAAGAATTTTGAAGACTTTCTTTTGGGAAGACAAATGCTGGGGCGGGTGATTTGTGTAGATGGTCATATTACTTGAAGCAGTTGGTTTGTTAACCAACATTTAAAACAGATTGATGCTGTTAATGTGCTAGTAACCAGTGTAGATGCTTAGAAAAAGCAATGCTCTTGCTATGCCAGAGTTAAGAACTGGATGTTAAAAAATCACATCAAGGTGATCTGCTAAAGATGATATATAAGAGCATCTTTTGGGGGAAAGTATTCCTAAAGTAATAAAGTTGTTTTCTTCAGTAAGGCAGAATAACTAGGATGTTTACAGCCCTTTCCAGCCCCTCACCAGGTGGTGCTGCTCCAATATCATGACCGATTCAAGATATAACAAGCTTTATGGAAGCAAGTACCCTCTTGGAAACAACCTTTCATCAGGTGTGGTATGGCCTAGAGGCTGCAGAGAGTGAAAATCTCCTGTGGTGTGTCTGGAATAAGCTGAGTCATTAGGGCTGCATCTGCTGAGCTCAGTTATTGGTCTTGTGGGAATATGTTCAGAATTTTAAATGGGCAGGAAAGTCAGTATATAAAATAAACTGAAATTTCAGCCCTAAAATAAAGTGAAGAGCTCTATAAAAGATAGGATTTTTTTCATGTTTTTTCCTTTATACTGCGCTGCTGACATTCATTTCTCTGGCTGCCCCATTAGTTTTATGTTTACTGTAGACAACCCGGGGTTGGAATAGCTCAAATTACCACTAAATTACTATGGTTACACACAAAAGGATTTTCTTTTACAGAACTTTTGTTGAATTGGGATTATCCTTCTACAAGCTGAGCAAATTGAATTTGTGTACCTTCCCACTTTGTAGGACATTTTTATCTCTACTCCTGGCATGAAAATAAAACATTAAGAAAAAATCTCAAGGACTACTGGATAATTTCCTGCTGGAAGCAGTCTATTTTAATTAAACAAGGCTCACAGCAGCTTGAAAATAATGAAAATTCACCTGGCCACATTGTTCTTATCAGATTTTAATTTTTACACCATAGTTAAAGTTAAGAAACCTCTCTGTCTGTGCACGTAATAGAAGAGACGGTTTCATGTGAGAAGACATGATAAGTCTGTGAGACACATAAGGCCATATCAGGCTGCTTCTGGTGTTCTGGGACTTTTCTGGCTGACATGAGATTTTCCGAAGTCCCTGAGGGTGGTGGTGCCAGCAGGTGAGGAACCCCAGGGGCGCAGACGCAGCCTGATACTGGCATCACGCCCTTCCCTTACTTTTGATATCTGATATTGGAGGAAAAAAGTAATTCTTTAGACTCAAGCACATGCCAGGGCACAGAGAGTGTTCTCAGGAAAGGATGCAGTTCCAGGGCAGCCTGACTGAAGACACAGGGCCAGCTCAGGCAGTGCCAGGGCCTGCAGGGTCTCCACCACCCACCAGGCTCCAGGGACAGGGTGAGCCCCTGTGCTCCCCTTTCCCTGTCCCTTCCCCAGTGTGCACTCCATGCTAGATCCAGTCTGTAGAGATAGGCATCGATTTTCAGTCAGAAGGGGTAGTACAGTCAGGCAATTAGCAGATCAGTGCTCATGTAATATGAAGTGAAACCAAAGGACAGCTTTCCTTCTGCCAGGGCACAGTGCTGGATGTGGCTACCCTTTCCCCCCCTTCATTTTGTCTCGTGGGGTAAGATATGAACACAAGGTGTAGGTGCAACCTAAATGCTCAAGGTTTTGTGCTCCTGCTAAAGGCCAGCAAGGGGACAGACATGTCTGCAGCCATTATAGGTGCAGCAGGTAGCAGAGGGACACAGGTAATACAGCTCATGGGCCAAAGGCAGCAAACTCTGTTTTATAGAAACTGGAAAAGGGCAGGTTTAGATTAGATACTTGGAAGAAATTGTTCACTGTGAGGGTGGTGAGGCACTGGAGCAGGTTGCCCAGACAAGTTGTGGCTGCCCTATTCCTGGAAGTGTTCAAGGCCAGGTTGGATGGGGCCCTGAGCCACCTGGTCTAGTAGAAGGTGTCCCTTCCCATGGCAGGAGGGTTCGAACAAGATGGTCTTTAAGGTCCCTTCCAACCCAAATCATTCCATGATTCTGTAGTATGGGTGAATCCCCATGGGTGTTTTAAGACAAAAAATTCAGTGAATACTTCCCAGTTTGAACTGTGCCTTTATGATTCAGCAAGGATACAGACATGCTGAATTTTATGATGAATATACTGTATTTAATCAAGGGAGACTTCAGTCACTTTCCTTTAAGATTTGACACATCAACTAAAATGCTTCCCGTTCTCTTGGTAAATTCAAATTTTGGCATATCCCAGATTCTACATACATAGAGCCAGCAATTAAATAATCAAATACGGTCTCAAGTGTCATCCAGTGAATGATCATTTTTGAAGATCAAGTTAAAAAAAAGAAACCAAGGAAAAACATAAAATTGCACATCCTACTAATCAATAAGACCTCTTTTCTTCATTAACGAGGTTTCAGGATAGAGTTTTCCTGCTGCTGGCCTTGGAAAGTCATTTACTGCACAGAATAGCATAATGCCAGCAATAGATTGTGGCAAAATGAAAATGTCAATACAGTAAATTGAAATGGCAAGCAAGCATCTGCATTCTAGGCAATGCCATGTAAAGTATCTGGTTGGTCTTTTTAAAATAGATTAATGCAAGAGACTTACTAACCTTCAGTTAATGGTCATATGTAGTATCTTAGTATTTCCTGATAAAGTTTGCAGTCTTAGCCCCTAAGCCAGAGTGAGATTAGAAATTGATTCAGTAGTCATCATTTTTAAAACAAATACAAAAAACCAAAAACCCAATCAGAAGAATTTTTTCTGAGAAAAAATATTATTTCTGCACCTCAAGTTAACACCCTCTGATAAGAAGACAAGACCAGGTTATTTATTACTTTATTTTATTTTACTTTATTTTTAAATTTTATTTTATTTTCAGTTTATTTTCTTTCACTTCTGATTTGTGTTTTTTTTGGTTTTGTTTGTGCAATTCAGTTAGTTTTACCTCTTCTCTGGTCCTTTTGTTTTCTGATTTTCCATCATCCCTTCATGTGGGCAGTGAAGGTTCAAAGAAGCAACAGGCAACTTACCTGGGATTCGTGTGCCAACAGCCACAGCAGCCTCCTCACCTACCACCATTATAACACCTACCACCCTGACCATTGCAGGATGCCAGCCTTGAAATTCCAGAAAGCGCCTCCTCAAAAAAGCCTTCGTAATGTTCCACCCTTCTTCTGCTGACATACTCTCTCCTCCTCCTCTTCTTCCTCCTCCTCCCTCCCTTCTTTCGCTCATACTTTTCCCATTTCTGGCTCTAAAACGTTTTCAGTTTTATGGATGCTACACTTTTTCATAGCCATGCCAAGGTTATTTCTGACATTTTACACCTTTTTCTTTCTGTAATAAAGCAGCCTTTGTAGACAGGAAAAGGCTTGAAAATTCTGAATTAATCAGGTCGTCTTCTATGTATGAGTAGACCATTGGATTGGAGAAGTGTATATAAAGCATGATTTTTGAATGCAAAGCATTGCTTACAAATCTTTGTCAGAAATTACCTACTACAAAAAGGCATTTCTAAAATCAGTGTATCTAGATATATTGATGTGCATTAGTCTGGGGATATGTGTTGAAAAATTTAATTTAACATGCTTTGCTTGAAGTAAGCTGTATACTATGGATGTACTTTTTGTACCTACATTATCTTTGTTAGCTTCCAGCAAGTGTTGTCATGAAATGCTGGCTGTACTTTTTCCTAGGGTCACCTCTGTGGTTTAATGTCTTTGTTACTGGAAATGCACAAACCAGTCCTGTGCATCATACACAGCCTCTACATACAATGTTTGATTCATTGATGAGTTACAGGCATGTGCTGCACTCTTCTGGGAAGACTGAGTGCTGTATGCCGAGTGTTTGATTTCTTACAGCAGCTCTGGTGTCTTCATCCTTCTCTCCTACCTCCATGAGTGCTTACAGCCTGAGTTCCCTGAACATGGGGACCTTACCTCGCAGCCTCTACTCCACCAGCCCACGTGGGACAATGATGAGGCGGAGGATGAAAAAGAAGGACTTCAAAAGCTCCTGTAGGTGGTAACAGCATTTGCTCAAAAATGTGCAATGAATTAATGGGTGGAGGAGGGGGAAGATACACAAAAAAGTTACACAGTACCTTAATTAATATGCATATATTCTAGGCAGAAGAGAGAGTTTCTGTTAGATGTAGGGAAACATAAGGGTAAAAATATGTGTCCAATGCTAAAATGAGATGAGTAGATGCTACATATATAAGCATATATATCTCATATATATATATGAGATAGGATAACTATCTCATCTGAAATATATAAAGGAATGTTTTCTTCAGACAGTTCTGGAAGAGTTTGCTATACCATTACTGAAGTGATTTTCAAATAACTTTTTCAACTCTTCCAGTTTCCATTAGGGAATAGAATTCATAGCTGAATAGTCAGAAACAGATTGCTGGTAAGCTCAACCAGCTATGCCATTAGGGAAGGCAGAGCTTGTTTACATCTACACCACAACCTGTACAGACATTTTGGTGAGGAAGAGCAGCAAGTTACAGCAAAGACTAAATAGCCTTGTTTGACCACTCTCTGGGATTCAAAGCATGGATTGCCTGTGAGTCAGTAATTTCCCAGTCCAGAGTAGATCTATTCAGGCTGTTCCACTTTGCATATTGCTAAGCATTCACTGGGCCGGAAAGAGTGTGGCCATGTCAGTGCATTTTTTCCCAGACTCCGTGTAAGTGCCACCTCTTACTGGCTTGTCCATCTTCATGTGACCCACAGCAGCTCAGTTCCTCCAGAGGAGGGAAGTGAGAACTGCTCTGTAAATCATTTGCTCTGGATAACAAGGTTCAGAAGTCCACTCTGGAAGAACTGAGCTGCTGCACATTACAGCACTGCCGCTGTGTTTTAAAGATTCCCCATGGTCATAGTAAAACCAGAGCAAACCAGCAGCTTCTAAGGGCAATCACTATGGAATTGTGAGAATACATTAGAGAGGAACTGAGGTTTTGCTTTCTTGCAGTTTTTGTTGCTTGCTTTTCTTATTTCTTTTGTAAAGCACATATTTTTGCATAACATTTGCTTGTAAGTGCATTTTTTATTTTTAATCCGATCAGCCATTTTTCACAGCTCATCTATGGACATGTTAGCTTCTAATGCATTCTTTTGGGTCACGGGGAGAAACTGTCTGTCATGCTATGGTATCAGTAGAGGTCCAGGTCTTACATGTTCTTATCTGTACGTGAGAAACAGTAGTAGTGTTACACTAGTATTAATTGATTTGAATAGTAAAATCAATGCAAAAAATAGTTCATCAATTGTGCTATGTTGTAGCTTGTTCAACAGAGGATGAAATCCTGAAAGCTAATCCTGTTATGGATCTTGGACACAGCTGTAACTTGCATTGTTAAATTTTTCAGATATTTTTCCTTCAAGGAATCCTTGACCATGTTATCCTGCAAAGACTCAAAACAAGGCCAGTGATGTGGCATTTAAGTGGGACAGTCACATAAACACTGTAGCCCACCTAAAAGATTCTTCAAGTCAGAAGGCCCTGGGGATGACAAGCTGCTATGAGTAAACAAATCTCTAGATAAGAGAAGTTAGGACGAGGCTCTGTTGTGTGGTAGTTCATTACACCTTCACATTGTGAGGTCTTGATAAAGAGCATTACGAAATATGTGGAACTGGCCCCACCACTTAGTGGTCAGTGCCTCCCTGCAACCAGTGACTACATCAACAACCCCGAACCAGAACTGGCTTTGGAGGAGTTGGCTGGCCAGACAGACTTGTTTGCTCTTTTTGTGAGTTTGCTTGTCAGCCTGTGCAGACTTCCTTTCTCTGTTAGTAGACTTATACCCATGCTTGTGACAGCAGTGACAGCCAATTTAAGGGACCCACACTACTCTGAATGTGCTACAAGGGACCAGGATAGAGAATATCCAGTCCTGTACCTTTCCACTATTCATCAACAAGACTTGGAAAACCTTGCCCCTCTCTCTTTGTGGGAGGCTCATGAGAACCAGGTAGATTGACTGCTGTGCTTTTCATGGAAAAGGTGTAACACACTCTTAATTTTAGTGGGATTTTTTTTTTCTTTAATCCAGTTGGATAATTTGAGGGTTTTATTAAGGTAAATTTTAATAAATCTTTTAAAATGACACTTGGGAATAAAAATATGTAGGTTGCTTTAAAGCTTACATTGCCATTTATTTAAGAATACTTGCATAACATAATGTGATTGTGGCATAATTCATGAAGTGTGATGGCACAAGGGGTTACAAGACTTTTATGGCCATGATTTAAGAATCATTGCATTAGTTATACAGATCTTTCTAAACACATGGCTGTAAAAATTGAGGGCATGCCCTGCTGCCACGTGCTTTTTTTACGCCACTTGTTTTCAGTTTTTATTCTTCCTCTGCTTGTTTGTTTGTTTGTTTACAAAGTTTGGGATTCATTGTGGAAACACTTGGATTATTATTTCATTAAGGCTAAATCCTGAAGTATTTTTTAATAGGTCCCTATTAGTAGTTGGAAGCGAGATATAATTTATACCAATTGACACTACTAGGGTTGCATATCTGGTAGAGATTGGAAAGGGTGTTAGACATGCATGGGTGCTCTTTTCTCAACAGCTAACAGGAGGAATTGTGAACATTTTTCAGTTTCTTACGGGTCAGAGTGGGAGACTGGAGGCATAATAATCCACATATGCACCTTGAAACACATCTTGCTGTGCGTCTTGTATAACTGCAGGCATAAAAGTAACGAGTACATAATTTTCAAATTCAAGATCATTATTTACATAACTGCAGAGCTTATAGCAAACCAGCTCCCAGGAATGTTGCTAAGAGTTAGATGAGAACTATACAAGTATGCTGGAATGTACCCATAGCAATAGCAACCAGTATTCACTGGAACTGCAAACACATCTATATCCCCTTTTAAAATCAACAGCACTGCTTCCTGGCCTGTAAAACTTCTAATCCATCAAGGAGCCAAAAAAATTTCAGTGTTTCTTGCTACAGTTACTCTTGAGTTGCAAACCCCAACATGCCCTAAGTCATGGGTTTGGGTACCTGTGACATTTTCTACAGTCTAGGAGATAGCGGTTGTTACATGATTAGGAAAGGATGTTTTCATATCTGGTTTTTTTGGGTTTTTTTTGTTCCTGTTTCTCTTTCATTTTCTTTGGGAGTGGAAGCAGTTCCTAATTGTCACACTGAAGTGTTGACATCATCAAAATGTTTACCAGAGTGAGTTTTAGATCCCACAGATAGCTACTTAATTTCCCAATGTGAATTAAAACTTTGACTGTCCTAAAAGTAAAATAAATTTTATGAGACATTTAAGTTCCTGGTAGGACATTATAAAAAGAGTAAGAAGGTTACAGTCAGCTAGACACCTGCTGCATGGAGGGAATAGAGACATAAGCGATGAGAAACAGAGATGAAGTTAACAAGTAATTGTTATATGACCTTTAGGAAAAGGAAAATGGAACTTTTCTGAGATTGGAAGCCCTAAATTTAGATGTTTCTAGAAGGTGTGTTAGGTATTACATTAATTTATTTGGTTTAGTTATATTTTAGCCTTTGCAGCAGTGAGGGCTGGAGAAATCTATTTCTCACATGCACTAAGTGCTAAAGCCGATGGAAGTTTCTAAGAACAGATTTTTAGTATTTGCATTTGTGTATAAGCATGTCTTATTGAGTGCAGATAAAGAAAACAGTAAGAAGGAAGCTACTGAGTATCTGAAATAATGCACAATTCTTACAAAGGAAACAAAACAAGATATGAGGAAGAATTCACAGTAATTTTGAAAAGATGGTTTCAGAGTGGAAAGGAGCTTTGCTGGGAGAAAACAGAAAGTTGTGAGGTTTTTGACAAGTAAAAATTTTGCAAAGAACTGTCATTGCCAACCCAAGCAGATTTATACTAACTGATACAGACCAAAAGTCTAATGCTTGCAGCCCCAAAGTGTGGGGAAATACTTATATAACCTCCGACATCTTTGTACAGTTCTGCTAATAATATCTATAATGTCAAAATTTTTTTTCCCACATCTAAGAGAAAAAAAAAAAATGCACAGGTAAACAATCCCTCAGATAAGCCATGAAATTTTATCTAATTCTTAGTGGCTGCTGCAGGCAGAAATGGGTTTTGAAGGAAATTAGAGATGGAGGGGTAATGACATAGGTTGATAACAGAAAACCATTCCAAATCCTTGGCACTGGAGGGATTATCATTACTGAACAGGAATTGAAAAACTCTGGCTTTTTGTGTATGACATAATGAAAGGCAATAGTTTGTCACTGGGGGAATTCAAACAGTGATGCAATATACATTTAGACAGAGATCAAGGAAGCAAAGGTGCAGTCTCCTCCTTTCATAGGTAATTGCACTGAATTTCAGTGTTGTTTTTGTCTTGATTTGTTCTGTACTGCAGCCTTTCAGAAAAAGTGTGAGTGAAGCAGGAAAACAGAAATAGCTGCCTGAGTTTCTCACAGAAGGGACCCCAGTGGCTTTGAGAGACCCCACAGAACTTTTTTTTCTCACAATCTCTTGAGATATACTGGTTGCTAAAACAGAGTGGTTTGTTCAACTTCCTTACACTGCCCAGTTAGCCTAACAAATTGCTGACTTACAGTAAACATGCACAAGAAGAAGGCATCCTTACTTCTTGCAAGCAAGCCTGGTCCATGTGCTTTGTTGCTAGCAATGCATTGCTGTGAGATGTTCAAAAGAGGAATCTGCCTGAATAACAGCTGGGCTTGTGCCTCGAATTCCTGTTAAAAGTTCTGCTCATCTATGCCTCAAACCTAATGCAAACAGAATTCAAGAATGTCCTGAGATTTTTGGAGTGGGGATATCAGACATGTTTATTTTACTCAGTACAAGAACTATCTCTTTGCATTTTAACATACAACCAGATGGTTTCTGTTATCTTATACGTCATAACTGTTTATACATAATTTATAAACTTTAGCCTAAGTTGACTTTAAAAGACATGTTTCATTGACTAGAATTATTGTACAGATCAATTTTCTCAAAAAGAATGGTATTTCTGCTGCATATGAATGTCTTTCTTCCTGGTCTGCTCTGTTTTATAGTGTCTTTAGCCTCTAGCACTGTTGGTTTGGCTGGGCAGGTCGTGCACACAGAAACCACAGAAGTAGTGCTGACAGCAGACCCCATAGTAGGGTTTGGGATACAGCTCCAGGGTAGCGTGTTTGCTACCGAGACCTTGTCTTCTCCACCTCTCATTTCCTATATTGAGGCTGACAGTCCGGCAGAAAGGTGAGGCACTTTAATTGACTGCTAAATACATGTGGGGAGCGTTCCTCGGGTACTTTGTGTTTGTTGCTTTCTTCCAGTTTGTGACGAATTGCAAGGCCATGCTCAGTGGAGTGGGGCAAGGAATACACTTTCTGTTTGCAGTGGTGTTTCATGCACTTGATCAGCTATGAAATGACAAGCACCAGGGTTCTTACCATACAGAGTCCTCCAGAAGGAGACTGGAAGCTATATTCATGCAAAGGGAAAAAAAAAACCCAATCAGAAACATTATTGAAGTCAAAATAGTGATAATTGAGCGTGCCGGGGGGAAAGTTATATCCAGCTCTGTTCAGTTTTGGTACAGAATCAAATCTTAGGGAATACCACAGTTTTGACTTACTAATTATTTAAATTGCATTTTTGTGCTTGTATATGTATTTAATCATGTCATGAGTATGATAGTAGTTGCACAGACAAGTACCAGCTGCTATTTCACCTGCAACCCAGGGTCAGAGGCACAGATGATGTCTGTAGGGGGGGGTGGAAGCAGGAAGACCCCTAGGTCCCAGCACCTAGGGAGCATGACCCGTACTGGGAGTGCTTGATAGTGTTGTGGTGCAAAGGGGCAGCAACTTCTGTGCCTAGGAGAGTGTTGAGCTGCTATGCTACAACTACCCTTTAGGGTTAGGTTGAATGTGTTTAATCAGATGGCTTGTATCAGAAACTGTGTGGCCAGCAGGACCAGGGAAGTGATTGTGTCCCAGTGCTTGGCATCAGTGAGGCTGCACCTCAAGTCCTGTGTTCAGTTCTGGGCCCCTCATTATATGAAAGACATTAGAGGCTGGAGTGTGTCCAGAGAAAGGCAATGGAGCTGGTGAAGGGTCTGGAGCACAAGCCTAACAAGGAGCACCTGAGGGAGCCAGGGACGTGTAATCTGGAGAAAAGGAGGCTCAGGGAGAACCTTACAGCTCCTCACAGCTGTCTGAAAGGAGGATGTAGCCAGGGGATTGGTCTCCCAGATAAAACGCAACGGGACTAGAGGAAATTGCCTCAGTTTTCCTGGGGAGGTTTAGATTGGATATTAGGAAACATTTCTTCACTGAAAAAGGTTGTCAAGCACTGGAACAGATTGCCCAGGGAAGTAGTTCAGACATAATCCCTGGAGGTATTTAAAAGACATGTAAATATGGCAATTCCACACAGAAAAGGTGGACTTGGCAGTGCTGGGTTGTCTCGGTTTTGAAAGACAGGTGTCTGCTAAGGAAGGCAGAGGCCCCCCTTGAAGTGGCAGATATAACCCCTTTTCCCTCCAAGTTATTATATTTTGAAATCAAGAGCCTTTAGGCGAAGATGTGGGAAATAGGAATAACAGTTCTTTACTCTATATATATATGTATATAACCAGTCAAACAAAACAACAACAACTATGGCAGTAACAGCAGTCACAAACCCAGTGCCAGCCTTCTCGGCTGTCAGGCTATTTCCCCTCGGGTGCAGTTCCGCTCGCAGCCGGCAGGGGCGCTGGCGGCTCCCGGTGAGCAGGGCAGGTGCGATGGTTCCCCCGCGGCTGCAGGGGGCGCTCCGGAGCGAGCTCGGGAAACACGCGGCTCTGGTGCCCTGGGATCCCGGGAAGGATGGAACAAAGGCTTCACAAACCCCTGGGGCAGCTGATCCCGGGCTCTCAGGAACAGCAGGCTGAGACAGCAGGCTGAAACAGCAGGCTAGAACGGCGGCTGGAACGGCAGGGACGGACGCAAATCCCGGGTGGCAGGCGAGATGTATCCAGATGGGAGAACCCCACGGAGGCCCAGGCAGGCAGGGCGAGCAGGGCTACAGCGTAGCGAAAGCTCGAAGCAGCAGCGGGGCAGGGCAGCCACAGCCCGGTCTCCAGCAGGGCAGGGAAAGCGGCTTTTGGGGTCCCGGCGTTGCTTCCAGCAGGAAGAAAGAACGGCCAAAAAAGAAAGAAGCAGCAGCTCCTTTCTCTGCAGCTTCTCTCTCTGGACGCTCAGAGCGAACTGACCCCACACCCAGGTGTAGACAAAGGAGTAGCCAGGCCCGCCCCACTCCCCTTTTTGTCTTTCTTAAGTACAGCTATTTGTCCCCTAGCAACATGCATATGGGAGAAAATTCCTTTAACAGGAAAAAAAAACTAAGACTAAACTAAAACCCCAACATGGGTTTATTGGTAGGGCTCAGTGATCTTAAAGGATTTTCCCAACCTAAATGATTCTGTGATTCTACGATATTGCTGGTTCTGGTAGCATGCACATCTGATGATTGTTTTGTATCATTTTGTACCAAGGTGTGGAGTGCTGCAAATAGGAGACAGAATAGTGTCAATAAATGGTATCCCAACAGAAGACAGCACATTTGATGAGGCCAATCAACTGCTCAGAGACTCCTCTATCACCAACAAGGTCACTTTGGAAATAGAATTTGATGTTGCAGGTATGAATGTCCTGTTATTCTGTCTTGCAAGAAAAATGAAGGAATAAATCCCAAGTACATTGCAAGTGTGAGGCATCTGAGGTAGAGGCTTTCTTCTCACATCTACACCATTCCGTTTTCAAGTGACTTATTTGAAACGTGGTTTTTTACAGCTTTCTCATTTCGCACAGCCCTGCAGAGTACTTCAGAAAGCAAACAGAAATGAAAGGTCCTGTAGTAAGATCTGGTGACTGTCTCTCCTCTGAGTTATTTCCAGACATTTTTCTGCCCTGAGATGGAGATGTTCTGCTAAGCAGAGATAAATCTTCTACAGGCCAAATAATGAAATGCTTTGCAAGACAGAAAAGTATTAAAAAGGGTGGATAAGCAAAAAACTCTGAGGTGTTTCACTTACAGTATCTCTAAATAAAATAATAGAAACTGAATTAATAAAGGCCAGAAGAATCATTGTTAATTTTGCTGATGAGTATTATTACTAATGGCATTCCTTTATTCTGCAATGTGTTTAAGCATACAGGATATACCCATGAAGTCACAAACGGCTTATATCGAACAAGTACACATTACATGTGTGCACTTCCCCACTGGATTCCTTTTCTTCCCACTAGATGTTAAAACCATGGCAGTTACCTTAGTGGACAGTTAAAAATAAGTGTTAGTCCTGCAGCAACACAGGTTGGAAATCTTTACGACTCAATTTCCTGTCCTTCTAATTAAAAGCTGTCTGCCAGCAGTAAAATTTTCACGTGTGCTCACAGAACTTGGATACGAGCTAAAAACCTGCAGTGTCAGCTGCCTGCTGGCCCATGCAATCTCCACAAATTCAGTTAAACCTTCAGAAAAACTGAGTTACTGTGAAATTACCAGTAGAGTTATAAATCGTACTTCGTGGGTCCTACCTCCTTCGTTTAGCATCCATGTTTCATCACTGCCTTGTGACTCTGATGTGATTTCATCAGCTTACATATGTAGTTCCATGCTCGTGGAATTGCTGTGCCTTAAAAATTATCTAACGTTTAAAATATTTTTTTATAGAATCAGTTATACCAAGCAGTGGAACATTTCATGTGAAACTACCAAAGAAGCATAATGTGGAACTTGGCATCACCATAAGTTGTAAGTAAAAGTGCTTATTTTTCAGACCACGTTTATGGGATAATCTGCAGAAAGTAGATCTTGTAGCTACAGAGTCACGTTTCTTTTGGTATAAACTTCTTTTTCCTTTTTCTAGCTTCTTTTACTGCTTTTTCTCTTTTGAAATACCATTCTGTAACATATTTATACTCCCCTTCAAGTAGTTAACAAAGCCAGAAGTTTGCCAAATCTAATGTTTGACTTACTCCTTCATGCACAGTACATATTTAACTCCTATTAAAATTATTTATTTAAAAAAAAAAAAAGTCAGCAGAATTAGGTCCATGCAAAAGTATTTCCATAGCTTAAAGCAGAGCCTGTCATGGTCTCTCACAGGCTCTTGAACAGAACCCCACTGAACACAGGGGTCTCACGGCCATGAGGATCCACATATGTAGGGTTATTTTCTGCTTCAGAACCCAGGGACTGAAGATACATAGTCAGTCTCTAGAACTAGTGGGCAGTCCTGAATGTGTGGGTCACAGCAAAATCCCCTTTCATTAGGGATTCCAGGGATTGCTAAAGAACGTCACAAGGGTCTGCATCAGTCTGTTTCTCAATAAGTATTTGTTGCTGTGGTTTGAAATTAAAATGTTTCTATACTTATTTTGTGAGGAGACAGTAAAACAATGTGTTAGAACTGGATTTTGACCAGGTAAACTCAAGCATACTGAGCTCAGCCCTTGACAGAAGGAAAAACAATCCATATCAAAGTTAATGGGCTTGACACTGCAGAATCTGGTGTCATAGCAATTAACATTCACTTATGGCTGTGGCCTTTCTTAGGCTATTAGTCTTTCTTTGGAGTTATTCATGTGCCTTGGGGGAAGATTGTGCTTTGACCTGTATTCTTGAAGCTTTTACCAGCACAATGGAATATGGTTAATCAAAAGTACAGCAGGGAACTCAGTGCTAAGGATTACACCTGAGGAACAAATGAGGGACACTGCAGGCCTGTTTGCTTGTGTTGCAAATGAATGAGTAACTGTTAGACTCTGTGAGATGTGATGTGATGCTTGAAGCAAAATCATAGGTCTACATGTATTTGTGCAAATGAAAATATTGAGAAATGAGAAAACCTGGAGTGAGGCTGTTCTGTTTAAATGTTATTCTTAGGACTGGTAATGATTTACAAGGTTATCGAAAAAATAGGGTCTTCCTAGTAATTTGATTTGTGTTGTTTTTTGGAATGCAGACATCCACTTTTTTTCATCTGTAGGAATAAACTTTTAATGGAAAGCTAATGGTCTTGGAATTTAGTATTTAGCACTCCTCTTCCAAATTTTGCATGCCTTACTGATTTGGAATTTAATTCCAAAAATCAGTGCTTTATAAAATGAGTGCTTTATATAATCAGAGTAACATGTGGTTAGTCTTAGCTCTGCTCTTCTGAATATACTGGAGTATCTTAAATATTTAAATTAAATTATCTGTTATATATAATAATCATTAATAGTATTTAATACATATGAAATTTATGTAGGATTAATTATTTACATGGTTTTAAAGGGTTTATATTAATAACTGAAAGTTTGTAAATTTGCTTGGTAAAAGTCTTGAATTGCTGCATTTTGTGCTTGCTTTTCAGTGTTTTGTTCTGTTTTACCTAATTAACTCCTAAATAAGGCAGTATGATTTGAAGACTATAAGCATTTTATATTCATTTTGTCAAATTTCTGTCAAGGCCCTTTAGCACATTAGCATGCCATTTGTTACTGATATTTTCAGAAGGCTCTATGATTTCTTTTAAGAAACAAATACTAAGGTAAATTTGGCAGAGTTGGTATATCTTGAATGGGGGGGGTGGAGGTGATCAGGTTTGTTCGCATGTGGAGCTTGATCTCGTAAAAATGCTAGAGATCTGTTTCATCCTCTTCCTTCTCAAGTTAGTGGAGTTAATGGTGAATGAGAAAGTCCTATTAAAACATTACAGAGAAACACCTTTCTTACTTTCCATATCCCCCATTTAGTTTGGGATTTGTATGATAAAGTCAGGAAATTACCTAACCTGACAGACAAGACAGACATTTTTTGTCAGACGGGAGATGTAACCTCACCTGGCACATGAACATATATCTGTTTTTAAGTCCAGCAGTTCTAGGTCAGCTAGAGTCAGGCATTCTAGAAGAGGAATTTATTTATCTTTCTTTGAATTGTTTTCCTTGGTAATGAACACCAAGTGGGCTTGCATGGGGTTACAACCAGGAGCTTTATTGAAGGCAAGTCTGAGGTGACACACAGCACTAAAGACAACTAAGCTAATTCATGGTCTTTGAAAAACAAGACTTGTAATAGGAGAAGAGACGTTACTTAGTTTCAGATTTATTAATGCAAGAGAAAAGTAACAGAAAAAAAATTAAAATCCCCTTAGATAGCAAAACCCCTTAAAAGCAGGACAGAAGAAAGTTTTGTGAGCATCATTGTTAATGTTAATCCAGGGCTCTGAGTTTTGGATAGGTCATGTCAGTTACCTCCCAGTATACTGCTCTTGCCCATTGCTGCATTCATACACACACTGGAGTCATATCATTCTTCCCTTATCTCTGCAATATCTGCCTCATTTTCCCAATGACAGAGACGTGCACTCAACAAAGACCTTATTTCATATTTTGCAAATACACGTGACTATATATTTAATGCTTCAGATATTACTAGTTTCACACCCACTTACATGATTAGAGCAAATAGAAGGTCTCAGTTCTTAAAATTACATCATCCAAATAAAGCACAGGAGTGTTCCTGTGCATGTGATTATGCTTTTATAACAGAATCATTCCTTAGAAGAGGGATGACTCTCAAGTCAGGCTAGTAGTGCTCAAAGCTGTTTCAATTTATTTGCCAGTGACATCAACTTCAGACCGTGTAATGAATATAGATTTTTTGTTTTTTTAAGACAAAAACCTTTTTTAAAGGTTTTTGAGGCAACTGGCTACTTTATCACAGACTAATTATTTTTTTTCTTATACTCATCAAATGATGTCCAATAAAATGACTTACTAGTGGATTCTGGTAATTGTAGTTAACAGCTTTTTTTTTTTCCTTTCCTTTTCTTTTTTTCTTTCTTATGTAAGATTCTGATATCCTTACTGGTAATGAACTGCAGCACCTTGCTTCCTAAATAATCCCTCTGAAGCTAATGGGACTACTCAAGGAATAAGAAGCTGTAAAGCTGGTAAGAATATCAGAATCTCACCCAAACTGTCAGTTTCTCTGAGTCACTTTGACTAGCAGCTATACTGTAGTCTGCTTTATTGTTTTTGTATTTCATCAGAAACAAGCTTTGTAAATATCTACAGATATTTATCATTGGCTATGAGAATTTATTTTCTAAAGCATGCTTCTGTATATTTTGGGATTTCACCTGGCAAGCTCTACAAGTAATTCTTTTCAAGACAGAAAAATATCAACAGATTTCTCAGCTGCTCCACATGAACAAATACTTAAGGAACAAAAGAGCTGCATCAGTGTAATTTTAAAAAGCTCTTCCATGTATTTAATAATCATACTATTCTTAAAAATATCTAGTAGCTGTAAACCAACATTGTGGGTAAATGGACTGACTTTGTGTAAAAAGTGTTTTTCCATCACATGAGCATTTTCCTTTGCTTGTTCAGTTTGTTCAGAGCTTGATCAAACGCCAGAGTTTGAAGCCAGGCTGAGAGTAGTGAGTTTTGTCTGGGTGGTAGGGGAAATGTCCACCTCAAAATCTGTTGAAGTCAGTGTGTGGGAGGTTTTTTTTGAGTTAGCAGTGAAATAAGAAAGGAGCATTGTTTGAGGAGTTTTTTAAACGTAATTGAACAGATGATACACAAAACTGACAAAACTTAATTGAACTTGCTTTCAAGTGTCCAGGGAAGTGCAGTAGAAGTAGAGTAGAGACCTGGGATGGAGACCTAGGATCACAGAGTAATTTAAAGAGAGAGAGCAAACGCTTAAGAGCAGCTGTTTAGCTGCAACACTGAATTTAGTACCTGTACAACTTTGTGCAGTCTTCAGTCCACTTGTAGTTATTTGTACAGACTCTGAGGTCTCTACAAAAGCTGAACATTAGATAGACTAGAACAGCTGGAACAGGGAGGAGAAAAGTTGAGATCTTCACTGGACAAGCAGAATGGGACAAGGAGAGAAAACGAGTGGAAAGCTGTAACAGGGAGACAGCAGATGAGGGGAGAGACCGAGCTGTGATCAGGATTAGGGGCAGCTGGGACTTGAGCAAGAAGGCTGGACATGGGTGAGTGGTAAGGTGCTTTGTTTTTAACTGCCTCTTAAAACCAGAAATAATTCTGAAATGGAGACTTGAAGCTGTAGAGTGTCACTTCAAGCTTGCATTAATTGATGAGGATATATTAACTGGTCAAATACTGCTTTCCCACTGGAACTCTTGTTTCTCTGCTCTCTGGGGAGAGATGAAACAGTGGTGTGTAACAAAGGGGATGGAGGTTGCATAATGAATGAAATGGAGGATTGCAGAAAGACAAAGGAGGCGTTCTCATGGTCAAGGTGGTTTAATGCTACCCTGGGGAAATTAGAGTGGTTTTTCTTTTCTCTGCAAAAGACTTACGCTGAGACAAGTCCTTATGGGAGTGGGGAGTGAAGATCTTCCACAGGTGGCTGCTTGATTTTATGCAGAAACATTGAGATCGTGGAGTTGCACTCACAGAAATGCTGCTCATCTGCAGCTGTTGCTGAAAATGCCAGTAGTTGTGTTTCAGACAGAGAAGCTGTTATATTCTACAAACTATTGTGAGATATAAAGACATGGATATCTCAAATTGCCCACTGAAAACTGTCATACTTTGAACTAAATGTTCCTATGTTTTCTTTCCTTATCTATAAAATCAGGATAATAGTATTCAAGCTTCTTGCTGGAGACAGCATCTGTTCACCAGCATTTGGGACGCCATTTTAGGCTATGGTGATGTGCAAAAAGGTACAAAAGTTCAGGAGGAAACAAATTATTTTATCTCTGCAACACAACTTGAATAATTTGTAGGAAGTATGTCATGAGCATTGAACAATAACAAAATGAAGTGTGGTGTATCTGCTTCTCAGCGTGGGGAGATTCATTTCACACAGAGCTGTGTTTGTTGCCTACAAAAAGGCTTTCATTCTCCAGAGCAAATAATAGCCTGGGAGAACTCACAAAATACTGGTGGTTTACACTTTAGTCAGCTTGAAACTGTGATAACTTTGTGTGCATGTCAATACTCTTTGCATCCTCATGTACTTTGTGGCTCTGCATTTTGAGCTGTGCTCTTTCCCTCAGTTTGCTCTTCCTCTCTTCTTTTTGCAATAATAATGGACTGTTTTCCTAAGTTCTGGTAATTTTTATAAGGCAGTTTAATAAAAAGTATTTTAAGATTCAGACCCTAGTCTGCAGACAATGTACAGTGGGTAGCATATAACCTCAGAGTAAGGCAACCAAGAGGGTAAAAACATGGAATTAAAAAAAAAATAATCACCAAAGTGATACTCTAAAATTTTAACAAGATACTAATTGGTGAAACAAATTCAGAGGATTCAGGTAATTTATAGAATTGTCATATATTTGACCCACGACATGAAAGAATGAGAAACAAACTACGAAAATTACGTATCTTGCAAAAAGTTAATGACTGTTCTCTAAATTGCAACATAATCATTTCCCGAAAACATGCTGTTTTAGACAAATTTCTAAAAATTCTCGAAAGTCTGTCTTCTGGACTTTCAAGACATTGCATTTGAAATATGGCTATTTAGCAGTTCTTGAATAGTTCCTTTGGACATTCAAAGGCTGTCTCAGCCAGGGCAGCTAAGGTTAACAAGACCTGTTAGCATATTGTGTTGGAAATGTCATTATTAATTTGCCATGTGGTTGCTGTAGGTGAAGATCTGTCATTTTGCGTCAAAGAAAAGATTCATGAGCTGCAAAAATAACTGACATCAGGATTTTGTAGGTGATCCTCCAGTATGGGCAGTTTTTTGGGTGATTGTCAGTTCAGGTGTGGGAGCCGAATGGAAAAGTACCTTCTATGAAAGAATGCTGAGGGCTCAGTACACAGAGCAGAAATTATGTGGGACAGTTGAAGAACCCTAAATGTGCCAAACTGATCAGTGCTTTCAGGAGAGCTGAGAGCCTTATACCACACGGCAATGTTTTAATATCAGCACACTCTTTGTTAACAGTCCCAAAAGTCCGTCTGTGTTCACCACATGGAGCACCTCCTGGATGGAGCAGCTGTAGGTGATATTCTTCCCAAAGGTAGACAGCATGTGCCACACAATTGTCTAAAAATGTGTCTTCATCACCCTCAAGTTCTAAGCCCACTGCTTGCCATATCAGATCTTCAGTGCAGTCTTCTGTCAGCAAATGGGTGAACCCTCCAAAACAATGCATTCAGTGAAGCCACTTCAAGAAACAGACCTCTGGAAGTAGTCAGTGATTATTGTTGTCTTCCTCCAGGGTATTTAACTGCTTCTAGGCAACTAACGGTAAAGCAAAATTGCTGAGCGAATTTCCTGGCAAAGGGAAACTTGTCAAATACTTTCGCTCAAGTTGGTAAAGAATTGCAGTGCCTGGTGTTGAAGAGCAGAGCAAAATTTTATCCATGAGGGACAGCTAGAAAAATTGACCATTAATGTCAGATACTTCCAAAAAGAGATAAGTGTGTAAGGAGAGGACTGGTGGGAGTTTTACTAAAATGACTGGAATGGCAGTGCTTCTAGTCGGTATCCCCAGTACAAAGTTGGGAAAAGTCCACAGTGCTTAAGGCTCAGCAGCAGTACAGGGGGGGCAAGGTTACTGATCAAGAGAGGCACAGGTTGCTTAAGAGGAAGCAGTGAGTTGCAGTGAAGCAAACAGCAGTGTGATGTGAGCTGCACCTGTGCAAACATGGTAGCTGTGTATCAGCCCAGTGGGGGGTGTAGCCACTGTCCACAGCATCTCATTTATTGGGAGTTGATTCCTCCTTCTCACCCAGGAAGCATTACTGTCATACCTCTACCTTAAGCACTGGACAGGACAGAAGTGGATGGAAAGAACATGGACTAGCCCACCCTAGATATTTTGCCAGAGCAGCTCTGTCAGTGAGGGATATAGTAAAACAGGATTTATTCTGGCAAAAGATCACCATTAGTAGTTGCACTGAAAGATTCTAATGACAGAAAGTCTTCCTTAGGTATTATAGCTACACAGCATTTTATGATAGATCACTGGAGCTGTACTGTGATATCCTCAGATGGCTCAGTCCTGGTCTAACCCAGAATTCAGACATATCAGGCTAAATTCACTTTGTACCAGTCACCGCAATTCTGAAATTTTCTAATTTTTGAGCAGTATCAGTCTTGCTAATGTGCTGCTGGTGTTTGTTTTTACCTAAAGTTCAGATAATTTAGGCGTAGGGGAGGAATATGATCTAAGTAAGTAATGTGTTTGAAGTATTGATTTATGGTCAAAATTAGTCCATCTGCATATCTAGAAACAAAAGAAAAGCCTGTATATGTTCTTTATTACAGCTCCGTCAAGTAGAAAACTGGGGGACCCTCTGGTTATTTCTGATATCAAGAAAGGAAGTGTTGCTCACAGGTAAGACATTAGAGCTCCCAGTAAAAAGCTGTTTATATATGTAACCAGCCACATTCAAGTTAAACAGAGAGAGCTTGTAAGACACTGTGCGCTTTTTTTTTTTTGTAATAAAAGCTTTTGTAAAAAAGTATAGAAAATAGAAGGCATATTAAGAAATAATTGTCTTAAAAATCCATCTTGTTTCTATAATCATGTTTATACCTTTTAAGATACCTTTCTTTTAAAGTTAGGGTTTCATGTAAGCTTGTTTGCTTGTTCACAGAACGGGGACACTCGAACTGGGTGATAAGTTGCTGGCAATAGATAATATTCGACTTGACAATTGCTCAATGGAGGATGCTGTCCAGATCCTTCAGCACTGTGAGGACCTTGTAAAGTTAAAGATCCGCAAGGATGAAGATAATTCCGGTATTAGCAATGACTATTGCAGATTCATGTGTATTTTCAGGATTTCTAGAACATAGGGGATTTCTTTTACATTTAAATTTTAGTGAAATGTTTTTTCTAAACACGTCTGGTTTATGCTAATGATAATCAGAAAATGTCACCCAAAAAGAATTTTAATGGTATATAAAGCTTTGAATTTTCTTGCTGGCTATATTGCTTGCAGGAGCTGCAATGCAAAATTAGTTCTTCAGTTCTCTGAAAAGACAGTTTGCCCTCAGGTGCAGCCATATAAAGTTGATCTGTTTCTTATCAGAGTATTGGGATTTTCTCTGCTTTTAAGATTGGAATCATGGTTAGCAAAGCACGGATCCCTAGGCCTCAGTTCTCCAGAAAAATGGTGTAGTGCATGCTTTGTCCATAAACTTTAAAATTTGACTTGAGTACAACTGTTCACATGCTTAAACATACTGTGCTGGATGTCTGGTGGAGGAGCCATGTCTGATCAGCCCAGTGAATAATGGACCTGCTATAATTTTGTACACCTACACCCATTAATCGTTTTGTGTCTTCCCCATTATGGATTCCATAAGAGCAGAATTTCTACCTGGAGATAATAAAGTGAGTTCTGTTATGCATTGTAGTGGCAAAGGAAGTAAGACGGTTATTACTGCTGGTGTTTATATTACAGCGTTACACAAAAGCACAAACTGAAGATGTACTTCTTTTCAGCTCTATACAGTCTCACAGCAAAAAGGCACAGCCTGCCACACTTCATTATTTGAAATTAAGTGCAACTGTTGAAGTGGTGTTTAGAATTGCACTAGAAGGCTCTTTTCCTTTTTCCTCCTCCCTCCTAATTGCTTTTGAAAGCAAACAAAGTATCTTCTCAGTATTATAGTACAAAGCAAAGACAGCTGCATTTACTACCTTGTGCAAATTGTTGCTGTAATTGAAATGTGGATTTCAGTCTCCACCCATGGAAAGTAAGATCTTTGCTCTCTTAGGTATTGCACACCATGGTACTGGTACAGATTTTAGTCTCAGTGGGATTCCTATACCACAGTTTTCTTTTACACACTCACTTTGCTTATTTTATAGTTACATCATATATCTATATCAAGATTCTCACACAACTACAGTGTTTTATCCAGACATGATTTGTGTAATTGAACAGATTCAAATGTACCTAGACAGCTACTCAGAAACCTACAGAAAAAAAATTCTTTATACAAATTGTTCTTGTAACAGCTGACTAAGTGTCAAAGCGTAAATGGAAGTATTTATAGGAGATTTCAGGTACTTTGAAATTTAAAATGAGTAAGTGTCTCCTGAAATGTTAAAGAAAAAATATTTAGGAAACGGTGGCATAACAGTACCAAAGGTGTAACAAAAAGTATATCTCAGTTAAAATAATTTTTTGTGTATTTGCCATTAATTTAGTTATGAAAGGGTTTTTTTCTCACAAAGGAAAAAATGTGCTGCTGAAACTCAACAGAGGAGAATAATAAATTCCCTGAGAAAATAAAAGCCTGATGCTAATTGACAAGTAGGAATGGAGAACTCCCAAAATATTTTGTAAATCACAGAATAAGATTAAGATTTAAACTTTTTTTTATTTTTCATTGCATGCTTTTTTGAGGAAGGTCAGGCAAGGAGTATGGGTCTCAGAGCTGTGTTCCTCTGAGCCACCATGCAGCTGAGGCCACAGCAGGATGATGTATGTCAGGTGCTTCCCAGACCCTGCTGCTCTTTGCCCTTTTTGTATTGGTCAGATGTTACTCTGACGAGCAAGAGGTCAGTGGGCAGAGCAGAGGCACTGCAGCACGGAGGATCTACTTTCATTAAATGTGGTTTCCAAGAATTACCCACAATTGCATCACAAGAAAAGAAAGATGGAAAATCTCAAAAATGAGATGCATAACCATTATACTTCAGTTAGATCTTCTCCCCAGACGGAGGTATGTTTCCAGCAGTTTTTCTCTTGCCTTTTCTTCTTGCCAGCTTCGCAAACTGAGGGCAATTTTAAATCCTGACTAACCTAATGGCTACCTCCCGTTCTTGAATATCAGCATTCTTTGCTTTCATGGCAGAACTGGCCTTCCTGGTGAATTCAGGCCACATGCATGCCCTGGTCTTGGATAGGTCGTGTTGCTGCTGCCTGGGAAGCACTAAAAAAAGAGAACAGCATAACATTCTACCATTACTGTTCTGACCTACAGCTAACCAGGGAATAGACATAATGGATCAGTCTTCTTTCCAGTTATTCACTGAGATCTATAGACTTCCAACTCTTATGTGGCAGGGCTGCTGATGATTATAGCTTCTTATTCACTTTGTGTTTATAGCAGAGAAATGTCAGTATTGTGTCAACTCTTAGCAAGTGCTGGGTATTGCATTTTCAATTAGCTTGGTGGGTTACTTTCCATCCTTCAGTTGAAGTCTTGTACCATCTGTGCCACAGCTGCATAAACAGTACCAGCATTAGATCCCAGGGGATTTGTGGTTGTTCCATAAGTGCTTTAAGCAAGCAAAGCTGCCATTGTGCCATACGGTATCATACAGTCAGCCCAGGACAGCTGTGCAGTGGCAGCTTGCATGCTAGCCCACTGTATGCCAGACAGGAGCTTCCAGTGCCATCTTGGGAGTTGGGTGCTTCTGGAAAGAGCACGTCACTTAAAGTGCAGTCGATGTGAACTGTGCCAAAACACTGATGGCAATGCCTCAAGTAGGCAAGAAAATCTCAGTATTCTTTGCTGAATAAACACCACTAATTCTTCTCTCCTTTGATTCTCTGTGTGTAGCATTTTCTGTACATGGATAACAAGGAGGAAATAGGACAGAGCAGGGTGGGGAAGGAACTAAAGATCTAAATTTTCTGAAAATTGAGAAGAAGCAAAATAGCTTCAAAGTTATTAGTGTTCCTCCCACTCTGCTTGAAGTACCATGTTCAGTATTAGAAGAAGGCAACTCTTTGAACTTTTGCTAGTGATGCAGGTGGGGTTTTTTTTCCTTTTTAAGCTTTTCCACCTACAGGAACAGAAATGGTAACGTTTGAATTTTCTAACTTGTCTTAGTTAGTTTTAGTAACATTCATGAATGTGCATTCTAGACATTTTCCACATTCACTGAACTGTTCAAAATGTCATTACCCACAGATTTAGGAAAATTTGCCTACCAGACCAGTCATCCTGGCTAAATACCAACATCAGAACATGAGCTAGAAAGCATTCGTTACTTTGATTTGAGGAGAAATCTAGCATTTTAAATTTTAAAATATTAGTTCACAACTCAAAGATGGTGCAGTTGATTGCTCTGTTGCTGTGGTTAGGGTTTTTTAGTAGTATGTAAAGAGCATTATATAAATACAGGCACGTTTCTTGTTGGTGCAACACCTATTTAGTATTGTTTGAGGAAATACATTGTATTTAAGTTTACTCAGTGATGGATTCTTTTCCAGTTGTGATAATTGTTTGGTGAGATAAAATTTCAAAATCATGCAAATTACTCCATGCAATATAATGAAATAATATCTAATGGACTTATTATTCAATTTAGTTGATAATTCAATATTCAGAAGATATTTTCGATTCTGTTACAAAAAGCTTAAAACACGTCCATCAAAAACAGGGATTCTTTTACTAATACAGCTGCTCATCTTATAATGACTTTTGACTTTTCCCAGAATTCTTTTAAGGAAGTTTGCGTTTAAAACTTTTGAATTACCTTTAATTTTAAACATCTTCCTTTCAGTTCAAGAAACAGATGAGTATCAGTATTTATACCATAGGAGTAACTTGCCTTTTCTCTAATAATGTGATGCTGTGGCAAATAAAGACAACAGCCTCCTGGTCTGCAATTGGCAGAGCTTGGCCAGCAGGTCAAAGGATGTGATCCTTCTCTCCTGCTCAACACTGTCGAGAGATTTCTGGAGTGCTGGGTCCAGTCCATGGGCTCCCCAGTACAAGACAGACATGGACACATAGTGGATGAGGTCCAGCAAAGGGTCACAGAGGTAATGAAGAAGCCAGAGCATCTCTCCTCTGAGAAAAGGCTGGGGCATATGGGACCACTCAGCCTGGAGAAGACAAGGCTCAAAGGGGGAATCTCATTAGGGTGTACAAATATCTGAAGGGAGGATGGAAAGCAGACGGAGCCAGGCTCTCCTCAGTGGTACCCAGTGGCAGGACCAGAGGTAATGAACACAAACTGAAACACACAAGGTTCTGTTAGAGTGTCAGGAAACACTTCTTTACTTTGAGAGTGACCAAACGCTGGCACAGGTTGTACAGAGAGCTCGTGGAGTTTCTGCCTGTGGAGATACTTAAAAGCCACCTGGGTACAATCCTGGGCAAACGGCTGTAGTTGGCCCTGCTTGTCCCAGGAGGTGGGACAAGGTGGCATACAGAGATCCCTTTCAACTTCAGTCAGTCTGTGATCCTGTAACAAAATAGCCTTAAGTTATACTTCAATAGGAAAGAAGATCCGAAGGTTTTAAAGAGAGTAAAATTTAGTCTTAACAGAATAAGGGGAGTTTTTCTGTTGACTTGTGTCTAGGTTTTGGCAATAAAAAATTGCACAATAGGTAATTTATTTTTTTAAAAAATAATCCAGTAGAACATGATTAAGAATTGTATCGGAAATGTTATCCTTTGAAAATATTTTTTCATTACCAGTCACTAGACTGAATATGCTATTTTTTTCATTCCCTCTTTCATAAGAAACCAATTGCATCCCCTTGGCATTTATTGCAGATGAACAGGAGAGCTCTGGAGCAATTATTTATACTGTTGAACTCAAGCGCTATGGTGGGCCTCTTGGAATTACAATCTCTGGTACTGAAGAACCCTTTGATCCCATAATAATTTCCAGCCTTACGAAAGGAGGATTAGCTGAAAGGTAAGTTGGAAAGCAAATTATTTTTAAATGTTCTCTCTGTCAAGATAGAGATTTATTTTGTTTACCTAAAAACCCTAATTTTCATGGTTTAGCAATTAATTTTTTAATAATTCTCCAAATCTGAGTTTATAATCTTTTTGCTGTTGTGTTTTTGATCATTGCCAAGCTCCAGGAGCATGAGCAGGATGTACATACTATACAAGGCAGAGGATTGTGCTCCTTATTATAAATCACCAAGGAAAAGCTGATCAATCAAACTGCTCAGTCACAGGAACATTTTAGCAGCCTTTTAAAGCCAATAGCCCTGTATAGTACAGTAAGTAAAGAAAGCACTTCATGTGTCCAAGTTTATCTGAACTTATCATATACTTATCTGCCACTGCATCTGTATGGGCACTCAGATACACCATAGAAAGCCTTACCAGAGGAGCAGAAATGCTCCTCCTGGTAAGTGATAGAGAATATCACAGAAAATGGTCAGGATTTTTGTCACCTGTTATTTCTCAGATTGGTTGAGTCATTGAGACTTGTACCTTTGGTGGTGGTTTCAGAGAGAACTTACAGCACACAAAACTCAATACTGTGCACAGCCAGAAGCAACAGTGCATTTGCACAAAAATACTTTATTTTGTTTTCCTGATTAACCCATCCTGAAGGCCAGGCTTTTGAAATAGCTGGTTGGTTGCTCACACTGCTTTTATTTACTTTGTGAGACTTCTAGAAACATGACTCATTTCAGGACTTACTGAGCTGTCTGAGATTGCTCTTGAACAGGTGGGCTGCAGTGAATATCATCCACAGGTGATTAACTCAACTGTCACAGTAACACAGAAATCCACCTCTTCATGCCTCAGCTCTGCTGTTGTCACTACAGCAAAGGTGACTTGCTTTAAGCATTTCTAGCAAAATAATTATTCTGTGACACAGCAATAACAGCAAAATAAAGGAAGGGAGATGAGACTTTCATGCTCCAAAACGCAAAGAAATTGCCTTTGTTGCCTTTTATGCTCTCTTCTCAATGTTTTACTTCTCTCTTATTGTAGGACTGGGGCAATTCACATAGGAGACAGAATCCTAGCAATAAATAGTAGCAGTCTGAAAGGAAAACCTTTGAGTGAAGCCATTCATTTATTACAGATGGCAGGAGAAACTGTCACCTTGAAAATCAAGAAGCAAACAGATGGTGAGTGTGGCCAAGGGTACCATTCACGGTTCTTAATGCGTGTGTTATTGCAGATTAACAAGCATTTAGGCCATCCATGGAAAAGCTTTGTGTCAGGAGTAAAAACCAGATTCTCAGAACTGCAGTAAAGCAAGGATCAACACCTTTTTTTATGTAATCCTATTCAGCTACCAGTCCCAAGAAATTTTCTGTGCCTGTGGGTCACGTGAGTGAACTGAGCGATGCTGAAGATGAAAGCTCTGCTGCACAGAAATCTGGCAAGCTCTCGGACATCTACTCCACTACAGTCCCAAGTGTTGACAGTGCAGTAGAGTCATGGGATGGCTCTGGTATTGATACCAGCTTTGGAAATCAAGGTACTGTCAAAAATACAATCAGCATTTAAAGCAGGAATTATTGCCTTCATGGCTGACCTTCCTTTGCCCTAAGGAGAACTTTTTACCTGTACTGACTTTTAACCCTGTACTTTATAATGTGCTGCTGTCTCATTATGACCACACACCTTGGCAGGCAGCATGATTTCTTGCACTTGGCTGGCCTCAGATTCATTCTTTCATGAGGATGTGATGTGTTACAAAGCATTTATCAATACATTAACAGGCTTTTGTTAGCTTTACTGACATCTGAATAGCTTGGTCCATAGCTCATCCACAACTAAATGAGTTTATCCTTCAAGTACAGATCAATGCAAGGCACAGAACACTCTGGAGATGTTCATGAGTTTGATGCCCATATGCATTAATTTTTAAATGACAACAGATTTATTATAAACTACTGAAGGGCAACATTAGTCATTGCCTATGATTGGTAAATCTCTTGCTTCTTCCTCATTCCTGCAGTATTAATCTAACTTTCAGCTGTCAAAAACAGTCATTTTATTTACAGACATGATTTTCCATAAAGATAATTTTTTCACCTCTGACTGTTGTTTTATATAGGATTTTCAAATAATCTCAATTTGTAACATTTTTTTTTAGGCAGTGAGGGATGTAGACATTTTTTAATATTCTTGATAACAAGAAAAATAACTTACACGCAACTTTGGTGTTTTATTTAACTCTTTTAAAAATGTTTCTTTCCGTAGTAAAGCATGTATTCCCATTACCTGGAAGCTATCTGAACAGATAGATCCTTACCTCAAATAGTTTTATCACTGGAGTTTGAATTTGGATGAATTTGACCCCTTTTCTTAACTGTGTTGGTCAGTTTATCAAAATAAGTTATATTAGATTTTCCTCTGATGTTTTTAAGTTCTAAGGAGAAGTGTTGCTAAAAAAGTGCCAGAGTGGTAATTCTCATTTTCTGGATGAATTGATGATGTTTGGAGCAAATTTTTCAGCTGTGGAAAGGACTGAGGCCCAGAATGTTTTCCAAAGTCCTGATGATTCAGATGCCATGCCAAAGCTGAACCAGTATCTCAAAGCAGATTTTTTTTTAACTTCCTTAAAGAAATCAGCCCAGACTTGGCTGATTACATGGCACCTCTGCTAAACAGCCTGAGTGTAAACAGATTTGTGCCTTTATCCCTTGCTGTGATGGTGGCCCCCATTTCTATTAAAGTTCATTCTGTCTTGACCCATCAACCTAACTTTGGCTTTTCTCCAAACTTTTCTTGGCAATAAGCACAGGCTAAGCAAGTTGAGGAGTTGGGGGATGTTTCTGGAGCACCAGATAATGCTTTATCCTATTAATTACCAATTTAATGCTGGTGAGCTGTCTTTTCTCTCCTTGAATTAATACCCCATTTTGTACCTTTGTCTTATGAGTCTGTCTTACTAATCCAGAGCCTTCACCACACAGCAGTGGCATCTTCCCAACCAATACCTTTCCTAGAATCTGGGAGTATGTTAATGTCTGCCAATTTGCTGGAAGATGCTCACAGCTCTGTCGTTACAGAGCTAGTTACAGGCTTTGAGGGAGACAGGTCTAGACTGATTTATGGAAGCAAATTACCCTCTTTAGAGGGGTGGCAGCAGTGATAATTGTTAATCATCAACAAAATAGTGCTTCCTAATCTGATATGCACATCAAAAAATACCAACTATAGAGCTAGAAAAGGAATGTATCCAGGTGAAGTCTATTACATATATATTTTATATATATATAATATATTCTGTATCTCAGTTCTACCATGATGGATTTTGCTTACTAGATCAGCATCAGCTTGTGACCCGTTGATCCATGTGTTCTTCTTGATAACATCACTTGGAAACTGCTTCCTACTTGGAATTCAAATTACACCTAGTTTCAGTTAAAGAAGTACTATTGAAGTAATACCTGCTTTGTTAGTATGATAAAATAAAAAACCCAGAAATAAACTCTGTAGGTATAAAAGCCATCTGATGCCACTTATACAGCCTTGAGACACTTAGAAATGGGTGATAGAGATGGTGTATATTGGTCCTGGGAATGTGTGCCCATTATGAGACAGGCCTTCCCTGAGCTCTCAGAGCCCTAGTGAAAGGGCACGTGAAAAGCCAAGTTCTTGGGGATTTTTAATGCATCTTTGCAAACTTTTTTCAATACATCTGAAGCAGTTTCCTAATAACTTAGCTTTAAGTTTGGGCATGTTGCATATGACCATGTTAACACATATTTAACATATCCATATCACATGTGATTCATTGATTCATTCACTACATAATCTAGGTCAAATAGTCTGCCTACAACAGGAAAAAAAAAAGCCAACAATGATGAATCCAACAGTTCTTGAGAACCCAGTTTCAGAGGTGTGCTTTCTTGTCCTTTCAGCATATGCATTGCTGTAAATTAGTAATTCATCTTTTTAGGACACACCTATCAGGCTTCAGGATACAACTTCAATACCTATGAATGGAGGAGTCCCAAGCAGGCCAGTTTGTCCCCTCCAAGCAAACCACGGAACCACCCATTTCATGAGACAGGGCTGAGTGATGACGAATGGGATCGACCTGCAGCAAGCACGTAAGTTCCCATATGAGTTTCTGTTCTCTGATTTGCAGCTGCAACAGTGTCTCAAAAATGAACACTTACTAGCTTGAATGAAATTATGTTTTTCTAATGAAGCTGTAGCAGCTTTTCCTTTAAATATGAGATACAGTATACTTCATGGAACTTTTTGGGGTGGATTAGTGATCTTTATGGAGGATTATGATGCCAAAACCAAGACATATGTTTATTTTGAGTTACTTCAGCCAATAAAACACAGCATTTATCCCTTAAGAATAAACAAACAAAAAAATTAGGGCATTTCCCTGGGCAAGTTTCAGAAAAAACGTTATCTGTTTTTCACTTCATAAAAATAAACCTACGGATATTATGGCTAAAGACAACTGGCGTGTTAATCTTTTGTCTTCTATGAAAATTCATTTTGGTTTGGGCAAAGAAGCACAAATTACAGTCTTCTTCCATAAATACTTGAGACATCCACATTCAGTAGGAGTGATTCAGTAGGAGTAAAAAGTGATCCAGGTACAAATGTCTTGTTCAAACCTATGGTAGTTTGCCATGCAGTTATTCCTTCTCTCCTGAGAAGTAAATCTCCTTTTCAGTTAATTTCTCTGTGGACAAAAGAACTTCTTGAGAAAAAAATTTTTACTTCACAATTCTTGGAGATAGTGAAGGACACAAAAATCTCTTCTGTTTTAAGTTTTCTTTTCTTTTGGAACTGTGTTAAGATCCAGTTTTAACATTCTTAGAGATGCCTCTGCCCGAATTAAGGTGCAAACGAGACCATATGCCAGTGACAATAGCAAGGGTTTTGTTGTATAGTAAATATGAGAGAAAGAGAGAAGAAAAGGGGAAAGAAAGAAATAGAAAATAGGTGGGGGGATGAGGGGTGACAGAGACAGAATAAAAGAATATCACTGCTCCTTGGGTCCCACTGGTGCCTTGACGATCCTCTCCAGCTGGTCTCTTGGTGGTGAAGGTCCCCGAGAAGGCACAGAATCCCATGGGTTTCTATGCTCAGGCTGGGTGGGCATGTCCGGCCATGTCCCCCTGGGGTGGGGGTCAGTCTCTCACAGCAGACTCTGGGTCTGTTGCACCACGTGCAGCCCTGTGGGGCCAAGCCTCTCACGGGAATGTCCCATGGATGTGCCCTGTGGGGTTGGGGGTTCCACAGCTGGGCCGGTTTGTGTAACGGAGGATGGGTGTTTATTGCCTCTCACCAGAGGTTGCACCATGCACCCAAAACCTCCTCCATCCCCCTCCTCAGTTGGGGGTAGGCTGTGTAAACCTGGCTTCTGTGAGCTGGGCTCTCCCCCCGCCCCAAACTCAGCTGGGGATAGTTGCAGCTGGTGGCTTTGGCCTTTTGTGGATGCATACCTTTCCCTCAGCCTGAGGTGATTGAACAATGGGTTTCCTTTAATCTAATCAGCAGTTCTATTTACAGTCCAAAGTTCTTCAAGGAGGTTTCTGTGGCTGTAGCTTTATATCAGTGTTTGAGGCATAAACTATTTTCAGTCTCTGACAAACTGTTAGTGGATCCACTGCAGAGCCTTGGGTAATTTCTGCCAATGAACTGTTCTTCTTCAGATGTGGGTAGACAGGCGTCACCGTTAAAGAGATTTCTGTGCTCTTTGTACCCACCCTCAGGACCTGCAGACATGCATGTCCTTCATGAGAACACACTTTCTTGGCGTACCAGCACACTGAGCCTGAAATCCCAGTCTGTGAAAAATTCAAGTTTAGTACTAAAGAAAACCTTCCTGGTGCCTGTATAAACATACTGGATAAGGAAATCTATAAGGTCCAGTCTGTTACCTTTGAAATACAAATCAAGGCAAAATTTAGATGATGCTTTCAGAATTTGAATGACAGACCCTCTGATACAGCCCATGGCTTTGTGGTGTTTTGTCTGGAGACAAGCCTGGCAGGATGACAGCTAAGATACGGCAAGTGTGAACTCTCAGTCTGTATCCAGCTCCTTTGGTCCCCACTGCAGAAGCACACTGGCAGTTTTCATAGGCTAGTAGTGGGCAATGTTTAATAAAGGAAATTAGATAGTTTTCTTCATACTGCCCATTATAGGTAGCTTAGTATCTTTAGTTTAACAGGGCCTTTATCCACAGTTACAGCCCATATTTTGTTTCTCAAATGAGATGCAGCCACAGATTCCTACTGTTTTGCTGCTATGTAAGTAATGGGCTGAAAAAGTTGATGAGCAATGAATCGGGGAGCTGAATTGTAAAATATAGAATCTGGTAAATGAAAAGCATGTGTTCTATTACCATTTTAATGCACTGTTCAGCAGAAAGTATGCACATTAGAGTCTTATTCTGCTTGTCAATGTGACTTACACCTGAGAGATTCAGTACAAAGTAAAATAGTGATTACTTTAATGCTCTCTCTGTAAAATGGATGGTGCCACATATGATGGTGTTCCTGTCCCGAGTGCTGGAGTATTTGAGGAGGGTATGTCTGTTTTTCAAGCCTGTTAGAGGGATCCCCAGAAAAACACCTCTTCCCTTGTAGTTCTAGCTAAACAACTTCTTGTCTAGCCCTAGAAAGTAATTTTTTCTTACCTTTATTTTGTTTAGCACAGCTTCCAAGAATATGTGGCAACAGAAGGAGACTGAGACATTGGGAGAGAATCAAGAAAACCATTTAAAGCAAACATCTGTAGAAAGATCAGGTGGAGAGAGCATCAGGAGCGTGAAGAAAGAGGGAAAGATGTGGAAAGGTGCCTCTGGAGGGCAAAGGAAAGGTGGGGGACAGCTGGAAGAGTGGAATACTTCCAGGTAGGAAACCAAAAAGTGCACAGAAGTGAGATCCAGCGGGGCTGAGGCAGAGGTGGGGGCGGAGGGTGTGAGAGGACAGGGAAAGAAAGGAAAGACAGTTGAAATGAGAAAAACAGGGTAAAAGCAGAAAACACCACATTAACTTGCTGTTGATTGACAAGGAGATTTCAGTGGGCAAGCAAATGAAACCAGAGAGCTTAAACCGCTCTGTAGCCTGGTGTCTACCTATCACTGGCAGGTAGGACAAGTCTGTTACAGTTCCTGCTCCAGAGAAAATGTTTTATACATTAAAAGAATGCTTACAGGAATGAGTCTGCCAGATCCAAGAACCTCCTGATGAAAAAAACTAAAAAAGACAAAGATTTTATCTCTCATATGGCAATAAGAACCAAATCATAGACACCAATGTCTTCATTATCTGTCCTACTGCCTTTCCTTCAGACTTTTTATGCGTCTGAATTTCTGATGGCTCTTTGAGTGAATAAGCTTCAGAAAACCACATATGTTCATTATAGGTCAAACAATATTTCATATGACTTAAAATCAATCTCTCAGGTTTCAGATAAAAAAGACATCTAGATAAGAAGTTATTTTGGTACCTTTTTTGGTGCAGTAGCTCAGCTACAAATTACTCGTGTGACTGTAATGAAGATGCAAAAGTTGAGATTTCACACATCAGGAGACAAGACTCAGAGAAACAGCAAAAGAGGAGAGGAGAGCTGAAAAAGAAATTGCTTTAACTAAGTCCAGACATAGAGGCATCACGATTTTAAATTTCACAGAAGTCTGAGAAGAAATGGACCTCCAGTTCTGGGAAATCCAGGTTTTGCTGTCGCAGACAATTGCCTCAAATTATCCTGTTCATTAGCTTAAGTTCCATTTGATATCATTAATATGTAATACAGCAAGAGGTATTGTAATGGATAAATTAGTCTACATTCAACATTGGCTGTTGAAAGAACTACATAGATTTGTTGAAAAAGCTCATTTCAGAAGTCAAGGATCTTTCTAAAATCATGTTTTAAATACTTTCTTGTCTTGCCTGGGAGGAATTGCATCTGTGATCTGAGTAGGTATTCTTGCCATTGCTGTATCTATTGCAATATCTTAGAAGAGACACTGATGCTAGGTGGAGAATCATTGCAATAAGAGATTGAAATGGCTGACCATTGTCTGCTTGACTGATTGTAGCTGTAAGAAAGCATCTCTGAGGCAGAGTATCATGTGTGTGAAGCATTCAAGCTGTCCTCCCTCGTGCTGGGCAATTCTCCTATTTAAAAGCTATTCTGTAAACAGAATTCCATTCACGCTATTCTCAGTAATACATTGTTTGTCAAGCAAGGCCTCAGATGCTTCCATAATAGTGTTTGCTCTGTTTATGTGCTGTTAAGCACCACTAGCTGCAGTCCATGGGCAGCTGCTCCAAAGTAACAGCTTGCTGCCACCAAAAGGGCGAATTGTCACTTTCCTTCCTCATCCTTCTTCCCCTGTGCCTTTCACATAATCAGCCCTCTCCCATGCAGCAGCTCTGATGCTTGTGTGAACCTTTACTGAGCTGCTTCTCCTTGCTAAGATAGAAAAAACCTCCTGCTTCCCTCCCTGTATACACACATGCACTGTAAAGGTGTTGCTTTGGGCTGTGTTGCCACAGCCTAGAGTTGGTGGTTGTTACCTGACCTCACTTGCTGAGCAACTTCCCTAAGCATCACTGTCACCAACATCTGCTCCAGAGTGCTTGTAATAAGGCTTTGGTGCATTTACAAAACACCAGAGACCTAAGTTTCCGTGCAAGACAGCGGCATCCCTGAAAGTTTCTCTGTGTTTATGTATGAAACGATTGGAGTAGTTTATATACAGCAGTCAGGTGGGCTTAAATTGATAATGATAAATGCAGCTTAGCCTGAAAGAATCCGTTAAACAGCACCACCAAGCCTCTTTTGCAAAACGTTGTTTGCAAAAAATGGGGACTCTTTCCATATTGCCTGGGAGAAGTCTGTGAGGTTGAAAGGTTTTATTGCAAATATTTGTTGCACGGAGCAGCTCTGCACACAGCTACTGGTTGATTCATTAATTTTCATAGGGAGGTCCCAGTTTCAATCCAGTAAAAATGTGTATTGAATTGTTCTTGGAATCCATTTATCTCCTAACTGAACAACTCGCTGCTCAGATCCTGCCAGCTGCTAGTGACTGCCAGGTTATGAGAAGGCTTGTCTGCCATGTGCTCTGCATGTCCATCCAGCCTCTCCTGATCAGCGACTCTTCCCCACTCTCCTGCATAACGTTCTGTCATTCAAGTTGCAGTCTGTGGCAAGGCACGTGTGTAATATATATTTTTAAAGGGGGAAAAAAGTCCACATTTTTTTAACTTCTCATTGTAAATCTAGCTTCACAGGTACCCATGATAACACCGAGGCTGACCAGGAGGAAAATTTCTGGTCTCAGGCTCTGGAGGATTTAGAGACCTGTGGCCAGTCAGGAATTCTGAGGGAACTAGAGGTAGAACAATCTTAACCTTTCTTTCCAATTATAGACAAATATAATGGTTTTGGTTTGGTTTACATTCATTTTATTTTCTCCTTTTTTCTTTTAAGTTGCACTAATCACACCAATTCATTTAAAAGCTTTAACCCCTCTCCACAGGACAAGGCTGACAGGCGTCTGTGTTTGAGAAACATGACTCTCTTGGTACCTACCCTTTACCTTTATATTTTTGCTTGTGCAGCTGTCTCCCCTGCCCCTAACCAGAGCTGTTTTCTTTTGTGCAATGCAACCAAAATTCTATAAACATGTTCACCCCAGTGCTTTTGACTTGCAGCTTCTGCTGTGCATAACCATCGGTGCTGTCTGTAGAGGCAGCAAATGGCACAGAACTTCTAAGTGGGCATAACCTTCCTGCAGCAATACATTCCATTCTCTGACAGACGCTTCATGCAGCTTTTCTTAGCATGTTGTAGGTTGTCTTTTAAATTGAAACTTAATTTGATTAAGATGAACATAAAAGAAAATCAGCTTTTCAAAATGTTTACCTGTAATTGCACCACTCTGAAAGAAAAAGAAGCTGCCAATGTGAGAAATGTTGAGAAATGTTCATTAAACAGCAATTTCTTCACCATGTAACAAATTTTCATATTTCATCCTTAAGTTTATTACAAATCTAACCATGCTTTGTGTTAGATGGTGCTGAGTGCATCGGGGGAAGAAAACAGATACAGAGTAACTTGGGACTCTTTCATTTTCTAATCACCTTTCCTCTAAGTTATCAGTACAATTACAATTATACTGCCAATTAAAGCTATAGAATGAAAGGCCCTAAAATATTTTCTTTTATGTTCTTTTAAATTCCTGGAGCTGCAAAACTGGCAGAATCTCATTTTCATTTTTATGTTATATAAAGTCCTTTAGCAGCCAGGAGGAATGCAAATGGCATAACTGGGTGAAAGTTTTTCAGTTCAGATTAATTTACTTCCTCAGATTTATGACTTTTGTATTGCATGTATGGATAGCAAAATGTGATTCTCATGTATTTGTTATTGCAAACCAGAAAAATGTAGGAGAAAATCTTATACTGGTTTAATTCCATAGTTAAATATGATTCAGTACTGCAGGCTTCTCTTGCAGTTTTCAGTATTCAGAGCATAATAAAAGGATATGGAAATAGATAATTCTGAAAGGGAAATAGGTCATCCATGCTGACCAGAATTCAGTTACTTCAACACACTGAATTTTCCTCAGCCTTTCACAAAAGTGAAATTCAGAACAGTAGATGTACATTTATAGCATTGCCTCGTTGCACAACCCCCAGCTCTGAAAAGAAAGCCAGACTCATTCAGTGTGACAGGTTGCTGAGAGTGGCCATGCCTCTACTTTATGAAGTGCCCTGGCATAGTCAAGGACTCCTTATCATTTTTCATTTCAAGGTCTTCAGCCAAAGAGCAAAGAAGGCTGTTGTTTGCCAAGTCCTCTGGCTGCTTTTGCTCCATCAGGCAGTAATATCAGTCATAATGAAGCACAAAAGAGTGTTATGGCTACAATCCATTATCTCATAGTGATAGTAGTGCTAGAGCTGTGAGAAGGACGGGTGACAGGCATGCTCACCAGTCATAGGCAAACATTTATTTGTCTGTTTTGCCCTTATTTTTTACTTCTCACTTTCAAGCAGGCTGTCTGCATCCAGTCCCAGTCAGAGTTCAGGTTATGGTCTTTAAATTTCCCTTGCCGCTTGTCCATCAGAAGAGATAATAAATAGGAAAATCAGCACACCCTGTCCCTGCAGTGGCTGTGCCAAAGTGCATTTGCCTCCCATTCCCCAGAGCAGAAAATCTTTCCCAAAGGAGGAGGCTCCTTGCTGTGCATGGGTGCTTTTCAAGTCAGTCTGTTCCACCCACTGGGTGAGGTGATTCCCATCATCATCTTTGAAGATTTCATCCTCCATGTATTCTTGCATCTAAAACAAAAGGCTGGCTTTTACTGAGATTAAAACCAGCAGTGAGACCAGGGCCAGTGTTAGTCCTGAGCTAAGGCAGTCACTCTTGCAGTGTGCATGTCATGCAAAGTTTCTTTCCAGGCGGTGAGCTTACCTGCACTGAGATTTCCCCAGCTTGAGGTAGTGTCCAGACGCTCTGCCCATGCTGGCTCTAGAGCTACCTACATATTCTGCTGACTCACATTTTTTTTACCTTGCACACACAGTCTGAATTGTAAATGCTTTCCTGTAGTTCCAATTCCAACAAATGCAATTATGCCACAACTTAGATGTTGTTATATTTATGTGTAAAATATTTTTAAAATAAGCAATTACACTACACACTCTTCAGTCTGCCAGGGGACTGGCTTACAGGCATAGTCGTTCTGGTGCTCAGTATTTTAGTTTGAAATGCCATCTGAAAACTTTTGCCTATAGGGTTCCTATATTGTTACTGTGTTTTGTTGTGGTCCTTTATTTTATAGTGACTTGCAAGCAGATTGAACATCTAGCCTCTTGCCTTTTGCTGTGCCCTGAATGATTGTGTTCTAACAAAGAATAGAGGTGTTTTTCCTGCTGCTATGAATTAACCACTTACTTAACCCGCATTCTCTGTTGCAAATTAACCTGTTCATTAAATGCTCTAGGCCACAATCATGTCAGGAAGTACAATGAGTTTGAATCATGAAAACCCACAACCTCGTAACCAGCTGGGAAGACAAGCCAGCTTCCAGGAAAGAAGTTCTGTAAGGCCACATTACAGTCAAGCTACTCGTAGCAACACATTGCCGTCAGATGTGGGGAGAAAGTCCATGGTTCTGAGAAAATTTAAGCAAGAAATGAAAGAAATCATGTCACCAACTCCTGTGGAGTTACACAAGGTCTGTAAATTTTCTTCTGACAGCTTTGAAACAATATATTCAGCCCAGGAACTCTAATTATATGGCAACACAGTAAGCACTTTTTATAATGACTCCACAGAAGTAATTTGGGGGCCATGCATATTAGTTCTTATGAACATATTAATGATAGATCCTTGTGGGGGAAAACAAATGAATAAGATGCATCCTTGTCTACTATTCCATTTTACAATAAATCCTCAAAAGGCACTGCTCTTTTGAAAGGAGCATCCACTGGTAATTTGAATTGACAGGACCAATAACTCTTCTCTGCAAAATGTGTTCATTAAGAAAGCAAAATTTAATTTCTAGAAAATACATTTCTTTAGGAAATTACTCAGGAGGGTTTGGGGCTCCCATTGGTCCTTTTTCAAATTAACACTCATTTTGAATCAAATACAAGAGATTCAATATACATAATACAGAACGTTATTTCAAATTAGGTATTGCTTCTTTCCTCTTCATAATTCCTTTGCTCTAAAAAGGATAATCTTCAGACTGTGCAACTTTCCACTGCTCAGGATGGTTGAAATCACTTGGTGATACGGAGGTGGCACTGCACTCCAAGCAAGTATGGGATAAAGTATCTTTAATATGCACAGCAAACACCCTGCCACTTTGGGTCTCAAGTCCAGTGAGGCCATAACATCAACCAGTTTCCAAAACTTTGAGCGACATTATAATGCCTTTCTCCCTGATGGGAATGAGCATCCTGTTTCCTGCACCCATCTTCCTCTTAAAGGTCTGAGATCTTTCCAGAAAGGAGGCAGAACACAGAGAAATTTCATTAATACTTCACGTGATCATTCTCAAGAGATTTGGGTTGGTTTCTAATCCCTGTGGATTTGACTGAGTTTAGTCTGTAGTTCAGTTTAGTCCAGCAACGTAAGGACTCACTGAGTATGGGCTAAATGAATGTTTGTAGAAGGTAGTAGAGAATTGATCTCATATATGGTAAATGAATTCATTGCCAGTGTATATGATCAATGAGGATGTGTTGTGATAGTTTCAAGCTGTTCCTATTTCCAGCTTGATGTGATCAGTGGAGTTAGGTACTGTGCTCAGTTTTTCTGAGCGGTGAATAAAAGTGAAAACCAAAGTATGCCAGTAAGCATTTCACAGTGTGCTCACATTCAGCAAAGGCACAGTTCTGGGTTACAAAACCAGCCTTTCATGTTAAAATAAATCGTTGCCTGGAAAGGAGTCATCAGAGTTCTGTTAACGAGTCAGTGGTATTCTGTGATAGTAACTAGCTGTTAGAGTCCTGGGCAGTACAAATACCCTGTCCATGAGCTTTCTCCTTGCTTCAGTTGACTATTTTTAAGATTGCTTTGACCTTCCCCTTGAGTAATTTCCAGGTTTTGTTCAGACAATATAGCCAGTTTTCCCGTCTGCTGAAGTGATGCTGAGTTTGCTTTTACTGTCTGTTCTGGCACCCAGAAAAGAGTCATTTCCTCCCTAAAAATCTGAAAGTTTAACCTGTACCAAGGATTTTCCAAATCCTTACAGTCATTCAAGAAAAACAGAAACTAGTGACTGGATCTTATGGTCTGACTCCCCAGAGTGAGGTTTTACCCCTGTGACACATGCAGGTTACCCTGGGCAGCATGGACTGCTTTTTATTCATGCCCATCTGAGCAAGTTCTTACTTGTCAGTTTTCCTACTGGTTCTTGTGTAGCAGTGTGCCTGTTAGTTTCTCTCTCCTCCTTCATTTTTGTAGTAGACCTCTAGTTTAATACTAATAACCTGTTCCTTTGGACAGCTTGTCCAATCATAGTTTTCCAAAAGAGCTGCAATGCCACAGGAATGACTTCACGGTCAGGGAAATGCCTTGGTTGAAGTATTTTTCATGTATCCCCTTGCTGGCAATGTGTTCTGCCCTCTGCAGGCAAATACCTTAAGTAGCTGGGCCACTGAAAAATAGGAAGATTTGGAAAACTGTGATGGTATAAGCAGTTTTGAGATACAAGCTAAGACATAGCTTGTCTTAGACCTCCTGTGGCAGATTTTCAAGCTATGTACTTGACTATATGCTGCTGAGCTTTCCCAGTTTCGTGGGCAGGGCAGGGCAGGTGCCTTTGTTCTGTGTCAGTGTGACGAGTCCGCATCCCTGTTGAGGCAGGGCCTGTGTGGCCACAGGTCAGAGTTCACTTTGCAGCAAGGTAACCTGAATTCTTCACTGCTCCTTCTCTCTGCATTCCATTCACTAGTTGTGCACTTGAACTGTCTTTGTCCCGAGGAAACTAGGATTGAGATAAGTGTCCTACAAATCTCTTCAAACATTTGTTCTAGATGGTTTAATAACATTTAATTTAGCTGGATAATGTATTGCTATATCAGTACCCAAATTTAATGAATGCCTTTAATGATTTTATCTACTTAGGTAATAATATAGATTAATATTTTTCTAAAAATCATAGCAGACCATTTTTTAGAAGTTTCATAGAGCGCACATTCCTCTGAGAGCAAAAATATGCACTAGGATCAGATAATTTTTCAATATTATTATTGCAAGTAGTCATTAACCTAAAATTACAGTCAGTTAAAATATCTCAATAGCTGATCTTTGCAAGATGTATGAATTTAAATTAAGCATTTTCCCATTGATTTGAGAGGGAGGAGAGGCATAGGCACAGACTCAAAATGTATAAGCTTGTGTTTTAAATTTGTAACTATTTAATTGCTTATGAAATATGAATTAAATTTCCAATTCCACTTTCTTTTTCCCTTAGGCTCCTGATGTAAATTTAAAAGTCTAACAAATAACCCAAATTGAGATTCTGCTATTGAGATCAGACCTTCCAAAGAGTTGTGATCAGCAGTATAGATAAACCTGCATGATTTAGGTGTTGTGTGAATTGTCTGCAGTTTTATTCCATTCAGAGAGGGCTGCTGCAAGTGAAGATGAGGAACCTGTGGTAGGGCTTTGTCCATACCCATTATTAAATAGAAATGGAGCATTTCAGATAGCAGGGCTTTTATCAGAGATTCTCTTTGAAGAATATATGTTGCTCTAAGAAGAATTAGCCCCAAAATTACAACCTCTAATACAAAAGAAAGTTCTCTGCAGATGACTTCCATCTGAAAAATGTGACAGCTGTCAAACACGCAACAAGGTTAAATTGCTACCTCATCCCTGAAGTAAGCATCAGTTTCTTTAAGTTCCAAGCTCCTGTTAAGTATAGCAAAAGTCAAGAGAAGATAGTTGTAAGGGAAGCAGTTTGTAAAAATCTAGGATCTGTAGATCTGAAGAACTAAAAACATTAGAAAGTATTTTGAAATGTGTAAGCTGTGATTGATAAAAGACTTTGGATGATCATTCCCAAGCTCCGTGCCCCTCCTAGTCCCTTGCCTGGCCCTCTCCATTGCAGTTACTTCCCACTGACCCTCTACAGCAAAACTCTGCTTTCATGCCCCTTATCATTTGAAATGCTCCATTTTTTGTCTCACAAGGGGGGCATGAAGTGGCATGTGCATTATTATAGACAAGACACAAGGTAAGGTGAGCTAATATAGATCTAGAGCTTCTAGAGATCTCTAGAGCTGAATTTGTATGTTTTGCTTGCTGATAGATTGCTCACTAAAAACAAGAGAAAAAGCAACACTATCATAGAACATATGAATGGGACCACCATCTGTGGTGAATTATTCTCCACTCCAGCTTGGCTTTGAGAAGGTCTTGACTGTAATAGTGTCCAGTTTGGGGTCTGAAAATTAAAGATGTTGACCATATGGACAGGGTCCAGAGAAAAAGAAGCCTTATTTCACATCACTGCAGAGAAAGACAGAATAAAGTGATCTTGTCCTCTGTGGATGGCAACAGGCTTAAGCCTCAGCAAGGGTGATTCAGTTTAGACCCAAGGAAGACATCTGAAGCACTGAAAAGGATTACTTTAATAGACTGTGGAGTCTCGATCACTGGAGATAAATGTATCTCCGCAATGGCTTAGGTGCAGTTGATCCTGTCTTAGGACAAGAATTCAGTCTAGATGACTTCAGAGAGTCCCCTGTTTCCTATGCTTTTGTAGTTCATCTGGGCTGGATCCAGCTCCATTTGACTCCAGTGCCTGAAGAAGGGGGAAAAAAAAGGAGTAAGTAGAAAGGGGAAGTTCCTTTTAAAAACTGTGCCACCTGTGCTAGAATAGTACAGAGTATTTTAAGTCGTCTTCTCTTAGGTATGGTATCCCTTTTTTACATTAACTTTTCAAGACTTCTTTAAGAAGCAGTTAACTTGAAGCACTTCTGTCCTTTGTGATGATGAGGGAAAAAAGTTACTTTGTTAGAAGAGAATTTGGGCCTTGGTCTAATTATTTTTCATTTCTGCCAGGAAGTGCACACTAATCTGTTCAGTAAAATATATCTCCCTGCTTTATTGGTTTTTTTTCAGTCTTGCAGGATGGTGCTCTTAAACACTTTTGTAGCAGCTTCAAACATACTTTTCATCAAAGCCATGTTAAACATGCTATGATACCACAAACAAAAGCCTCTGTTCATAACAAATCATTAGAATTTCCCCAGAGTCCTGCTGATATAGCATCTGTTGATACAAATTAAAATCATTCTATGATGAATTATTGGGAATTTGCAGATAGGTTTTTTAGTAGCTGAAATGCTCACTGACTCCTAAAATTCGTGCGGGGATGGAGGACATTTGAAAGGTTCAGAAAGAAGTTACTTTGCGGGGAAGATGGGGAAAAGAAGGCAAAGACCTTAAACACCACAGTCCCTGGGAAGTATGAAAGGACAGCTCATACCCAAAAAAGTCACTGTCAGGAAGAAAGCTTTTAGCTTAGTTAAGGGGACTTCAGGTGTGGCTTTCTGCTTTGCAGTGCTGTTCAGAGGGAGAAAAACAAGGGAAGAGGATGTGCTGGGGTAAAGTAAGGGATGAACTTACAAACACCGTGGGGGTGTTTGTGCTCCCCACGGCACAAGACACTGACATTTTCACAGCAGCCCTGCCATGCACCATCCACATCTACAGAGAAGATGGTGCTACTGCTGCAGCAGCTGCCCTGGTATCCAGCTTCTCTCAAGCTGCCCCAGACAGCTACTGAACTTACTTACTAGCAAGTGTGATTTCATTCTGGTGAAAGCAGAGCTGATAAACCCCTAAACCCAAGTCAAGAAAACTGCAGAGAGCAAGAAAGAAACCCAAACCCCAGATCCTTTACTCCTGTTTTGAGACAACCTGTTCTGTTCTGGCTTACCTTTTCACAATGGCAATTAAGACAGGAGCTCAGCAGCCTTCTGAAGGCAGCACCAACCAGTGCTGTGCCCCAGCAGTGCTGTGCCTTGGCACCCTTCTCTGAAATGCTGACCAAGCCCTCAGCCTGCTTTGAGCAGGACACTGGACTAGAGACTTCCCAAAGTCCCCTTCAATTCGAATGAGTCTGCACTTCAGAAACATCAGGAAGGAAGTCAGTGACTGACACACCCACAAGGATGCAACACATGGAACATTACTTGTACCTAGCCATTATAAAATTTTGGAACGCTTAATGGTGTCATTTTCATCAGCCAAGGTATGATAAAACCAGTGCATTTTGAATCCAGGGTGGTACATGCTACAGCAGTAAAAGCACAGTTTTGACTGTGCAACTCTATCTGTGCACAGTGTCAGATGGCACACCACTCACAGGATTTACTTGCATAGGTCAGCACTCCTGATGTGAGGGAGGATCAAGAAAAAATAAAAACCTGAGCATGCCACTTACTTACAAAGAAGTCTCTATCTTTATCTGTCAAATATCAAATTCACAAAACTCTCTCTGAGCACTTGTCTTCAATACCTGAAAATACCTGAATACCTGAAAAACCTTCTCCTAACAGTTTTATTATCTTCTGTTTCCTGCTTTTGAATGACCACCTCATGGCTATGTAACTGTAAGAACACTGCCTGCAAGCTCTTTCAGAAGGAGCCTTATTTGTACTTGCTTAAAAGATTGCATTGTAACTCTTATACTGAGCACTTTTGAGGTTAGGCTGTGGACACTGCCTGGGCAAAACCAGGCTGTCTAGAGCTTACAGTGACAATGGTCTTTATTTCCTTTACTGGAAGACACAATACCAATTGTTTGGTTGAGGCCAGGTCTTCATACCTGAAGCAAAACTAAGCCTTATCTTGTACTCAGATCCTGGCAGCTATAGAACAGAGAAACAAAACACTTAAAAGGCTCAAAAAGCGACACTAGAAAAGGTGGCCTAAAATACCACAAATTTCCAGCTGACAACCAGAAGTGAAAGGGGCTGTTTATTTACAGAAGAATAAAGTGGCTTCTGAGAATATTAACATAATGTCAAAATGGGGACAACTTTAATACTGTAAGTACCAAATAGTAGGTAAGTGATCTCTCTAATGTGGGGAAAAAAAAAAAAAATCACCAAAACCATCCTAGGAGGAAAACCTGCCTAATGCTTGTAGAAATGGGGACAAAATTTTTTTCTTTCTCATCACGTCACATCTCCTGCACAGGTAACTTTGTACAAGGACTCTGATGGAGAAGACTTCGGGTTCAGTGTCTCGGATGGTTTATTGGAAAAAGGAGTGTATGTTAAAAACATTCGACCAGCTGGCCCTGGTGATCTGGGAGGTTTAAAACCATATGACAGACTTCTACAGGTAATGTTTGTGCATTGTGCAGGTTTGGCATGAAGGGACATCACATATGGATTACTTTGTTGAAAGATTTATAACCACGCTGGGGGGTGTTTGGGTGTCCATGTTCGGAGATGTGATTGCAGAAAACTGCACAGTTTTGCAGTTTTGTTACTTGGAACAGCCCAGTAATCTACATTGCTTATTATATTATACTATTATTATAATATAACGAGCACCACCGTTTGTATTTCTGCTGGGATGTTTTAAGGGGGGCAGGAAGAAGGTCAAATGACCATAATTGCTCTGCACCACGGGCCGTGCTGTGTAGATTTCTTAGATTTCTTTTCTTGGCAAGAAAAGGCAGCACTTCATAGAGCTTTGAACTTTTATGCAGTGGCACTAAAGCTGAATTTTCCTGTGCAGTCAGATTTACATAAACAAATTCTTTCAGAATGCTAGGTATTTTTGAACTCTGAAAGAAACATACAAATGCTCACTAGGAAGCTGGATTTCCCAAAGCATTTCCAGACAGATTTGTCTTTTTTGCTTTTCTTGATACAAACCTTGGAATTATTTCTGTATTTACTCCAAGTGTTGACTGACATAGTTGGAATAATGTGATAGTCACTCAGCACCACACTTATCCCAGTGCCAAGCTGGACTATGATGAAAAAACAAAATCATTTCTCAACTGGCCCAAAAAAAATATTTTATATAAATTTATATCTATTAGGTAAAACCAGAGAAGACCTGAACTGAATTGAAATCTCACATGTGCTCTACTGCATTTCAATTGACAAACACTGAAGAACAGAAAAACTATGTGCTGTTAAATATCATTTATGGAGTGGGCATTGTGACAGCTGGCAACAGCCAGTATCAGTGTAAATATCCCCATTTCAGCTACATTCTAAGAGTGAGTAGAAAATTAATTGATGTCTTCAGATTAGACACCACGGTTGAACAGTCTTATGTTGGGTGATTCTCTACTTGGAATAGTTAAATCAGGCTCCATAGTCTCAAGGATAAATCTGTTTCTCTTGTGATCTCATTTTTTTTCCTCCCTAAAACGGTAACAAGAATCAATCTTCCCATCAATCAGGTAAACCACGTCCGCACCAGAGACTTCGACTGCTGTTTGGTTGTGCCTCTCATTGCAGAATCTGGCAATAAGCTGGAACTGGTCATTAGCAGAAACCCACTGGCATCTCAGAAGGGAAGCTCAGAACAACACACTTCAGGGAGTGGGGAGTGGGGTGATCCAAATGCTGCCTTCCTTCAGCAGAGCGGACGCACCAGTGTTAGTACGGAGACGCGGGATCCTACAAATACGTTATAGCAGAAACCACCCGAGTGGGACATTCGGTAACAAAAGACAATTATGGTGCTAAATCCATTTAAGATTTCTCTGAGATTGAAGCTCAGATGCTGTACAGCACTGAAAAGCACAGGAGGTCAGTCAGTCTGTCTCAAGGCTTCTATTAATCCACGGTTACTTTGGAAATAGTTTCATTCTTCATAAAGTCAAGTCATTCCATTCTAAACAATCTAGGATTAGTAACAGTAAAAAATACATAAGGGCCTTCTTTTTTCCCCATATAAGAAACTGGGGAGATATTTTAAACATCATCTACATGTTCTTCTCCCTTCAGCAGCAGCAGCTGTTTGAGGGAAAAGCATGGAGTTAACCTCTGCTAACAAACAGCAGTGTCCAGGTTATGCAGTTTTTAAAAATCCTTTTATCAGGAAGGTGCTGCTGTCTGATGGACAAGGCAGAGTGATTTACTGCACTGGGTTTTCCTGTGAAATGGCTCCATCTCTGATTTTGGAAACCTTTATTCGCTGGCGAGAAGGGTGCACTCATTAGACAAAGCAGGCTTTAGATGTTGTAACAAAATGCTTGCAGGAAGCTGCAGTTTGCATTGAACATTACTCCCCCACTTAAGCAAACTTTGTTAGAACATATGTTATTCCCTATGCAATGAAATATTTAATGGTATGTCTTGCAACCTGTGGGGATTTTTAAGCAGAGACTTTTTTAGTGGGATAAAACCTCTGATGGGGGATTACTGCAAAGAGTGAAACTGAAATTAGTTCAGACAAATTAGAAAGGTTTTTTTAAAAGAAAATGGCTTTTTTAAAATTATGTCAGTGGAGATTGATACAAAAGCTCTTTAATGATCCATAAACCTGTAAACTTGTACTGTCACACATGAGCTTTTTAAGTGAACCAGTTTCGTGAAGGAAGAAAGGTCCTATTTAATATGCTTTTTTTTCAGCCTCCTTTATGATAAACATTACCCCCTGCAACACATTTTTAGAATTTAAAATTGTAAATATATTTTACAAATACATCACACAAATTCTCTCCTCTCCCCTCGTCCCCCAAGCAATAAAATACTGCCAGTTGCTTTATATGCTCACCAGCAGCTGCATTGGTTTATTCTGGTATTCAAGTTGTTATTGGTAATTATTGTTCTTGGTGAATATAAAGATACTGGATTTGTACATTTGTAGAGTCTCCATATCTAAGCAATCACCTTACAGAGTTGTTTCTGGTCAATTTAAACTGTTAACTGTATCCCTGTTGCTGTTTCCAATACATAAACAAGCTCACCTGCCCCGCACACACAAGTAGCTCTGATTTCTATTTCAGCACTGCCAGAAAAGGCCAAAATGACATTCAAGGCTGAATCGTAAAAAAAAAAAAAAAAAAACAACAAAAACCCCAAGGTTCATGAGTCACTTAAATATGTATTTTTATTTGTAACAAATAAGTATTAAACTGTAAAGTATTTTTGTACAAATTTAATACTTTAATAGCATGATATTTATCGTCTATGTTACGTTTTTTGAAATTCAAACTGTTGCAAATATTTGTATGGAAAAACTGTATAAATTGAAATAAACAGTGATTTAAAGACATTAAAAATGAGGTAGAGTTTTTTGACTTTGTATTTTTCCCAGTTTTAGCAAAAAATACCATTTTTATACTTGTGGTATACTTTTTCCTACATTATGTGGAAAAAAAATTGTTAAAAGGTAAGCCAGTTGTCCACATTTTAGTACAGTGTGTCTGATGATTGATTTAACATTCAATTTATTAATGTCAAAATTACAATGCAGCAAGTCCCATAATACACGTGAGAACGTTGAAGGTGGAATGTTATCTGAATTTTGATTCAGAGTTTTGCTTTTCGTACCAAGATCATCATCAGCATAGAACTGTTAGCTAAAGCAGCAGTAGCAAGTTGTAAGTTATAGAAAAAGTTTTCTATTGTCACTGCAACTTTCTTGTTCTGTCTGTAACAAGATTAAAATCTGTAATCCATCAAAGCTTCATGGCCACAAATCTGCCACATTAGAAAAACCTGAAGTCATCCCCTTTGTAAACTGTTTTTTTTACTCGAGGAAACTGTAGTTTTGGCACATCAGTAACAGCATCTCATCAATACTGTAGCATTTGGAGATAGATACATCTTGATATGGACAGCTAGGAGTCTTTAAACCAAAATACATCCTCGTGTATTTTTTAAGGGAACATCTGGATCCTCAAAGACCTGTAAGTTCATTCTTCATCAAAACAGAAGAATTACATGATTTTTAATGACCAGTGCAGCAATGACTCTACTAAAAATGGATCACTGAAAATGGAAGAGGCTCAGTGTAAAACAAGCTGTTCTTCATAGAACATGCAAAACCCACAAAAGCCTTTGAAAGGCACCTGCATACTCAGCTTCTCCATCCCAAAAATCCTGAAGCGGTTCAATAATGGCTCATACCAAGGACAGTTAATAATTGGCTGTTAGCTTTTAAAAAGCTTCTTAGGAATTGGCTGTCCCAAAGTTAGATTCTTAAGTCTGGAAGATCCAAGTGGGGATTCTGCTACTGTTGTCTGTCAAAACAAAACAAAAATGTTACCCAAGTTTGAACCAGACCTAAAATATATTAACATCTTCAAAAAAGGCTTTCTTCATGAGCTCAGAAATTAAATGTAATGGGAAAAAAAGCATCTCTTAAGCAGGTTTTACTTTACAAAATCAATTTTAATTATTAAATTTTACATACATCTTTCACAGCAGGTCACCTAAATACTGACAATTTGTGCACAGAACAAGCTGATACAGGCTAAGCTGGCCAACAGATCACTCCAGTGAGTAAAAAGATGTGTAAGTTTACTGCTATTGACATGAAACCTTTTTTTTTCTGTATAGCCATGTATTACTCTGCAGAGACATCTGCCAAATTTGACTGGTTCACCAATTACTGGTCAACTTGAAAATTATTAAATAAATATTAATAAAACAATCGTAACAGCACCCAGGTGACACACAGTGAAAGAATGCAAAAGTTTGTTTTAAGCTTTCTCAGTAAGGAGATACTTACAGGGGGTATTTTTGTAACATCCTGAGGTGCAGGAATTTGTCTTTTACATGGACTTTGCAGCAAACTGCCTGTCTGCTCTTTACTGAGAACTGATGACCCTTCCTGTGTCATGAGCTCACTCTGAAGTTCAGGTGGGTCAGGAGCACCTTGAGTTACAGAAACAGACTCAGTCTCGAGCTCTTGACTTTGCCAGCACTTCATCAGGGGAGAGGATATTTGTTTGGGACAGTTGTTTGTTTCTGCAATTGCCTCTCTCAAAAATCTCTGCAAACGTGTTTTTCTGGGCACATTCTTTCTCTTTATTGCTCTCCTGAGGTGCAGCTCTTCAGCCACGATGTAGACGCGGCAGCGGCCCCTGGTCACAGCTGTGTACACGTGCTGCCAGTGCTGCCAGCCGGCATTGCCAACCACGTACACAACAGTCCTTTCCTCGGAGCCCTGAAACGTGGCACAACGCTGTTTCAAAGTCTGATCTCCAGTAAATAGTTAAAAAAAAGACAAGAATGAGGAAGTTGGAGACAAGTGGGGAAACTCAAGAGTATTTTCTATCCCGCATTCAAGGAATTCTAGTTTCAAGAAAAGTTTCTGATTCTTTTATGAGAAAATACAGTGCACTAGCTCAGCTCACAGCTGCTGTGTTTTTACCTGGAATGTGTGAATAGTTCTGGCCCAGGCATGCTTTATGTGACACAGCTTCCTCAGTGCTTTGTAGTTCACAGTGAACGTGGAGCCGTACATGCTGCTGATGGTCAGGAAGTGCTCTTTATCAATTTCTTCATCCTAAAGGAATAGCACAACACTCAGCAGTGAGCCTGAATCGGCTGCTGGATCAAAGTCTGTACATCCCTATTCTAGCTTTCCCTGAAATTACAACAGCTGCAATATCAACCAATTGAAAGAGTTTCAGAAGACACGAAACCAAGTAAATTGCTGTTTTTCACTGACCACCTTCAAGGAAAGCAGTTTCCACTGTTCAGGGCCTACCCTAACTACTGATACTTTCACTGCTCAACTCACTGAGTCCAGCAAAAAACCCAGTTTTTTGTTGCTGTTATTTTAAGGCCAGCTTGGTTTTCTGCCAGGGAAAGCTTATGCTGTTACATTACTCTTCAGACTACATTAAACATTATCCATTTCAATTACAATACATTTGAGTATTTACAGAATGTATTTACACTGAATACAATCAGACCAACTGAAACACACTGTACAAAAATGCCCAGAATTGGAGTTTTTTGTATTCTCTATTGTACCTTGCCTCTTTCATGCTTTTTACATGATTGTTTAGCAGAACTAGGTATGTATTATGGGCGAAACTTACAAAGTGTGAATTGTTTTGTTCTGGGGATTCAGCAAGCACTGAATCAGTTCCCACCAGGTTTTCTTTGCGCAAGCTCTTGCAGCAAGGACTTACCCCTGTTATGAAAAATATATCTCCATTGCAGAGTCTTTTGCCCTCCTCATCAGCCTCTGCAGTGGGTGTGGTTCCTCCACTTCTGCATTCATGGCCATTAGGACCCTCTCCAACACCACAGGCTGCCAAGAGATCCTTGAGATACACATTGCGTGTGCAGGCAATCTTGTCCCCCACTTGAAATAGAAGTCGGTTCTTATGGTCTCTAGGTCAGAGAAAGAAAAAGAGAAAAATGTATTTACAAAGTGTGCATTTACCATCTCTCAGTATTTTTTCTCTTTCCACTCTCTATACTTGACCCAGATTAAAAATCTTAGTAATATTCAAAATAGTTAAGATCAAACATTTATGTCTTGAACTTTTGTAAAACCCTTTGGTAAAAAACAGTAATATAGCATAGCACAAAAATCCTGCTTCCAAAAATATTTCAGAATCTATTTAGTAATCATATAGTGGCAAAAAAAAAATTAACCTTGAGAGTTTTTTTCATGTTGCTTTTATATGAATTTTGAATATTCAATAGTAACTTAAATCTCAGAATTCACATAGTGTATTTAAATGAAAGGCAGTTTACCACTGTTTAAAATGAGATTAAAGAACCCATCAAATGAAGTTTATTATATGAATGATTTATAACATAATCAGATCTAGATGAAACATTGAAGTTTTACAATCTTATTTTACAGTGCTGGCCTGGCTATAACATTTTCAAAAACAAAATGAGATTGTTCACAGGAAAAATGCAAAACAAAGGCCTACCTGGTTAAATGATTTGAATAGTGTTGGCAACAAAGTTCATTTATTAGATCACAGTCTTGCCTAAAGCATACAAAACAAGAACATGAACAAAAATCATGATATACAAAACATACAATTACTAGCAATGTCACATAGCATTAATTTATAAATAATGGAAAAAGCCCCTTTTCTCTCTGATGATCTTCCACCACCTATTAAGAACAATTACTGATTCAGAATTTAGAAAACAGAGCAGTAAAGGAACAGTTTTGTCTAAAGACCACAGAAAGTGTTTGCACTGTACACCTAGATTAGCTAGACTTGCTTTTAAGATAAAGAAGAAAACTAAAGAAAAACTAAAGCCTGGACAGATTATTTTCTGTCTGTGGATGTATTAAAAATAGCCAGAAGATTTATTTGCTTCTTAAAGACTTGGAATTTTAAATGCAAATTAAGTACCTATATTCTAGATGAATCATACACAAAAATCACTAATAACAGTATTGTACCTGAATGCAGACTGGAGAAATAAAACTGATATCAGAGTTACTCAGCATTCACAAATTGCTTATTTGCTCACTGGTAACCTGCAAATAGTGGGTGTTTTTTACTTAGTGAGAAAAGGTTCTTCACAATTAAAGGTGGAAGAGTTTTTTCCTAAGTACCATGTTGTGCAGAACTCAAGTTTATGCACTATTGGTACTACGGCACATTATTTTTATCCTTCCAGTGTTTCATGCATACTATTCATGCTCCTGTGATTACTAACTTCCAGTCTTTCTTCAAAGTGTGTTACAGCCCTACATCCCACGCTTCTTAAGTGATAAGTATTCCAAGTATCTAGTAATTTTATGCTATTGCCGCTAGTCTCTCCAACTCAACACACTCAGCTATTTTTAGATTGTGGCTGCTAGCAAGGATTTTTTCCATGTCTGCCTGAATACTCTGTTACCTTCTGAAAGCAATGAATTGTGATTGTTTGGCATCCTCCAATCCTGGCCCTTTTTTAAGTAAAATCTTTATGGCAGTTTGTAAATCTGTTTTAAAAGACATAAAAGGTAAGGCATAAAAATATTCAGAATTTTAAAAAGAAAAATATAATTCAATATGAAATTGCCTTTGCTTATTTCTTGCTTTAATGACATTTCAACTTGTTTAAAACAGAACAAAAAAGAAACAAAAAAACCCCCCAAAAAACTCCCATGCAAAATTACACACCTCCCAAAGAAACAAAAATACACCACAAAACACCCAGGAAAACATCATGTAGTTAATCCACTATTAAAATCTGAGAAACAAGAGTGATATGGAAAGAGACAAAGTCTTTGTGTTAGAAACACAAAGCTGTTGTATTAAACAACAGCTGCATGGAGTTTATTTCATGCAAAGTAAGGTTTTGATACTGCACATCAAAGAGGTAAAGATGAAATCTTTTCAAGCCACAGACCTATACACTTGGATTTCACAGAAGAAATCTACTTTTAGTATTCTGTTTGCTGAGTGTTTTGCTAGAGTAAGATAAGGTGATAATGTCTGCCTATTTTTTTTTCACGTTCCCTTTGAAGCTTCTTGATGCATATAAAACAGAGGCCACTCAAGCCACTTACACCCAATAAATGCCAAAAAACCCCGTAAACAATGGCTCTAGCCCTGACCCCAAAACATTTTAAAATAAATACTGGCATCCCTTCTTAGAATGTTCCTAACTCAATTCTACAGGTGGGAGCACATTCCTGTCCAGGACACCATCCTGTTACAGTTGCTTTTTACTCAAATGATTCACCTCTGAATCAATTCTGAAAAATTTTCAAAGTTTGACAGCTCCAGCTATAATATAAAAAGACAATCACATTCAATTACAGTGGTGGAAGCTGTCCCCCATTTCAAAGTCTAACGGGTGAGCTGGAGCTCTACAAACCCTTCTTTGCACTTATGGATCTTGCTGTGTGCACTTAAAGAAGGCAGAAGATAAACTCTTAATGTAGCATTTAAATTTATACCACAAACAAAGCCAGACTAAAATCTTCCCAAAATTTTAGTTCCAGACAATAGTCTATGCTTTACCAAAGGGAGAATCAAGATCATAAACTGACTATACACACATACTGTCACAATTCCTGCCAGCAGCCAAAGCAATAAAAATAAATTTCTTCTCCGGGCTTGGCATTGTTATTTCCTCATTCCAAGCAGAAACTTTCAGCACCTCATCAAATTCAGGAAGCTGCCGGTGAGAGATTCTGGACCAGAGCATTGGAGGGAAAACCAGAAAGTTATTTCCAGTTAAAGAATTCCAGTGTATCATCATCTGCATCAGCCTGAAGGTCGTCACTTAGAAATTTTTTGTCATCTATACTACATGCCCTGAAAACTCTTTCCTCAGAGCATACTTAATTTCACATTGAAAAAATTGATAATTTAGTCTCTTAAGCCTCCATCACTGCAGCAGATACTTAGTATTACCCATACAGTTCTTCCCATGGGAGCAAAATGGAGTAAAACAGAAGTGTTACCAAAAAATAAGTAAGAATGTTTGTAAAACACTTAGTAGTTCTGGACATCCTGCAAATATTCAGAATATTCTCAAATTCAACTAACATCAAAACCTAGATTTTGTTGTTAGAGGTTTAGAAAAGAAATCATGCACTGATAGGAAACAAGATTATTTCCAAAACAGAAGTAATGCAAACACTGGAAACATTTAGAGTTTCTAGGTATTAATACAGACAAAAATAGAAAGAAACTGATGTAATGGCCCTTGACATCTAAACTGTCCAAGCAATTCAGTCTGTTTTAGTTGTTGTCACATTTATCAGCAATGTTTTAAAACTTCCTTTTTAGAGGAGCAATTGTAAACCATTTTAGAAGGCATGGAGTCAGTTGTGCATTTACAACTCATTTGAAAACAACAGAGTGTATCTGATAGCATGATACTAAAATACATCCCGTAAAACTCAAGAGTGTTCCAGTACACACATTTTTTTGTCCAATATATACTTCTGGAAAAATCTATAGGGTTTTGTTGCTATTGGTTTGGGGGTTTGTTTTTAAAAGCAGTGTTACGGATTTGGACCAAAAAAACTAAGAGAAGCAGTACTACAGAGTCAAATCCGGATGCACTGCTAACTGCAGTAAAAGGCCAGGCAACGCTTGCAAGAATTCTTCATACACACATCAGGATATCCTACTGTGAGGAGCCAATTCAGTTTTGTTATGCCTCAACGATGGTTGTCAGAGGCATGTGGGGAAGAGGTGCACGCGTGCCACGTGCAGGAGGCAGCCAGAAGCAGCCTTGTCCCTGGGAGGGCTTCGCCTGGCAACACCCATGAGGCAGGCAGTAGGAGACACCGTGGAGGGGCTTCTCCGGTCAGGTCTCCACCAGTGGACGGCACAGGAAGGCTGGACCGGACCAATGGTCCCCTGTCCTCGAGCAGACTTTAGGAGGGCCAGGGGGGTATAAAAACTGACTGCGTCAGGGCTCGCTGGGGCTCGCTACTGTTCCCTATTCCTGCTCGCTCTCCCCCTCCTTTGCCCTGGCCCCAGCCTGCCTTCTAGCTCTCCTGCCCTCGCACCCGTCCTGCCTTCCTGTGCCCCTGACCGCTGCCTTGCCACTTCGCCCCGTGTCCTTGCCTGGGCTGCCTGCATCCAACCCTGCCGTCCCAATCCAGCCGTCAGTGCCCGCCGTGCCGCCCCAGCCCAGGCGGTCGCCGCGGCCCTGTCCGGGGTCCTGCTCCTCCCGTCCGAGCGCCCGCTCACCGCGTGCCCGGGGCCGTGGCCCTGAGAGCCGCGCCCCGCCGGGCGCCGCGCAAGCTCGGTCAGAGCGGGCCCGGCCGCGGGCAGGCAGCGGCACAGCCCCCAGCCCCGCCTGGACACCGACAGCCCCGCCCTGCCCTGCTGGGGGGAACGCTCTGTTCTTCTCTCTGTCTCCTCTCTCTCCTCTCCCCCAGTCCTTTTCCATTTTCCTTTCTTTTCTGTCTCCTCTAGCCGTCTTTCGCACGGGCAACTCCTTCTCCTTTTTGTTATCAATAAACGATTCTCAGATACAATGTTTGCCTCGTTTGGCTTCATTCCGTTCCTGACCATCCATTTTTGAAAGAACTCTCTGCAGTTCCCCACAGTGGAACACGACACCTACCTTGATGCATTATCTACAATTAGTTGCGATTCAGCTCTATGGTTAGTTCGCAGTTCCACAGAAAAGCCTCTTGATTTTAGACCCTCAAAGATATCAGCTAACATGTTTCCTGGGTCTATGCTTGGTAGCTGTCTAGTATCACCTAAACAGAATGCACATTAGTTTTTGTGAGAAGGAATAACATACCATCTGTTGAAAATTGCCTTGAAAAAAAACCACCACTGGAATTAATAAATCTTCAAGCCTCTACATAGTAACATACATCCTTAATACAATTCACATGAAATAAAACTTTCAAGAATCTGAGAAACTTTGGGAATAAAACTGTAGTGTAGTTTCAGTTTTTTTATACTCCTCACTCAGTAATGCTCTACTAGCAAGTGCAAATCCCTCTGCTTGATGAGCACTGACACTGATCACATCTTATTCAAACACAGTTTGAAAGCTACATATTTAAATACAAATGCCATAAATAGCATGTCAAAAAGCAAACCTCTGAGAAAGCATAAAAATTTGACTTTACATTTCTTTGCTTTCCTTTTTGAATTAAAACAAGATGATCCTAGCATTAAGAATGGCATGAAAACGCCCTTCTAACATGTGATTAATATGCTAACATTAGCTCCTTCAGATTTAAGGAAATCAGAAAAGTTTTCCAGTTGCAAGATGTAATAACCTACCACATGGAAGTCAGAATAAGGAAAACACTGTTAAACAGATAATGGAGATACTGATACTTTCATACTGACAGCTGGAAAACTTGTCTATCTCATCTGACGTTAAGAATTAGCAGAAGTATCCAAGTACAGAACAGTGTAACATTCTGGGGTTTTTAAGAGACTCGGTGGGAGCTCTGATACTTATACTGTATATTGTGTATTATTAAACACAGCATGATGCTAAATTTGCTGTTTCACTTACCTAGAATAATAAGTTTAGCAAGCTGAGCATGCTCGCACAAGAGTTTTAAAACTAAACTAAGAATGTGTACAGACACCAAACTTCCTTCATCCACAATCAGAACCGTAACTGCAGAAAACTTCCACGGCTGTGCTTGTTCAGTCCGCCTCCACGATTTAAAACTATAGATAATCTAGAAACAAATAAAAATAAAGTAAGCTCTGACAGTAATCAACTGTAAACAACTGTCTTATAAAAGTAGACAGTGTGGTATCTTCTAATGTTGTATGTAGAGCTATTGCCTGGAATTCTGACCTTAAACCTGTAAAGACCCAGAAGACTCAACCATTTAGTCTTATTTTCCTCCTCAGTGAATATGTTTCTAGCTGAGAAACTTATCAACACTTACATAAAAGCACAGTCTTTTTTTTCTGCAGGAACTGTTAAAGACACAAGGTCAGCCATTAGGTTGCTCAGTAACAGAACACCTCTGTTATACACCACCTACAACCTGCTGTCATTAATAAGTGCCCAAAATTGCATGGGGAAGGGGAACAGGCAACTAACTATCCAGTCCCCAAAGATAAAATAAGCCAATAGTACTTTTTATGTTATTATGATTTCTATTTATATGGGTTATTCCACACCTCCAGTGTCTTCTTGGCACCTTTTGCTACCTAGAACAAGAGACTTGACCTAAGTTTATTAACAAAGAGTTTGCTTTCTACTTTTTTCTAAAAAAAAATTCCACAATACCTAACAGTAATTAAGAAAACACTGTGCAAATGAAATTTCTCTCATTATTCAACCCCAAGCTACTGATCTTTTCATGTATGTGCTGTTATGATTGCTAGGCAACAGGATCCTAGAAAACAGCTCTACCACCTAGAAATTATTTTTGTCTTCATTAAAATAAAACGCAAAACTGAGAAAGTGAAAAAACCCTAGATGATGCCCTAGAGAGGCACAAGTTTCAGATGTATATAAATAGTAAAGAAACCAAAGTTACAGCAAATAATGTATGACTGATTTATGATTCCCCAAAACATAACACTGACTTTCAGATCCTGACAAGCTGTACCCAAGCATTAAAATTAGTAACAATAATAGGCTACATGCTTCATAAGGGAAGTTCAATAACACGCTTTTTTTTTCCCAAAACAAGAATGGACAGTGTCAAAAGGTGTTTCAGAACCTAGTTTAAAAAAAAGAACCAAGAAACAAAACCTGAAACAAACCTTACCTGATGCAGTGTATATGCAGGAAGCTGAGTTTTTTCTCTCAAAAGACTTGTTGCCCTCCCTGTAGGTGCAGTGAATAGTACATTCAAAAATTTTTTTGCATACATATTCTCTGACTCCCAGTGGTGATCAAATGTATTCCATTCCTCAGATGCATCCAAGTCTTCTTCAAAGTCCTTAGAAGCAGCTTCCACTTCTATTTCCATCTGCTTTAAATGACGAAAAAGGCAGCTAACTATTGTACTCTTCCCACAGCCTCCTTTTCCACTTATGATTGTGACAGGATTAGAACAAATTTTTTTCACAGCAATCAACTGATCTTCGTCCACCTCTGCTTTACTTTGGACAACAGACATAGAGCCCACATCCTTTTCAGGAAAGTGATTTTCACCATTAGGATTGTCTGGAGTATTTTCCTTCATGTCATGTGCCTGGTTAATATTCATTTTGTTATCTACGGTTTCTCTTGATGCCTCAGAAATGCTAAGTATCTTTTTCACATCCACATCCAGTTTCCATGCATGGTTTGACAGCAGATCACCTACATACATTGCAATATCTTTTTCCGATTTGTAAAGATGAGGCAGAAACACCAGCTTTTTCTCCCTAATCACTACACTCTGATCTTTCAAAAATTCAAGAGATTGCCAAACATGCTCAATGGACATGTGTTTGGATACAAAATGAGCTAATTCATCTTGATCTTCATATGTGTGTCCCATTTGTCTACAGCGTGTCTTGAGCTGATCATACAGAATTAATGCATTCTTCTGCAAGTCAGGAATCTTCCAGAGGAGATGTTCACACTGACAGAAGGCGGCCCACGTTGCCTCACAGTAAGAAAGATTCAACTCCTTATACATAATCTTCTCCCCAAAAAGAGTAAAATGAAACATATTTATTTCAGAAGATGTTAGCCTCTTGCTGAGTAACATTCCTCCTAGTAAATACAAATTGCAATTCAGAGGGTGGAAGTTTGCAAAAATATATGTATGTATTTTTTGTAACATATGAAGTTATGCATTTCAAGCTACATGAAAGCAAAATACTTAAAAGTAAGCTGGAATGATAATTCCTCTTAGTCATCCTTCTGTATGAAACAGAAACTTTAAAAATAAAAAGCCTGGCACAGAAATTGACTATTAGGGAGAACTCATGCACACCACACAACACATTTTCATGTAAAAGTACACAAACTGTAGAAACAGAGCAGAGGAAAGCCATTGACCAGAATACTGTACCCAATTCTGAACATGTTACTTCAAGAAATACACCACCTGTACAGACACTACCACAAAATAGTGAAAGACTGAGATGTGCGAAACAGATTAACTATTGTGAGCAAGAAAAATTAATTGCACTTGCTCAGTCTTAAGAGAAAAAGCTAAAGAGAGTCTTCAAGCAATAAAAAACTGCAGTGAGAACGCAGGTCCTTGAAGCAAGAGAGCAACAAGTCCGTATTGCATCAAGGAATAGTCAAATTGGACATCAGGAAAATCTTTTTAAAGGAAATTATGTGAAACTCTGGAATTTATTGGCTATCCTGCTGAAATCAGAGCTCTTAAAGACAAGCCAGAACATCCATCAGTAAAGCACTGGGAGCCTAAAGCAGAGGGAAAACCAAACATATTTGTGAACAATTAAGCCGTAGCTCCCACGTGAGGTACGGGACTGCTAAGGTGAGGTGCAGCAGCAAAGCTCACGGCAAGTGCAGCAAAGGAAAACACGAAGGTAAGAAACCACTGCAAATTCCATTACGAAAAACAAACTACTGTACCAATGACCTCTTACAAAGAAACTTATCAACCTTACTGTGAAAGCACAGACACTGTTCTACATACTAGGAACAGAAAGTCTCATTTACCGGTATAAAACTGAAGAGAACAGTTGAGGATTTTAAATTAGCTATCTGACTTTTGGCCCAATTACCACAAGCATTTAATTTTCTGTCCCTTGTAGATAAACAAATTTTAACAAAACCACTTTCAAAAATCTTCTGAGATTTATTTATTCTAGACCAACTGGAAAAACAAAACCCTTTGCTAAAACTGAGTCCAGTACCTCATCCATTTCCAAATGAACTGTGCTTAGCCCCTACAAATGCCCATTTAATAAGTGAACATAACTAGAACAGCACTGTAGTCTCATGCACCTCAAATGCAGCAAACACCATATTTTTACCGTATGTAACATTACTTACCCTGCTGAATCCAAGTTTCCATGGCTCATCCTTTAGTATCTCATCCAATTTTGTTACCATCTCATCAGCTACCTCCTCACCATCCATATCAGCCTTTCTTTGCCAACACATCTTATCTAACACACAGCAAAAGTGGCGTGGCAGAAGAATGGGCAAGAACTCCAGTATCCTCGGAAAAGCCAGAGCTCCCAGTACCGCCTTTCCTGCAACTGCACGCACCATAAACAGGAAGTTTTACGCAATATACAAAGATAGCTGTAAAGCAATTTATACTGACTCTGGCTTCATCCTTCTGCCTCCCTTATATCCAAGACATCACAAATTTCTCTCATTTTCTTACTTTTTGTAATCCTTTTCAAATTCTTTTAAAAGTCTGTTTTCCCTGAACTGCCTTGGGAAAAAAACAATGTAAACAGATGACATAAAACCAGCACCTAAATGTATTCACTTGGAAAATATGTATTATGCACTTGGTTTAAACTGCACAGTCAACAGCATTTTGTAGAAAGTCAGTTCAAATCTCACCATGCCTGCCTCTTACCTAAAAAAGTAATTTTCATACCAATGTACAGAAAAACATTTCAAATGCAAAATAAGAAAAGAGGCTTCTAAATGTGTAGTTTCAGATCAGCAGAGGAACTTAAAAAAACATTGCTCTCCACAGGCTTTCTCAAAGACCCCAAAATTAAGTTATCACTTTCTCTGTTTATACCAGTCATGGGCTGAGAGAGAGAGGAATAATGAAACTGACTTGCTCTATATTTTGCTTTGAAAAAGTAATTTCAGAAGAAAGAAAAACATATTTCAGAAGAAACTGAAACTTTTGAAAGCTTTATCTCTTGGAAAAAATAGGCTATTTTTAATTAAGTGTTAAGGAATATTTAAAACACTATTTTTTTCAGTTAAGTACTTTTTCTGATCACTGTCTTACCCTCATAAAGACAAAGATAAAACCTTTTCTTACCCTCATAAAGACAAAGATAAAACCTTTTCCCTTTAAAGAAAGTACTTAATTTACATGTAAATAAACAATACACAATATTTCCACACACCAAAAAATACCACGAAGGTTTGAAGAACAAACTGCTTGAGCCCATAGCAATTTATGACAATCAAAAAAATTTACAATACTAACAGTAGCAACTGGGGTAGGGTAAGGGTCTATATTGCTCAGTGATAGAGAAAGATTAAAGTTTAAAATGTAGCAAATTAATTAAAGCTAGACACTAGAAAAAATCACCAACTACAAGGGTGAAGGGAGTATGTAGGCACACTGTGAAATCTTTACCCCTGTGGATTCAGGAACATACTGGACAAGCCTCAACCAAATGCAATCCATATATCCCATTAAAACTTACACAGCAAACCATATCTGTGTTCCTACTACTATCGATTCCTATCCCTTTGTGGTCATGAAGAGATTTGAAGTCCAGAAAGAAGAGTTAGGAACTTTACTATCGTTACAAAAAGAGAACTAAAAGCCTGAAAGCCTACAGAACTCTGAACATTTTCCTCTCCTTACACATGGGATTTGAAGTAAAGTCAGTTCAAGTCTAGCAGAGGCTCTGAACTCTCCTTTATACATAATTTGACATCCGTAAGAGTCACCTCCATCATCTGACCTGACACTGCCCAGTAAACCAAATACTGGAAAACTGTTTGCTTACAGGTAACAGCAGACAGACCCTGCCTGTCTGTACAGGTTATGGAAACACATCATCAGCGTAAAACAAGAGCTCTAACGCTGAGGGCACACCTCAGACATCCTGACTTCCTTTGTATTTCAGTGTTTTGCTTCAGACCAGCTAAGTCTGGTCCCACAGACTGAATGCCCATTATAGATCAGAGTACCTCAGGAATGCAAGTGGAACACATTGCTTGGGTTTCATCCAGCAGGAGTACAGTCAGTACTCTGAGAGACTGCATCACAGTGGGGACAAGGGGCATGTCTGCTTCAAAAGCACACTCCTGATCCAATCTCTAACACTCATGTAGTCACACTCATGCAACCACACCAACATAGCCCACAACAGCATCCTCAGCAGTCCTGAACTATCTCCATGTGGAGACACTCCAGTGCTTCCACAGTCTGCTCCCAGCCATACTAATCTGCCGACAGGTGGGATTCAAACACACCTAGATAGTCTATTTGGACTATGCTGAACTCCTTCTCTCATCCCTGTACTACAAGAAGCACCTATACTACTTTTGAACACATGCCAGTCCTAAAAAGCCATCACCACCATGCTTAAGTAGTGCTGACCCCATTTTTCAATAAGCCTTGTTATAGCTGAATAAACTATAGGAAGCACCAGTGTCTTTGGATCGTAGAATCACAGAAGCATAAAATCGTTTGGATTGGAAGTGACCTTAAAGATCAACTAGTTCCATACCCCTGCCACTGGCAGGGACACCTTTCACTAGACCAGGTTGCTCAGAGCCCCATCCAGCCTGGCCTTGAACACTTCCAGGGATGGAGCATCCCTAGCACAGACAATTCTGTTTAGTAAGCCTACAGAATTCAGGAAAGTCCTTCTGTATGTCCATTTCTAACTGATCAGTTGTCCTACTAACCTGAAATATTTTAAAATAAAAGAATCATTTTACATTCAAAATTCGCTTGAATATACATTTCATATGAATACACATTAGTCTGAACACAGTATATAAGACAGAACTCCTTAGCTTATAAAACAATTAAAATAGCATAGGATATACCTACATGATTTTGAAACATAATAGAAGATGTCATAAGCCTTGGTATCTCTTTGGATCCTCCTTGGCTGTAACTGTGAAACTTGGAACTGTTTTAGTTTTTCTTCCAGATTTCTAAAACTCAGCACTGACTCCATAGGAAGCCAAGCAAAAAATTTTTCTTTCCAACTTTCAGGAACATCACATTCCTTAAGAAAGAGTGAAAATACTTGTCGGTTGTTTTCTTCTACATCAGTCTGCAGAAAATACGATGGATATCCTTGCACAAAGTACTTTGACCCCATTTTTTTAGCTTTAACATTAACTTTCCACCAAGGGTCAACTAATGGAAAACGTCCAACTACTTCATACTCCTTTTTGGTGCCACATTCCTGTATAATAACTGAATCATTAAAAAGAAAAACAAATCAAATGTTAATTGACAGTCATAAAAATTAAAAGTTTGTGTTGATTAAAAGAGGTTTTGTTTGTTCAACACTTGTTTTTGTCTTTTCTGTAAGTTGCAGTAGTAAGTAAAGCAGGGGTTTTCATAAACTCCTGATGCCAGTCTCTCCACTAGTATTTAAAAACAAAAGTGAAACCAATCTCAGAAACAAGCACTAAAACTCCTTCTCTAAGCATCAGGAATAAATCTTACCTATGAATTTATTAAGCCAATTAAATACACACGGTTTAATATTATGGTTTACTGTTTATGCCAACTCAAGTTTACAACTGAATTTTACACAGTTTTATTGCAAAATATTCTATCACAATGCCTGCAAAATCTTCAGATACATTTGTATGCCAAATATTTCCTGCAACTGAAACCACCAAAATTATAAAGAATTAATATAATACATTCTTAACATTTTATATGACCTAGTTTGCCTCCTCTTTGCCTTCAAAAAAATAATACACCGTTCCCTGAGCGACAACTGGGGACTCATTGCTATGACCAGAACAAAGTGGGCACCTATGATAAGCAGGACCTCTTCCTCACCCGTGCAGCTCTTAGGTCTGTAAGAACTTACGTATTTCTCCCTGGTTATTTAGCTCAGTTTAGCCATTTTAAAAATAACTTGCAGATAAAATATTTCTTAGGCAGAGGTTGCTCCAACTTCACCGACTTTTCTAAGCTCTAAGTAGAAAGTAGGGAATCATTAACACCAAGTATCAACACTCTCATTTGTCATAAAAGAAAAAAATGTGCTTTTTTGTGTAAACTTAGCTTGAATGGGAAAACCTTGCGTTTTCTTATTGTTGCAATCCTGTGCCCGTAGAAAAGCATAGATCACACTTCCCTTCCACTACCTGTCCATAACCTACTTCGGTTCCCTGTCCCTCCGTTTGTGATCAATTCAGACAGCGGGGAAGGGCGGAGCTGGGACCTTTCCCACGTGGAAAGCGCCAGGCCCGGGCGGGCGGGCCTGGGCCCGAGCGCCGCCATTCCCGCAGGGCCGGGCCCCCCCGCTCGCTTCCCCCGGCGCCCTGCGCGGAGCCCCGGCCCCGTGCAGGGAGGGCACCGCAGCCCGCCCGGCCCCGCTTCCGCCGCCCCTCACCGGCGCGGCGCGGGGGCAGCGCGGCCGACAGCTCCCGCCCGGCGGCCTCCAGGAGCGCATCCTCCGCCAGCAGCGGCTCCTCCTCGAAGTCCTCGTCGCTCTCCTCCTCGTCGCCCGCTGCCTCCTGCCGCAGCGGCCGCAGGTGCCCCCACAGGTCCAGGGGCGGCCCCCGCTGCCCGCCGGACACCGCCATGCCGCCCCCGCCGGAGATCACTCCGCCCCCGCGGAAGGGCGGGGCGGCGGCCAGGAGCGGCAGGAGAGGGTCGGGAGAGTCGGGACCGACGAGTCAATTTTTTTTAATAATTCGGGACATAATTCTCTGTCTTTCTGTTTTTACACGACCCCCCATCACAAAACCATCAAATCATGACATCACACTTCCAGTATATCCGATTATGTTTTACCCAGCTGCCCCCAGATTAATGTTACGTATAACTGGCAAACTGTTCTGCGGAAGGCCCGCATTGAAAACCACCCTTCCTTCCCTGCACTGTAGCCCCGGAAGTTCCATAGGTGTTTTAGAAGTGAGCTAACTTTTTGATACAATTTAATGAGCACGAAGTCGTCGAAGTAAAAGCAAACTGTTTTTTAGTTACGAGTCAGCGGAGTCGAGTGTGTGTCTCCCTCCCCAGAGCCGAACACACACACACCCAAAGCGGCTACATTTTATACCCTTTCCCGGCCGGCGGTCCCTGTCCCCTTTCCCATTGGGAGCTCGGGAACTTACATCCTCTCCCGGCCGCCTACTACTCTGTCACCCCCCTGTCATCCCACCTCCCTCTCAGTCAAATCTTCAACCCCGCCCCTCTCCCGGTTCACAGCAGCTCCCAAGAAACCCACCAGAACAGATCGAAACCAAAAACACAAAGAACCAATAACTTTCATTATTTAACTTAGTAACCTTTTGGCTTCAGCAAAATATCACCCATCTATCACAGCTGCTTAGTCTTTACTTTTGTTCAACACCGGATCCTTGCCTTTTCTGAAACGTTATCACAATTCATTGATGAAATACCAAGCTTCTCATTTTCAGTATTGATCTCTCACTGAAGTCCCCCAGAAATCCTGCTATTCAGTCATGAAAGCAAGTATTTCTACAACCTGTTTTAAACTGATTTTCACTGGTTAGTAGTTAGCAGGTTAATATTTGCTATGTTGTTATGTAGCTCTGTTTTTTCAGCAAAACGTCACAGTTGTATTTTTGCATGTTCGCGCCACTAGCTAGCATATGCTTTCATCAATGAATTGTAAGATTTATATAAAAAAAATCATTTTGCTGACTGTTGAGTTTTGATTTGCCCTCTCTTTATTTTTTAAACTATTTTCTTCCAATTTCTTCTTTGTTTTGCTTTGTACTGTCACACAGTACACTGGAGGCCACTGTGGATGTCTTGCTGCCACTTCAGAGTACCAGCAAGCAGATTAAAGGAGACGCAAAAGCAGCAGGTGCTGGTGCAAAGCTGGTGGATTCTTCTGATTGAGATTAAGTAACTGGGTGGTTTTGCACCCCAAAAGACCGAGGTGCAACATAGAAATGCCCCCAATACTACACTAAATAGAATGCAGCAAATAAGTTGCCCAGCTTCTGGGAAGAAGCTGTCAGCAGCACAGACATACCCTTCAGAACAGTAACATTGGCTGTTTGTACGTGTGTTTAGAACAAGTGATGTATAATAAAATAGATCAACATACAACAACTACTTTTGGTCTAACCTAAATGAGACACAATTCTTTTCCACATCGTTTCATGACTCCTTCCCATGCATAATCCAGAAGGCCTTCGACCCACAGGACTACCCTGCAAAGAATGTTCCCCTCTCTGCCGCCTTCCTCCTTACATAACTGAAGGGCCTTCATCTCTCTGACACAGAAGCATGGACTCTCCCTCTGTCCTGGTGAGGTTCTCTGCCATTTCTTCATCTCTGGGAATACCTACATTGCTGTGTCAAAGTAATACCTATAAAAAGACGGAGACGTGTAAATACAGCCGTTATTATTTTAAAACCCAGCTGCAAGTCTCATGCACGCATAACAGTATTGAAATAGTTGTTTTCAGTTCTTGTGTGATGAATACTGGTATTGTTTCTCCAGCTTAATTCACAGATAACGAAGTAACTGCTTTACATGGCAGGCTGAAAACACATGGCCTATAAAAGAGGATGGAAACATGAGAGGGGATGGAAACATTGATGTTAATTTAAAAAATTTAAAGCATTCGCTTACTGAAGTGTTAGGCAGTCATACATTTGAATCACTGCTTTAAGATACTTTTTTCTTATGAAACATCCTTTCACATTTAACTGTGTATTTGTCGAAGTGAAACTGGGTATCTGACTGCCCCAGTCTATTCTGAAAATGCAATTTAATACTGTATTCAGCAAGCCTGATTGGAATTTCCTTGTCTTTCTGCAATCCATACTATACATACTGAATTTCTGTATGATGCCTTACATTTCCTTTTCTCCTTAACGTCCAGTAGGATGGATCCTGATTATAAATGGCTTTATAAGGTAAGGCCAGGCTTTATTAGGTAAGGCTTGATTTTCAAAAATGTGACTATTTGCTGCTCAGGTAAAGTCAGATTAGTCTTCTAGAGATAGGTGAGCATTAGATGATTTTTTTAAATATTTGAGACTAAATGCTTTGCTCTTTTCAGGAAAGGAAAAGAAATTTTGCAATTTCGATGAGGATCAATTGAGCAAGCTTCAGTCCATTTCACTGCACTTCATGTCATCCCATCCACTTTTATTGCTTTCACTTTGCTTCAGAATTTTCTCTTTTTTTTTTTAGCATTTCATTTCTTCAATTTCTTCTCCTGTCTCTTTGTTTACCTTTCTTCCCTGATTTCGGGATTCAATGTGAATAATTTTGGCAACTTTCAGTCCTTTTCACTGCACCTCATTTCATCTCAGTACATTTCGTTGTAATCACTCCATTTCCAAATTTTCTTTTTTTTTCAGTTGCATTTTATTTGATCATCTCTCCTTTTCAGAGTGTTTGTTACCCTTTGTTCTCTGATTTTAAGATTTCATTTCCTTTCCTGTCACAAAGATTTTAAATCATCCTTTGAAAAATACTTGGAAATCTTATATAGTCGTTGGGGACTAGCTTATTCTCCATCATGTCTCAGTTCAAATTCCACCCTAAAATCCAAGAATGTACAGTAAACAGAAACAGGCTTTGACAGCACTATGATTTTACTTTCCAATGCACCATGATATCACTGTCATGATAATTATGTTTCTTAAAGTATAATCTGTCATGACACTAAAGAAGTTAGTGTTACTCTTCTGTCTGTGGAGAAAAAAATCTGTTTATAAATTTGAACCCAATATTGTTGCATTCAGTGAAAAAAAAAATGCAAATCCCTAAAAAGCAATGCTATGATGAACAAGGAGAGATAATCTGCTGTCTCTTACTACTTTGTGTCTTGTCCCACTGTAGCAAGTTTTCATTTAATAAGAAGTATGCCCATATAAATCTCCTTCTTTTAAATAGGTATGTGAAATGTAACTCTGAAAACAGTTTTCAGAACATTCTGACAGGTACCATTTATACACTGAAGGGTTATGTTTATGCCAGCCTCCAGTAAGACTTGCTACATTTTTTGGTGTTTCCCCACACTGGACACCCTCTTTCATGAGACGACTAGCAGTTCATCTTCAAATCTGGGCTGGGAGTAGGGGGGGATTCCCTAGTCTCAGATTTGCTTGGGTATTCACTGCTTCCTGATATGTGCTGGGATTTAAGACATTCCTGTCTGCCGAATCCAACAGTAAGTCTGAGTTTGCCATCCAGGAGCATCAACTGGAAGTCCTCAGAGGATGAAATTAGGTGATGTATCTAGCACAACAGGAGGCAGGAGTAGCAGAGAAAGGGTTAAATTTCATTCTTCTTGAGTTGGAAATGTTTAGTTTTTATCCTGTGATCTTTCAGGGTATAATAGAGAAATCATGTCCTCAGAAGTACTTTTCAGGAAGTGGAATTATGGACAACAGCAACGCAGCCTAACTGCCTTTTGAGATGTTATATTGAAATGCTGGACCCAAACAGCAGTGAGCTATCCTTACTGCTAGCCATGAGCCTCCTGGAATACAAGGTCCAGAAGTTGTCACCAGCAGCATGACTTAATATTGCAGCGTGGGGATTCTTGAGATCTAGGGATCCCATAAACAGGTGTCAACATACGGAAGCTTTCAGAGGGTGGTGGCTAGTGAAAAGAGGTTGTAAAATGACTGCAGATTAATTAGCACTTTTGCTTACCAAAGTTTCTCATGTGAAATCTCTTCACAGCTTGGGTGACTTTTCTAAAGATGAGGCAAAAAGTGTTAATTCCACTGACATTGCTTTTTCCCTAGACAGTAAATTTCAGAAAATGTCAAACATGCCATGAACGAGATATATATGTCTCACAGGCTTCGTTATGTATCAAACTGGTACAACTTGAGACATGTAAACATTAAAATCTTTTTAAAAGTGGGAGTTGTTATAAGAGCATCATACTGCAGTGTACTTAATCATAGTGTAGAAGAGGGGCTTTCTGAAAACCTGAGAGGTATAAGATAGAGCCCCCTGGTTAGGACAGATGTAGTGATTTAACTTGGAACTCTGCCAATGTAAACCAGCACATTAGCAATAATGTTGAACTCTGCTTAGAAAACATGCTTGGCGTTGTCAGGGCTTTAGGAATCAAGGCAGATTCTCTGCATTTAATTCAAAGTTCTGACACAGGACTGCTCCTTATTAAAAGCTTCAGAAGAAAAACAAGGCAACATTTTCATTCTCCTTTCTTCCCAAGCCCACAGAATGTTTGCAGCATCTGGCATGTATTTCCCCTTACAGAATGGTGACCTCATCTAGATGTGGGATCAGGGTCACTTTAACTTAACCATACTGTTGCAGAGCATTTTAAAAAATGGTTTACAAGGTACTGTTTTCTGTGTCTGAGGGAGAAAAAAGCAAATCCAAAGCAAAAAAAAAAAAAAACCTGGATAAAATGGCTGCTGTTACAGACAAAAAAAAAAAATTACTTTTTTTGTAATTAGATGTATGTGTACAAAGATTTCTGCTTGAATATATTACATTCATTCACCAGGCTTCATGTCAGGCTTGCAGGTTTTTTATATCTCAGGAGAAAAATCCAGTACTGTTATCTGATTCTCCAGGAACAGATAAAACCTCCCTTAACAGTGTTTCGTAGTGGGTAACACTTGGAAATATTTTCTAAAACAGTCTCTATACTGGTGGCTTATAGAAAAAAGCCTCCTATGTTTCCCAATGTGTTCCATCAATGAAAGGCTACAGAAAACAAAAACAACAGCAACCAAACCAAAACCAACACCAAAAAAAAGCCCAAACCCCCAGAAAATGAAAGACAGCCTTCTTAAGAAATTCCTGAAATTCTCCCATGCTATTTGTAAATGAAGGTATGGGTAACTTTAATGACCATGTGATAATATTTTGGTTCACTCATGCCTGCCCTCCCTCAGCCCCTTCCTCACCATCCTTTCATAATTAATGGTTTGGAGGAGAAATGAACTGCGTAAATCTGCATTTTTGCAAGAGAATCCAAGACTGGTTATTTATGTTTATAACTTACAGAGCTACGTTGTTCTGTAGTGGTGAAATCTCTACATTCCTGGTGAACCACACAGCAAAGATCTAGTTAATAAACTCAAAATTAAATAGAAAGAAGTTTCATAAAAGGAAAATTCTCTGTTTTTTGAGACTGTCAAACAAAAGGATATTAGTAAATGTGTTTTAAGTATTGTTGTGTAGTTGTTCATCTTTGTTTTTTGAGAATATTTGTCTGATAACAGGAGTCTGATAAATGGGGAAGGAAGCGTGTAAGAAGGTGGGGTGTAAGTTTCCCTGAGGATTTGATTGAAGACTAGTATATTCTGTGCTTAATGAAATGGTTTTTTTAATTTTCTTAAGCAGAAGGTCACCCTACTGCCAATAGTATCACACTGTGTCACTGTCGGGGTGTGGTTCTGGGCCCAATTTCCATCTGCCTTTGCAAACTAACCCGGGCCAGAACAGGGCCTGAAGTGGAGGTGTGCCATCGTCCACACTGTCTGCAGCTGAGGCACCTTGGCACACTTTGCCCTGTGTCAACAAACACCATCTCAGATGATGCCCAGGCCCTGAGAGCTTTTCTTCTCCTTCTCAGAGTTCAGAATCAGGACCAAAGCACAGATCCTGTTTTCTTTTCTGGTTCAGAGGTAGCTACTAAACCTTCCCAAGAGAAGTCTTTTACCTGCGTACAGTTCTACTTTCCAGCTGTTTGCCACCAAAGGCCACTGCTCACATTAGCTCTATAAAGCCTTTTGTGATACTCAGGTCTGGAAAACATTTGTAGCCACTTTCCCCCTGTTTAATTTTTATCTGGAGCTTTTCTTGAAAAATAACTAAATAAAAATGAGTAAGCACTCTCACAGTCTCAGATTTGAGCCTGTTTCCAGAGGGTCCTTTGAGAGCCCTTCCAATTATTTGCCTTCAGCTGGGCTCCTGAGTTTAGCTATTAATTTTTCTTCATAAATAAATCATGTCTGTGCACTAACCCTTCTTTGTTACTGTTCCCCCAATTTTTCTATACGTTTCTGGTAACAACTTTAACGCAATTTTCTTCATGTGGTCTTATAAGCATAATGAGCAGATGGAAGTGCTTGGATTACAGCTAAAACCAGGTTAAACACAACTGTTCATCTTCTTTTGTAACAAAATCAATGAATACAAAGATTAATTTCTGACTTAAGTTTGTCTCTTTTTCCTCAAACAGCCATTCCCAATTGCTGTTCTGCTGGAAAAAGCAAGGTTCCAAGAAGGATTTACAGAGGAGAAAGGATGAAGAAGGAGCAGATGTGAGATACTAATAGAGTTGAGTGTTACAGGAAAGAACTTCACAATCCTCTCATTCATCCCAACTACTTCCAAGTCTGGATAGATAATACCAGACTGTAAACCCTGCCTTTTGTTTTTGTGTAAGGCACTCTGATACAAAGTACTTGTGGTTAGTAGAAAAACTGGGAAGAGTGGTGGCGTCTTGTTGATTGATGCTTTCTCAATGGGTGTAGAGGTCAGGAGGATTTAAAATCAACTGGAATTTAATGTCACTATGCACTTCACTCTGGGAGGGCTTCCATCCTAAATAAACCACCTGGAGAATGGAAGTAGTTATGACAAGAGGGATATGGCAGCTCTGAACTTAATAAAAAGTTAAAATGCTCACATAACACTGTGCTGGGTCACACGTCAAGTAGGGATCAGAAGATATTCATGGAAAATGAATGCACAATGACAGTCAAATTGCCCAAACCATGTGCCTTTTTTAACATAGCAGAGAGAGTAAAATAAAGAATAAAGCTCCCTTTGGGGTCCTCACACAGAGTGAAAATTAAGTTTTCCAGACCAAAATGCCAGATGCTAGTAGAAATGCACTGTGTTTTGGGATTGATACAGTGCTGCAGCTAATATACTTTTCCTTTGGAAATGTATTAGACCTTTAGTGATCATTGCAGGCCAGGACTTTGTTATTTCTCAGAAATAAAATTACAGGATGATTTTTCAAAACTTATTCCATCTTGATTGCATACAGCAATTGTTTTGTGACCCTGAAACCAAAACCTGTTTTCTTCCCTGACAGGTTTGCTCCCCTTTTGTTGATATACAACAATTTTAGCAGGTAGTGAGTTGTGTGTTCTGGGTTTTGTAGTTCCATAGTTTTTTTGTTTGGTGTAGTTTTTGCAATGAACTTTTCATTTCTCCTGAAGCATAAAATTTGACACAACGCATGGCAAATAGATAAAGTAGAAGGGCAAGTCTAATGTGGAGTTCTAACATTTGCAATTTAGCCAAGATTTCTCTTAGAAGTGATGGAAGAGTTTGCAGTGGTAGCCATGGTTTGTAGGAGTCTTCCCCCACATCTCCAGGCATGCAACACTCTGGAGTAGTGCTGACAGAGCACACAGAGCAAGAGGGTGGAGGGGAAACACAGGAAAATGTGATGGCTACCTTGAACTATAGGCTGAAAAATTTTAGAAGATGCTGAATTATGGAGGAATGGGGGAAGATGTGAACGTGAAAAAGAAAAAGAGGGCCTTTCTGAGAATGCAGAAGGAAAAAGTAGAAAATTAATGTAAAATAAAAGGAAGGCAGAATTTCCATAGCTGTTTTTCAAGGAAAAAGTCCAACACTCTTAATAAGCAGTACTGTCTCCACTAAACTCATTTAGAAACCAGATCCTGGCTAGAATTTTGATTAGTAATTATGAACATGTTTCCTTTCACCTACAGCTTTCCAGGGAGAGAGACAAAACACTGACTGAATCCTCTGATTTCTCTTTTGTATTAACACTACTCACACATCGTTCATAATGCCCCAAACAGTAGTAATGAATATATTCTATACAGTGAGCTAATTGCATCAGAAAGTATTTGTTTAATAATAAGATGACCCCTGAAAAGTTAGTTTAAAGATGTACAGCAGAGAAAATTATTTCTTCACATGACGTGTGGCAAAGGTTTTCTAACACATTAAGGTTACTCTTTCTACTCCTTTGTGTATGATACTCATGTAACAGCTATTCAGAAAATAATACAAGTTTGTTTGTATTAATGTTATAGATTTTGAAATTTAAAATTCTCACTTATTTACTCTTAATTTAAGAGAGCTGTTCCCATGAAGCATACTTGCATGATAACATACTTGTATTTTTGGTTCTAACAAAGAATGTATTTTGCTGCATTCTGACTCGTTTTGTTCACAGCTGAGAGTGCTTGCAGGAGACCCCCTGAATTTTTTAATGCAATACCAACAGACACTTATATTCAGAATGTGTTTTTATTACTAATGAAGACAGTCAGTGATTTCATGTATTGAAGCTGATATTGAATTAATGAAAGACAACATGTATGCAAATGTGCCAGGTCATTCTTCCACAATGCGTTTCACAGTAGAACTCAAACTTTATGTATGTATTTTGAACTGTGCCAACATACTCCACTGCTCCTAAGTTTGAAAGAAGGTCTTATGGAAAAGGATTTTTTAATGGCTGTAAGACCAGCCTAATGAGATTCAGGACATTTACCTCCCAAGATAGTACTGGTCAGGAACACAACAAGTTTTTTCTTCTTTCCTAGCAATCAGGAGTCCATTTTTTGATTATTCCCATCAATACCTTGATATGTGGCTTTATTGCTTATCTGGCTGTTCTACTTCTTGATGAACCACTCTTTTGGGCACTTGCCATGGAAGTAAATGTTGAAGCTGAGACCAGGCTGTGGTCAGACAGACCAGATGTTATCACAGCCCATATGTTCCTCCTGCTCTGTCAGCCTCCACATGGGTGAAGACAGACACCCAGCTGTCCCAGCACTCATCTGCTCCTGCACAGTACTGGTAAGTTTAGTTTAGCAGCTTGCAACAGCATTTTAACCTAAACTGGGCAGTTTCCCCAACGACATGGGTGAAGGGCATTCATGCGAAACATGATGAGGCAAGCAGACAGGAGAGTTTAGAAGCATTACCTAAATTATTTTACCTTAGAGACTCTCTGACCAGTTACCTACACTCAGGGCATTTTGGCTGTCTTCTTGACTTGTCACAGGGTTAAGGGGACAAATCCAGATTTGTTTGAAACAGCTCTGAGAACAGCAGTTAAAAATATCTCTTGAACATACCATATATATACCTTCTATTACGCAAGCATTATTTTCCTTCTTTCTGATATCAGAGACGTGAATTGTCTTCAGAGAATGAAATACCACCTTGAGATAAATCATGTGGTTTCTTACTAATGCTGCTCTATCAGAGCATCCAAGTCAGTGCTAAGCAATCTAGCAAGTGGAGGAAATGATGAGTCATTATTAAATTTATGAGAAGCTGCTTCATAAATCCTATATAATCACTTTTTCTGAGCTGACTTGGGAAAATCCTTTAAAGCTGCCTCATTCTATTTGGCATCCACAGTAGCTCAGTGTGATAGAAAAGATTTACCTTTCCCCAGACAACTTCCCAAAGCCCTTGCTTTTCAGCTGGCAGCGAGGAAAGAGCCCATAGCAGTGCATTTCAATTTAGAGTCAGATTTAAAGTCTTCGAAGGCACCTGAATTTAAGCAAAGATTAGGCACATAAAACCAAAATTACAACTCAAACCCCCTCTGTAATTCCCTCATTCTGGAATTATTGAACCACCCTGGGTACCTAGGTTATTTACTTCAAAGCTTTCTATTTCTCTGCCCAAAGCTCAGTGAGGATTCAGAGCTGGGGTGGTTTTCCTCCAAACTTCCCCGTGGGGTCTGCTTCAGCAGCCTCCTGGATCCCTAATACCTTAGTAAAATCAAAGATTCATAGGTGGAAAGTAAAAGAAAAGGAGCAAGATGACAGCCTGATGTTGAGCACTGGTCCAGGGCAGTGAGGTCCCAGGGTCTCAGTGGACATTTACAGTGGCTCTTTCATGCCCGATAAGCTCCTCAAGCCTCTCTCCTGAGCTGCAGGCTCCAAGCACGGGTATGTGCCCATCTCCCAAGACGGGCAGCATTTCAGATCACACATAACCCTCGAAGCGCCCTGCTGGATGCTCCTTGCTGGCCCTCTCCTTGAGCTCTCAGGCTCACGCATGGCCCTGATACAATTCCTGGCAGCAGCATCTGCCTTGAAACAAGGGCAGGGCTCTGAGGTCAGTTTCAGTGCCCAAAATCTGGAGTGTCAGAGCCTAGCTCCAACTCTCATCAGTCTGGTCCCTGGAGTGGGAGAGGAGTCTGGGGCTCACAAAGCCTTGCATCTGCAGCTGAGTTTCTCCTGAGCTGGAACTAGAGTCAGGAAAGCCAGAAACTGTAGTAGTGTGCCAACAGGGCTCTTCAAAGCTGTCTAAAGCAATTATTTTATGAAACATTTTTGAAAGATTAAGATGTATTTTTCATCTTTGAATCACTGAATGATAGTTAAATTTTTTACTTCCCATAGCTCTGGAATATTACCCAGGTCCAGAACAGAACTCATTACCTTGCTAATTTTGAGGGGTTTGACTTTTTGGATGACCATCCCTCATGTTCCTTCTAAACCCTTTAGCTAATGAACAGATCTACCAGGGTATGCTCCTGAAGTATACTGTGCTTGCATTTTACATTAGTGACTACTGGCACAGAATCAAAAAGCCTAATTGGGATTAAATATTCATATAAAATAGAGAACAGTGTCAACAGCAGAAGCCTTACTGGCATGTTCCTGCTTGCTTGCCTTTGCAATAGCTGCGTGTCCCTCTTTTACCCTGTTCTCATTCTTGACTTTACTGATTCCTGCTTGTCACTGAGTTTATATATAGGGTATTTCCTTCTCCTTTGATTTAAAGCAGCAGTTGTAAGAGCTCAGCAGCTGCCTGGGTTATTCTTTTATTTAAGTCATCTGACTCACTTTGTTGTATTAATAAATAAGAGACCATTTTCTTCAAAATGCTTTTCTCAGATTTCTGCCAGCTTAGAAACAATTTCTCCCAAAATTTACAGTGCTTGTGAAGATGAACAAAACTCACAATGGCTCAATTCTCTGTAAGCATAGCAGATCTCAGCTTGAAGCAAGATGACCACCTAAACTATACATTTAATGCAGTGCAATTTTTATCATAAGGCGTTTCTTATATAGTTCATGACCTTCTGCTACAGTATTATTAAAGACAGTCTAATTCATTATCATCTTCCAACAGAAGAATTTATTACCTGAGGTTTTTCTTGTTTTCACTGACATGACCAAGTAATGAATAGCAATTGATGTCTGAGAAGGAAGTTACTAATGCAGAGATTTTTAAAATAACAGACAAAGCAATTTAGGAATAAATTATCAAAAACCAGCCCTGAATTTTTTGGGTTTGGTTTTTTCTTTTCCTTGATTAATGGAGGAAAATTGTACTGTATAGATCTTCTTATTCATTCAACATTTGTTTTGTTTGGTTTTCTTTCAGAGTATATTGATTTTGTTTGTCACCATTTTTTTCCTTTCCTTTGCAGAAACTCTAAAGAGTACACATCCTTCAAAACAACTGGCGTGACAAAAGACTAGCGTTGTGCACGTATAGATATCAGGACCTTAAATAACTCTCATGTTGCATTCAGCGATCTGAATTTTCATGCTGCAAATGTAAATGCCATGTTCAATTTTACTTTCTGCTGCTGTAATGCAAGTATGAATATTGCCATTTTCTGTAAACCCAAAAAGACCTGGCAAAGCAATACCGCTCCTGGGCTTGACAGTGATGGCAGTGTTTCAGCTTCCATTAAACAAATGGGAAAAGACTTAAAAAATTAAACACAAAGTTGAATATTTCATAGTAACTTTGCTAAATGGGGCTGGTCTGTCTCTTCCAGAGAACTCAACAGAAAGTGACCTCTTGTGACAGGTGCATGGCCAAGAAGTCCATCTGCAGGTGTGCTGGGATTCCTGCACCACAGCAATTCTCAGGCAAGGATTTCTCAGCTGGCTAAACCAGGGGAATGTGGCTCCAAAGATCTGAAACCCAGACTTTGGAAAAGACTGGAGAAGTGGTGCTGTTCCTAAGCATCCGGCCCTGTTTCCATGCGACTGCAAGGAGGTCTTCAGATATCATCCCCTTCCATCCCTAGGCCACAGAGAAGCTGAGATGGATCTTACCTGTGCATGAGTTCATATACAAGCTGAGAAAATTAACAAATAATGACTGGGTTTTGTGTTCCATTTCCATGACAAAAAAGAGATTCCCACAATTTTCAGGTGCCACTTCTTAATTTCTTCCCAGCTCTGGGTGACACTAACTGGTTGATGCCCAGATGTCTGATGCAATGAGCTCTTGTGGTACTTTGGGTGTGTCTGAAAGGTGAGGGGTGGCTGTGGACTGCAGGTGTGCAGGGGCTGGCAGCACAGGATGTGCTCTGCCTAGCACTGGAGGAGACAAACAATCGCAGTGAGAAGAGTCAGAGCTGCAAATGCACCTGAACAGTCAGTGCACCAAATGGAGGCTGTGCCAGTTGTATGTGAGACCTGGAAGCAAAGATGTTGCTTGTTCAAGGAAGCCAAGGGGAGCTCAGTAAAGAATAAGGCGATGCTATTCAGCCCATCATCCCTCCTCTGCAGTGCAGAGGACACTGAATGAACTGAGGTATCTCTGCCTTGTAAAGCTAAACAGCAAAGCAGTTGCTGTGCCTTATATCCCCTTTTGGTTTCCCTGGGAACCGTACAAGCTCCATTACAAAATAAATAGCCCAGCAAAGATCTTCTGGAAAGTTATGTGTTAACAGTGTTTTGAGGATGTTCACATTTTCTCTGTACACTTTCATATGTATGCAAGCTTGTACTGAAATTGATCCCCTACAAAAGGGCTTATTGCTAAAATAGTCTACATAACATTTGACAAAACTTTATAAAATGCAGCTCATAAAATCCTGCAGAATGTCTTGTATGGTACAAAGCTGTGAAGTGCATCTCATAAAATACTCTGAAACCTGTATCTTGAAGCAGAGGATAGATCAAATGCTGAAGCAAATGAATTTGGACGACACCTGGCTTTCACAGTGATGGGTTTATTATTGGAATCTGCTGTGCTGGAAGAGATCCGAGGAGGGAGGGGACAAGGTAGAGGGAAGAGAAGCATGGACTGCCCTCTTGTGTGATGAGCCAGCCTCAGCCAGGGAATATTTATATTAGTGTTATTAAAAATGATCCCTTTCTGTCCCTCCCAGCACAATCACTATTCTGGGCAAGGAGCAAATCCATAGAAATCCCTCTCAGATAGTCAAAGCTAAATATGCATCAGGTCCCTGGAACGTGGCAAAGACTGTGTTTGCCTTCCAGTCTCTTAATAATATATATGCATGTTTCTCTTGTTTCCTGTAAGATGCCGCAAGAAAGAAAATTACTCCAGCTCCTTTCCTGGGGCTGTCAGGACAGATGTATCCCAACTGCCATGTTCATGGAGAGGTTTTGTTGGAGGGAAGATTTTGTTGTAGGGGTAAGGTCTTTCTGGAGAATGATGCTCCTCCTTTTACCAGGGAAGAAGCAGTGGAAAAACAGAGCCTTTTAAAGCACTTGGCCATTCTGACACCTCTGCCACAAATCACTCATGCATGAGATGTCAAGCTGTCACAGCTTTGTGACACTGGCTCACACTTTAAACATGTTCACAATATCAAGCATTTGAGAAGTCTTTCTGAAGTTGGAGAAAGTAATTACGTACCTGGACTTGTCTACATGGTTCCGGGGAGGATACTAATCTGAAGGTGCATTTGCACCATAGCTGTGGTTTTATACATATGCTGATCATACACAGACTCCTGGCAGCTCCTTTGCTGTCTCAAGGCCCATGATCCCTGCAGCAGACAGCAAGAATTTGCTCTGATGTTTCCTATTTGAAGTTCCCACTGTTGCACCCACCCAACGGAGCCCAGCAGCAGAGCAGGTGGATTTTGACTGCTGCAACATGGGGACCTGATCCAGGTGTGTTTCAGTATCACCTCATAAAAGCACCCAAAGCCTGTCTACAGCACAGTTTTCTCCATTTTGAGCACCAACACTATTTCCACATTGCTGAAACAGATCTAAAACTTCCCACTGCAGAGGATGCAGGTGACACTGGACTTCTTCATCCATCTACACTATCACACTTTGCAGGGAAACAACCTTTGCCTGGGGCTCCTATTTTTCCATCCATTTATGACTCTGTAGTGTCCTCCCATTGCAACTGGAAAACCCCGAACACATGCCAGATCCCAATTTTAGTCACTTTGTACACTCCAGATTAATCCAAAATATTTCCCCTTTCTATTTTCTAATTAGTTCAGCTTTCTTATCCTCAAGCCCATGTAGATGTCCTTATTTTATAGTGACTTCATTGATGCTTCATAGCAACTTCCCTCAAAATATGCAAGAACAAGAATTACTGTATGGGAGGACAGGCCACATTGAAAGAGACCCAAATTAAAAAAGTACAAATTGACACGTAATGAATGCATGCAGTTCTGGAAGATTTGCAATTATTTCTTCCAAAACTGGAAGAAGTTATGCAACCTTAAAATGGCAGACAGTCAGTTTATGCAAAATATTCATTAGGTTGTCCAGGGAAATCTCACAATTTTCTTCACAAATACCAGTAAAATCCAACAATTATACATTAATATAAACTCCACACTGAGGTCAATTCAGGATTTAAAATACTGTGCTTCATAATAATAAACATAAAGAAAAATGGGCAAATCAGGTATTTAATAGACAGGTAATTGTATTTTAATTAGGCTGTGCATTTATAAAATGACATTAAATGATCTCCAGTGAATAATTAATTTTAAAAATAAGTGAAGTTTTTAGCAAACTGTTACTATGGGAGGAAACGCTACTATGCGTTTCTTTTACTCTTCATCCCAAATCTTTCCAATATTGAAGCAACTGGAGCCTTACATACTTCTCCTGTGATGCAAAATTGCCTATCATCTTTCCTAAAGGTGCTATCTGTTATACACCACCACTGGGGGTCCACAGAACAAGGCTCTGGAGGAGTGAGTGCTGAAGTGCTGGAGGAGGACAGGCTCAGCAGCTGGTACTGGAGTTAGACCTGCACCAAGATTCAGCAGCACTGGTCCAGGAGACCCACCCAATTTGCGGCTGTCCTCAGCTGTGCCACAGGTTGAGTAGCCCTGCTGATGCCTGTGGGACCTCTCATGGGTCAGAGCCTGGCTGATCTGAGGAACAGGGACTCAAGGACAATCTGCTCAGGTATGACATCGCTCTAGACAGAATGTGTGAATGTGCCTGTATTTCTGCAGAGTGACCTAAAATACACAACGTGGTGTTCCGGCTGGCTTGCTCCATAGGCACCCTTTGCATTTCAGGGCACCATCTTCAACATCTGGCCTTGCTCACCTACCCACCTGCTGCGTGATCAGATGCATGGTTTGTAGGATGCTGACCTGGGAGACCAGACTTCTGAGCTCACCCACCACTCTGAAATAAAGTCCCAGCTTCAAGATGCCACCAGCATCCTAGCACTACACAGCATCCTAATTTATCTGCTACCTGAAGGCATTCTGCAAGCCACGGTGGGTATTGGCATTATCCCCACTTGGCAGAGGTCCCTTTACATCCATGCACTTCTCCAAATACTGACTTAACCTGGGTCAGAACCAGGCCAAGGTGACATAAACAGAAGGTCACTGTAGTATCGAAGACCCTGCTGTAATAACTATCAAATGTAGTGGATGTATCAAAAATACATTAGAGCCCATTAAAACTGAGTAAAATTACTATTTTCTTTATTTTCCAGTGCAAAAGGAGATAATACCATTTGGTGTCCATTATCCACTCCCATAAGACCATGAAGATCTTGTTCTAGTGCTGCATCCAAGTAAAAGAAGGTTGCAGGCTCCCAGAGGAATCAGGAAGCACGGTTTTTTGGGGGCTAGAATGGAGAAATGGCCCAACACCACTATCCTTTTAGTGGCAATATTTTGGCTGATTCTTTAACACTCTTCTTTTTCTGTTCAGTTGCAGTAAGGTGACTTCAGAACTGCTGTGCTTGAGAGGAATGCTCTTGCTTCACTTTTCTGTTTTGGGAGGAGGCAACAGAAAGTTTTGGTGTTTACTGTCTTTTACAGGTATATTTTGAGAGCAGGAGCCTGAAAGACGAAACAGTGTGAAAGACTTCAAAGATCATGGCTGACTGGCAGTGAAACTAAGAGTATAGGGAGAATTTTGTAGTGTCCAATGCCTAAAAAACCGAATTAGATGGAGAGACAGAGTCATTGCAAGTGAGATTAGCAGGAAATCACAAACCTGATCTCTATGACACTGTGTCTTGAATCAGTGTAAGGGTTCAAGCAAGTAAGCAGGTGTTCAAGAGCCCCAAAAGCAGACTCAAGCTTTTTCCTTCATCACCATGTTTCCTCTCAACTTTGTGTTGCTTGTTCTACTCCCAAATTCCTCCCATCTATATTCCCTACTGCCCTTTCAGTGATCTTTGATTACCTTCTTCCCTCCCTTTTGGTCACATGTGGTCACATACAAGAAAATAGAAATGACAATGTAACTTAAAGGAGACAGGAAATCTCTCAGAGAGTACTCTGAAAGATTTAAATCAAATCAAACACTTTATCAACCCTAAGTAACACAAATTCAGCTTACATGATTATATAAAAATATGCATCGTTTGTATGAATATATAAAACATGGATGCAAGACTTCCAAATGAGATCTGCATATCACTAAATCCGTCAGGAAAAAACACTTTCACTCTGCCATCAGCTGACGATTGGCTAGTGAGATTAAGCAAAAGTGTTAAGGAGCCCTAATGACTGATAGTACAAGGAAGAACTGCTCAAGACCAGGACCGGTTCCAAAAGCTATGGTGCTACTGCCACCTGAGGTTTTCTTCTGGAAATACAATCCTTACGCGGAAGGGGTTGCACAAAAAAATTGGGGTAGAAGAGGGAATCGGAAGCTCATTGGTGCCAGTAGGGCCTCGTCAATGCAAGAAGAGACTGTCCTCACGGGGAGCCCCAAGCTGACACCTATCCCAACACCGCGCCGAGCTGCCTAAGCAGTTCTGAGCGCTCCGGCTGCCGGCACGGGCAGCCTCTGCCCTCCTCGCTGTCCTTGCCAGCCTGGGCTCCCTCCGAGTCATCAGCTGGCACAAGTGTTTTTGCACTGAGATGGATCAAAGATATGATCCAACTAAAATCAAATGGATTTGGGGCTGCATCTAGAATACTGCACGCAGATCTGAGCTCCCCCGTACGAGAAGGATGTACCGATGAACTGCACTTAGCAAAGGTCACCACAATGGTGAAGCCTTGCCCCATAAGAGGAGTCTGAGAGACCCGGGCTGCTTCATCCTGAGAAAGAGATGGCTTCATGAGCACCTTACAGCAGCTCTCCAGTACCTATGCACAGATTGTCAAGAAGACAGAGGCAGGGTTTTCCCTCCAGTGCACAGTGAAAGGACAAGAGAGAAGGGGTGTAAGTTGAAAGAAGAGGTTCAGACTGGCCATATGGAAAACCTTTTCCACCATAAGGGACAGTAAGGCAGGGTTGCCCAAAGAGGTTGCACAGTTGCCGTCCTTGGAGGTTTTCAAACCCAGTCTATACAAAGCCCTGAGCAACCTGGTATGATCGTCCAGCTGACCCTGCTTTGAACAGGCAGTAGGACGAGATCTCCAGAGGTGCCTGCCAGCTGATTTGTCCTGTGATCCTACGATCTTTAAGACAGTTGTGTTTTCATACAATTTTTTAGCTGTGTGATGTTTCAGCTTGATGTGCAAAAATATTTTTATCTGCTGCTACCTTGACCTGTAAGGATTGCAATGTAACCAGAAAAAGTGAAGGCATTTCACCATCACAGTACTGGCAGTCTTAACAAGCAGATTCCTGTACGACTCCTGCACAGGCCAGGATCCCCGTGCACTGCTCCAGAGTATTACATCATGGCTGGAAGCTCTTCCCACTCCACTCACAGACATCTGTCTTGAGCAGCACAATAGCAGTACTGGTGCCCAAATTTATATAGTCCTGATACAGCATGTGACAGGGAAAATGAATGGGGTTTTTGAAAAGCCCAGTAAATGTTTTTTTAAATATATTTAATTATATAAATGTCATCATCTTCCCATCTTCTACTGTTGGTATCTGGTTTTAACTGGGAAAGACCATGCTGTCCTTTAGGTCCAGTTTTTGACCCTGTTCCTGATTTTCTCCTATTTGTTGTAAAATACCATTTTGATCATAAAAGCTATTCTCTCATACAAACTTCTCCCATGGTGGATCTCAGCTTTGCACATGATGTACATTGACATGCAAGACCAAGCACTTGCAAGACTGAATTTTAAAGGTAGTTTTCTCCATCGTGTTCACCATCACATCTTTCTGGCTAGAAAAAGTACAACCTAGTTACAATTAAAAATAATAAAATTAGAAACATAGCGTGCCATTTTGAATTGTGACTCTCACCAAGATAATGTTTTGGACTCTCTGTCTCTTTTTCAAAGCCTGTCCAAAATTCCATTATAGCCTAAAATAGTAAAAAATAAAGCTACATTACTTTTGAGATTGTAGAATATTAATAAACTATGAATAACCAACTATAGTTATTAAGTATATTTTAATAGGGTTTTAAATTATTTTATTATTTACTGCTTGCTTAAATTCCTTATAATGGTAAAATCATTGCACAATATTTAACATCAAATCAAATAAAGCAAAAAAAAAAAATTAAGATCATCTCCCCTACCAATCAGATAATTGAGGAAAAAAAAAATTTCATTAGTTTACAGAAGTTGATTACTTGCAGTTCCACAGCTTTCGATGTAAGTTTAGAAGGCTTGCCCTTTTTCAGTAACTTCTCTGTTTATCTCCAGAACTTATTTGTATCTGTACTTTCAGTAAACTGAAACTACCACTTGGGACCTTGGGCATGACACAGAAAAATCCGATAATTTTGGTTGAATGTGGTTATCCAAATGTATGTTTGTATAGGATTTATATATAGATGTATACATATACCTTACATATGAAAAAAGGTGGGAAGGGAGAGAAGAGATGGACAGTGAAAAATCAGGCAAAGGAAATTCAATATATTTCTTAATGTATCAAATTCTTTCTGTTTCTTATATTAGTATTTTATTGCGCATTATAGCTCCAGTGAAGCAATTCTGTTTATGTATGTGCTAGAAGAAGACGAAGAAGAAGAAGAAAAAGTCTATCACTTTAATGTAGATTCCTTAAATATTTTCAAGGTGAGCAGATGCTTGAAATAAGCTTACACTGGGCCAGTGCCCGACTGCACTGCTTGGTATTTATTGGTAGTAGTGCGTGGCTAATGTAAAGTTACTTCCATTCTAAATTCTGTCTTCAGCTGCTCATAACTTCCCAAACCAAATTTCTTTTAGACCTTAAATTCTACATACTTGGCCTCATGCAAAAAGCCAATCTTTGTATATTGGTTCCTGTAAAATCCATCCATCTGAATTCACATTATGTGGATAAGACAGAAGTGATTACCATGAACTCTAGCTCAGTTTTTTTTCATATGACTGAGAATAGCCATGAAGTTTCAAGCATGGTTGAAATTGCAAAATTCAGCTTCTCATTTTACAACAGATCTTCTGCAGATGCACCATGACTCACACTCATGAGTTCACTGAACTCAACAAAAATTTGAGGAGAATCAAAGTTTCACTTGTATGATGTTTTATCGCAGATGGTCCAATGCTGGTCAACACCGGTATGCCGCGACCTTCCTAGAGAGAGCGTCCTACAAAGAACAACTCTTCCAGGGGTGATGGCAGGCCTCCCTGGGCAGCAGGGGATTCCAGCAGGTGTAGCGATTTCTCAGCTACAAGTGATTCCAACTCGTGATTCAGCTCTTTGTGAAATCACCGAAGGCGGACTCAGGTACAGAGAGACAGGAGCCTCGTTTGGCAATTCCCCAGAGGCAGCTTTTATTGTCCAGCAGCCCCTGTGAAGGGACGGCTGGGGACAAAGGCTCCCTGGCCACGGGCAGAAACAGGGGCTTTTTATGGGAAAGGCAGCGGGTGGGGTAGAAACCAGCTAGCCAACTGGGTACGGACTATTACCATATAGAAACATGGGGGTGGTTCACTTTGTCACCATGACCCAGAGGAAGGTTGCTTATCTCTGGGGAGAGTCTTTTTGCCCTCAGACCTCTCTCATCCAAGGGAGTGCAGAGGGCTCTTGTGCCAAGGGCTCACAGCCCTCCACAATGTTTAGGGAAGGACTGGGCACACACAGTCACTGCCAGGGGCAAGGAGCCATGTGGAACTCCCAGCCGGCAATCTCCATGAGGGTGAACAGGCCTGGGCCCATCCCACCATCCTGGCAAGGGAGTGGGCAGGCTGCGGGGGCAGCCAGAGCACCCCTCAGCTCCACTGCCAGATGAGTTTGTGGTGACACACCTGGTCTGGGGCCCAGCTGTAAAGTCTGCAAGTCAGGCTCTGGGTGAACAGAGTTCACAGCCAGGCAGGGATGGGACAAGGCTGGGGACAGGGTCACCTACAACTTGGATGGGGACAGACGGAAGGCCCTCAGCTGAGCTGAAATGGGGTCCACTTTAATGCCTTTCGTTCTGCTAAGAGCTCTTCATAAAACTGGGCAACTGGACAGCAGTAAGCCAGTTTATTATCCGAACATTTTAAAACTGAAAGTTTTTAAGAGAATTAAACAGTTACATTCTTTGGAACCATTGCTTTCTAAATATATGTCATGCCATGCTGGTTCCTACTGCTCTGTCTGTTTATGAACACTGCACGACAGGTATGAAAATGTCATTTCTATGACATACCTTGCAGCTCTGTCACAAATCACAGTGCAGACATGGATAGTATGCAAATACTGAAAAACTTTGGCTGTTCCTATTAATATATTCAAACAAATTTGCTAGTATAGAGAGAAACCATCATTACAAAAACAGAGGCATTAACTAAGTAGGTACTCTGTATAAGAAAAAAATTCCTCTTCAAAAAGCACAACAATAGATGCCAATCCTAAAAAAAAAACACCATATGATAATTGCTACCCTTCTGGTATTAAATGTAGACTGGATATTCACTGAAGGGCTTTGATGTACAGATTAATCTACACTCTCTCCACCTGAATGGTCCCATTTGTTTTTCTTAATTAAATGCCACCCAGTTGAGTTTCGTCATCAAAATTAAGAAATAACTTTTCAACATTTTCAGAGGGGTTGAAGATCATATTAGTCTTTTCCAGTAGAAAATAATGACACTACTGCTAAAGAAATACTGAAGTATTTGCAATATCAAGACCCTTAATGGCTTCTTTTCTTACCTTTACAAAAAAGAAATGCTTAAAACACACGTTGAAGAGATTGGATTGGTAAAAACACCAGCAGTAACAAAGTGTTTTACATCAAGTTGTACTAGAGGCTTTCAAACTCCATTTAATCTTAAGAAAAATTTATTGCTATTGCAGGTTTCAATTATTGGCAACAAGGGTTTCTCAGCTAATGTTGACAGGGAAAATCCATTTTCAGTGCAATTATAAAAGTATTGGCAGAGACTTGAAAGATTATGTGCTGTCACATGTCTTGAAAAGGTGCTGAAAATGCTTTTGTTCTGTACATGGCAGGATTAAATAATTTTTTTCTGTCTGCTTCTGCTGCTTCTCTTACATCAGAGTAATTAGGATAAATGAACTCCCATTTGACCCTCTTCAATGCCTGTGGTACATAAACCCAGCCTATAAGATAATACAAGTATTACACTTAATCCCCAGTTCAGCAGAGCACTTAAATGTATATTTTGAGACCCGATTTAAAGGTATGTTTAAAAAGAAGCATTTCTTAATGGCACTGGTGAATTGGGGCCTTAACAGGCTTTCACGGTCATTGCTCAAGGAAACCATGAGTTAATGTAAATCTTTGGAGAGCAGCACTTCTTCATGCCTCACGGCAGTAACACAGCTGTATTGCCCAGCATGCTCTGTCCCAGGACTCTCTACATCCAGGTATTGCTCCATGGGGGGGGGCCTCTGCTCAATCACACACAACTGCTCCTCCTTTCTCTGCCTTTGAGGTTTCCCCAGGATCCTCATTTGGTGAGGATTTCAACTGGGAACCAGCTTACATGGATATTGTCCAGGGTGGAAGTAACCAGTACACCACGGCATGGTGAGACACACAGAGCACTGTGTAGCCACACATGGAAGCAGAAAATCCTAAACACAAACCCAGATAAAATTCTCAAACCAAAAGCACTCTCCAACAAACATTTTTTTCTTTGGAAATCTATTTTAATGTAGTCAACATCAGGATACCTTGTATAGTATAAGCAAACATTTTTATAAAGTCTGACACAAAATGAGAGTGCCATTTATTTGCCAATAATTATTTATTTGGGAGTGCCAATATTTATTTGCCAATTCCGCACTATTTTTCTTAATACAAAGTAGAACAGCTCATTCTATGAGAATATCCATCTAGTTCCAGTAAGCTTGGGTGAAGAAACCTAGGCATTGGGTACCTTCAGAATCCTTGATCACTCAGTAGGAAGGAAAGGACTAGTATTTTGTATATGCCAGTGTGGTCTCAGGAAAATCACTTTCACAGACAATAGTTATCAGCATAGAAAGGCATTGAATAAAGTAAAGAGTCACTTAGGTAAATGTGTTATGAATTTGAATGTAACACTGCCTGATGACAATACAGAAAAAAATAAGACTATAAATGAAAACTTAAATTTAAATGTAATGGCTTTGAACTTTTTCTATAGCATATCCAGTGTAAATTGGGTTTTAACCATAAATAAATGTTTGGTGGATAAAGTCTGTAAGATTTGCTGGCAAAGATGCACGGTCAGAGCTATAAATATGTGGGAAAATCTATTAGTTCAAATTTACTCCAAAGGTCATCTGGAGTATAAATATATTCTCAGAAAAATTATGCAGAAATTTTATCATTCTCTTCTTCACATGGGCTGAGATTGCAGGAACTAAGTAAGTCCTCACAAAATATAATGACAGGAAGAGAAAAATGCCTGTGCTGTGACGGAATCCAGTTTCTTCTAACAAATTATTATGTGCTCTGTGACATAAATTCCAACCATTAATCACTTCCATAGGCATGAAGCCAGAAGAATAGCACTGTTAAGACCGGTTTTAGCTAACCCCTGAAATATTTTACTCTTGAAAAGGTTGCATTTTCTAGACAAAGGAGGTTCACATGCAGCTTGGCAAGAAGTTAATGTGAAAAGGAAAAGCCAAAACACAAAATCAACTTACAACTGCAAAGCTTTGACTTCTGAATGAAAGAGTTTCCACTGTTTCTTCATATGTTTTGCCTATATATAAGCCAGGAAACATATATAATCAGTGAGTTACAGTGCACAGATGTACTTAAGTCTCGTTAATGTGGGATGCAACTCTGCTATCATAAAGGGAAAATGCAAAGCCATTTACCTCACTTACATCCAGTACTTGGGCCACAGGAAACATGCAAGAACTGTGTGTGCTTGCCAGATTAAAAGATAAGAATAAACATATACCAGAGAAGATACCAAAGACTTTTCCTTTGCTTGTAGACAGGCACAAGGTCCCAGGAGAGCTCTTGCATTGGGAGTGTTTCCAGGACAGCTGTAAGAGATCCAGTTCACACTCTTGTCCATAGTGAATGGGAATAAGCTACATTTGTGGGAGTACCTATATGCTAATTAGCACAATTTCCTCTGCAATTATATTTTAATTAAACAATCTTTAACAGAAATCAAGTTATTATTGATAGCAAGTCCCCCCAAAAGAAGCACACAAACAAGCCTCTGCCTCGTCAGTTGCAATGGCAGGGAGCTTGGATTCTCAGTCATGGCTGTAAAATTGCAAGACAACACCACATAACAAAACCCAAGAAAATTATTACAGGATTTCCGTATGTACATAAATTAAATAAAAACATGTGCAGATACTTCCTATTCTCTTAGTCTCAATAACACTAGCCAATGAGTTATTCATAACATTCTTGACAGCAAGAGGCAATTCAATTTTCCCTTCCTCTTTTATTCTATTCTAAACATTTATCCCAGGGAGTGGAGTTTTAAGTAGATATGGGCATGCAAGGTTTTACATAGAAAGCTGAGCATTATTTATCATCCATTTATAGACTTTTAACAGCTTCATGGTTCTTTTCCCCTTTTTGTCACTAATATTACACACTGTTTTCACTGCTGTGTCCACAGAATTAAAACTAGTAAACGAAAAGAGAGTGGTACAAGGATGCTGAAGGTGAGCTCTGGACTATGAAGCAGAGAGAAAAGTGTGCCTCTCACACAGGATTTTCCCTTTCTCCAGATACCACAGTTAAGAGCAGTGATGCCATTGATGGAGCACCAGCACTGCTGGCAGGTGCTGGAGACTCACCACCTATGACTGTGATGAAGGCAGGAAAACAGCTGGAGACACATGCAAAACTTTAAGTCTCTTCTATATTCTCCACATTTGGGTGCTCTTCAATCTCTCCACTACTTCAATCTCTCCAAACAAGGTTTGCAATAAAATTTAGTAATAAGAAGAATGAAGTGGCAATGCATTCCTTAGGAAGAACAAAGTGCTAAGTAATTAAGCAATGTAAAAACACAGCATTATTGCTGTTCATTTTTTTAATGTTGCCAAAGGTACAGTGAATGATTCTCTGTCCTTTGTGTGTGTAACCATGGTATTTCACGAAGCCTCATATTAACCTACGTTTTCATCTGTGTCACAAGAGTGATGTTGCTGAGTTGGTAATAGACTTATCAGGAAAAACAAAAATTTACCTTTTTTGATATTTAAAATAATGTAATTTCTAAAGATTAATTTTAAAACACTTTACATTTGAAAGCAATACATGTTTTGATACGTAAACCCACTTTCTATATTGCCAGAAACCTGACTGGGGTTTTCTTATCAACAGCTTTTCATATAAAACACATTAGTGTCACAGGGAAAAACAGTCCCATAATTAATTTTTACTAATTAAAGTAGAAGATTTATCCTTTGTTACTTCAGGATGGGGGAAACTGTATCCCATCAGTTGGATGGGACACAGTGGTACGCATCTAGTGCTTAGGCTGATGTAACCTAAGAGATGAAACTAGTTTCACACCAAAATAGAACTGTGCTAAAGTCAGTCTGTATATAGAGATACCATCAATGATACCATAAATGGTCTCTACATATCAAGAGATTGAATTAAAACATGTATAAAATCACAAAAATGCACCAATTTAATATTTGCTTTATGTTCTGTGCAGAAGAACAAACTTTGCAGATGCAGAATGTCATTAAGCATCTGAAGGAAAAATCTGCATTTGTATTCTGAGAATTCGAAGGCACTTAACATTAGTTTTGTAATTTATTGCCATCATGGGAATCATAACTTTCAGGAAAGCCTGTGAGTTTCTCAAACTATATTCCCAGCATCAACCTATTTACAGAAAGAATTTCAATGAGAATTAAAATTATATGTGGGGCTGATGAAAAGCATCTTTTCCCACATTGGTGCTGCTAGAAACTGTCAATCAAAGCATATTTCAGTATATTCTATCTTAATGATGAGATTCGGGAATTGTTTCCAAAACGCTAATTGTTTCCAAAAAGTAAAAAAAAAAAGAAAGAAACTGCTGAGTCTTATATATGTCATTGCTTACCTTAGTGTATTAATGTCTATGCAAAATTCAGCACAGCACAGCCAATTAAAAACATGAGTTGATAAGTACTTACATTGCAAGTTGGCCTCTGGAAAACTCTTGTATACCACCAGCCAGACCATCACAACAATTGCTACTACTGGTCTCCCAAACAGAATGCCTTTGTGCTCAAAGTTCTGCTTCTACACATTTCTCTGAAAAAAAGCTATCAAATTTGGGTCATTTATGCAGTTATTGTATTTCTAGAGTGCTTAACAGACACAACAGTGTTCCCTAATATTGCCCTAAAACACCATTAACACAAACTTCAGTTAGATTAATGATACCCTCTACTTCCTGGGAACACAGGATACAAAGAATGTTTAGGTAACATTTTTTAACACTGCAAAATTTACACCCTTTTTTGTATTAGAAAGATAAAACCATCAGGAAGTCAGAAATTTTTGTTCCCCTTAGCTCATCAATAAAATCATATCCATTTGAAAATGTTCTAGATGTGCATTTTAGATGGAGGAGATCTGCTTGGGATTTATTCCCCAAAAATAATAAAATCTGACAAGACTGACACCTTCAGCTGCCTTTTAAGCGCTTCCACAGTGTAACCACAGCAGTGCAACCTCTCAGCAACATACAAATTTCATAGAAACGTGAAGAGAAAAGCAATGTGATTTCAAAGAAAGTTTAAGGGAGGCCTCACCATCCAGATAACACTTAACTTCTGTCATCCATTCTACTCAGAACCTAGATGCAGATATGGCAATATTCAAAGTATTTTGAGACTGACTGTGCATTTCCATCTCTGGGCAAAAGTCCTAAGAAGCCCAATATGAAATATCATTCCAAACATGTATTTCTGAGACTGGCAGAGTCTCAGTCAAACTGTTGGCACCACAACATGGCTGGGCACCAGCTGGTTCTGCCACATACATTGAGCCACACACCTTGAGCCACCCACTTTTACACTGGTACCTGATATGTAACAGAGCTCCAGCCTGCTGTTATTTTATGATATTGTCCCAGGCCTTAACACTATGGAAGGACTAATTTATGCTCCAAGTAACATTTGAATGTGCTAGCCACAAAGGAAATAGTTGGGTGAAATGTTAACTAAAACTGTGACTGCATAATTAGGTTAAGCTGCTGGAATGCAGGCTGCCATCCTAAAAGGCAATACTCTCCCTGCCACCAACCCTTGTGTGCCCATTGCTCTCCTCTTGTGAGCACAAACAGCAGCCCACACATAGTTCAGCTCATACTGGTTATGATCTACACATTGAGTTATTCACTATGGAGTTACATGATAATATGGTTGTCTGTGAAAGTTTATCTTTGGAAATGTCTGTTCCCTATGTTCTTCAGGGTGAGCTGCTGCATTTCCATCCACATTCCTTCTAATGTAGGTTAATATGCAGTTTTTATACAAATCTTTGTATAAAAATCAAACAAGCAAACCAGTTTAGGCAACAGGAAAGTCGTAAGTCAGTCTCAAGTCCGTGCAAACTGCTAAAATTACTACTTAATGTTGGCAATCGAAGTGGGACTGTAAATCCTACCTTTCCAGGAAGAACTTCTGGCTCAAGCAATTGCAAATACTGCCCTATTCCACACCCTCAAAAAAGCACACAGATCTTCAAAACAACAAAATAATCAGTGTAGCCAGCCATGTGTATCGCAAAGCACTCCAGAAAAACAGCAGTCTGACTATTGGGCAAGGGAGGTACATTCCCCCTGCTCTAATGCAGGAGACACATGCTCGGCGAGGAAGACTTCCACAGAGGAACTTGCCACTGACCTGGAAAATTCAGTTTGCCTCAGCAGCCCTGGGAGTTAAAGCCCATACTGTGTGCATTTGCTCATATTGAAGGAACAGACCCTGAGGCATGGTGTAGGACATTTTAATATTTTTTTTTTTCTTAATTTGTGAGAGAAGTCTGAGTTTGGGGCCTTTTTTGTGATTTTTACCTGAAATTACTTGCATCCCAGCCATGTAAAATCAGGTATCTCAGTCTTGCTTTATGCTAGGGCAGATAGTCCTCAGACTGAGATCCAGTACTTAAAAAATACCTTGGAAGTGCTGCCCCAGAAACCAGCTGACAGATGTCTCTCTCCTTTTTACAGTTATTCTTGAAAAAGGAGAAATTAATGTTTGAATATAAAGGGATAGACTCCTCAAAACTCATAAAGTTGGAAGTCTCATAAAGAACTATAATTATGTTAATACTTTGTCACATCTGTTCTTCTCTTCAGAGGCCTCACAGAGATGATTAAACAGAATCTTGCCCCAGCTGTGATAGCATCTAAAACATGGCTGCTAACTTTGGACATAGTATTTTAAAGAACTGCAGAACAGTTGGTGAACAATTATGGGTTTAGGCCAGTAATCAAGAAAACACCATTAAAAGTGTTCAATTGCAGTTACAATTATTTTCTTGGCAGGTATTAATGAATGTGTTTAATATTTTAGTGGAGATAATAGGTTTCTAATTAGATTAGATGTCTAACACCAAGTATTAGATTTAAAGAATCAATCACTTTAATGGCTGACTCATTAAGATACCGAGTCAACTATCTATGAAAATAATTTTTAAATCTATTTTTCTCAGGCAAGGATCTCTCAAAAACAAAAGCTGTATTGAATAACTGGATTAGGATGCAAACAAATGCAGGTGTGCTCCAAATGATGCATGCTACAGAATGGTCAATAAGATCTCACACATGACAGTCAGCCAAGATTAGTGATATACAGTTGAAATTTATCTGGTCACTAAATTTCTTAGCATAACTACCATTAGTACATAATTCTACATGATCATTATTATTAACTAATTTCAGAGATAGTATTAACTATCTCTGAAACAGGCTTAAAAGCAAACACTGCTGTTAAAACAGCATACTTTTAATTTAATAGTGGATTTGACCTATCAATTTGATATGGCTCTGCTTTCCTGAAAAGCAAAAGGTTATGTCTCAACATGGACTTTCCCCTTCCCTTTGTTTACTTAATTTAGATACATCACTCTTTGGAGGGCGAGAGCTCAAGCACAGCTGGTGTCTCAGCAGAAAACCTTTTCAGAAGACCAAGACAGGACCTGTATGCTACAGCCTGCTCAGCCAGCACATATCCTAAAGGTCGCTGTTATTACCAGTGTGGGTATTGTGACCCCAAGGGGTAGTGGGCTGCCAGCCACCACCAGAGATTACAGTGAGGATGGTGAAACACTGGCACAGGTTGCCCAGAGAGGTGGTGGATGGTCCATCCCTGGAAACATTCAAGGTCAGGGTGGATGGGGCTTTGAGCAACCTGGTCTATTTGAAGTTGTCCCTGCTCATTGCAGGCAGTAGGACTAGATGCCTTTAAAGATCCATTGCATTCCAAACTATTGGATGATGATTCTACATTTTGTAGAGGTAAAGTCACTAACAGCAGTCCTTGTAGTCAAAATCCTTGCAGTCAAAACCTCTGGAGTTCAACATACAGTGAAACACATAATTCATTCTTTTTAAATGAACAGCGGAGGCTGAGCTGCTTTGTTGCTGCAGAAGAAGTGATGCTTCTGCATTTTAAGTCACAGCATTAACTTCTGGCATTCATACATCTCAATTCTAAAAGCATTGGAAACATCCAACCCAAATTCCACTTAAAAAAAAAAAAAAAAGAGCAGTTTTCACAGGAGGTTAGGTTTTTCCAAACATTTTCAACACAGGTGATGCAGACAACAGTGCTGAAAAAATCCTGAATACAACAAAGATGATTGTCCAGCTCGTAGTCTCTGTACAGGTACCACACACCAATAAATACTACTCCTTGTCAAAGTAAAAATCAAGTTTTAAAAGGAACATCTAGCTAAAAATTCAATTGTGATTATCCAAATCTCTGGCTGACTAATGAACCACTGTTCTTCCTGCTAGTATCTGAGAATGTCAAGATTACATGAGATTCACTGATGTTTTAAAAACGGTATTTAAATATTAACACTAGGAAACACTCAGTTGAGAGATCTGTCTTCAACTCTTTTCTCTGTTGCTGGACCAAGTGTAGTATTTAGGGAGCTGTGACAGTCTTTTCTCACTGCTGTTCCAGAGAGGCACCTTTAAGTGATATGGAAGTGCTCTGCTATGTCTGGAGCCACGAGCTTTGTTTCTGACTTATGCAAAGTGAGCAGCAACTACAAATCTGACATACATCTCCTGAAACTTAATGCTGAAGAAGCTGACTTCAGACAACTAAATAATTAACCTTGTGAATAAGCAAAAGATTTGCCACTGACCCACTTCCCAAAGAGCCTGCATGAAGCTGACAATAGTCTTGTTCCATCAGCACCAGAACAAACATCTCATACCACTTCTGTCCTTCCCTCCCTATTTTTCAATGCTGTGAAGCTCCAGGAAGTGTCTTGAAAGCCACTCAGCTGTGGAAAAAAGGTGTGGGAAACCAAGAGCTGCTCAGCACCTTATGGCCCAAAGGTCCCTTAGTGCCCTTGGTATTTTTATCTGAAGACGGTGAAAGACACCAAATACCTCAAGTTTCTTGTCCCAGCCCATGTGCAGGACACTGCAGGAGTTGCATGCAGCCTCTGCACATTGGAGTCAACACGTGTGTGATGGCAGCATGAGGAGATGAGGTGATTTCAGCCATGCCTTGTGCCTTATGAAGCCCGTCTAGACAAAACCTGGGTGCAAGCAGTGCCTGAGGGTGAAGTGTGTCCTCCTCTCCTTCCAGCTCTGCCAGCACCAGTATGCTCCCAAAATAAAGAGGGCCATATCTGTGTGGGTACTTCTGTGCTGATAAAGCTCTCCCAGCAGAGACAAGACTGCATCAACATCAAAGGATCTTTGCTGGCTTGGTTTTATGGGTGAGCCTTCACGTACACACCTATTCTTCCACAGAAATAATCAATGCCTTCAGGGTTTTTTGCCAGCTCCTTCTCCCTCTTCCCTGCCCTTGCTATGTGCTCATCCCAGTCATGATATATGTTCCACATATGCAGGGTGCCATTATTTAAGCATTGGAATCTGGTGCCTTTTAGGATGCGCCAAGGTACCCACGGTATTGCTTGGCTTTGCAGATATAACAGAAAATTTAAAGAAGCTCAGTGTCTTCACGGAGGAGCAAATGGAATTGAGATTGATACCCTAAGGGCCATAAAATGGCACCAGACACACATGTTTAGGCATCTGCACACCACCTTTATTTCCTTTGACAGGAATGGTTGCTTAAGCACTTCATACATGTATTTATACGTATTTATAAACAACTAAGTGCAGTTTTTTTCATCTACAGCTGAATTCTGCTCTTCAATCTCTGCAGAGTAGACCTTACCATGAGCTGAAAAGGCACTGCTATTTTAAATATTCGGGGGTTTTTTCTCGTTTAGCAGCACACATACTATTAATGTTGTTACACATGGGAGTTCTTATAAGGATTGGATTGAACTAGACACTCAAACAGAAATAAGCAATCTGACCTCAGCTTTTCAAAATGCCAGGAAATAAAAGGTTCAGAATTAAGAGTGATAATAACAAAATAAGTTCAAATGTTGCGATAAACTAATTTGCATGAGTACACTCAGGTTTTAGATGACAGAGTGACTAGCCATTACAGGTGATGTAGGCTGTTCAGTGAGGACAACTGAAGACAATTAAAGCACATTGGAATTCATACAGAAAGAGTAGTTAAGGGTTTTATAAACAGAGTCCATATGGCACTCCCAATATTCAAGCAGGTTAAACTGAAACTGAACAAAATAATAGCAAACTCAAAGCAGAGTATGCTTTGATGGTTTGTTCAGAGAAACAAATTCAAGAATGATCCGCCTTCTGTTCCACAAGGTAGTGCAGTTATTAAATTGCTTTAGTTGTAACATTACATCCACAAAAAAGAAAAAAAAACCCTCTTAAATAAAGAAAGGAAAAATTGCCTATATCTGGGCTGTCAGTGTAGCATTCCATATTTTCCTGGGATTCAGTCTGACACATGGAATAAAATGGTAATGCTCTTTTTTTGAACTTCAGCAGCTACTGAAATAACAAAGGTGTGATTATAAGCAAAGACAGATTCCAGATTGATCCTGACCTTAAAATATAAAATCCCTCAGCTTGTCAAAATAAGATGGCATCCTTGAAAGATATGAGACTTGTATAAATGGGCAAAAACCTTGAAAGAAGACTTCTAATGCTGGAATTATTAACTACTATTACTACTCTATTAACTGCAGAGATATATTTATCCTGAAGTGCTGTTTTTAAAAGGAAATTTACTCACCCTGAGCCCATTGAAAATGTCTCACCCAATTGCATGAATCAAACCAACATGTCTGTTCAAGAGCTGTTCACAGTCCTTAGAATAAAGGTCCAGGCTTCCACATCGTGCTCCCTGGCAGGTAAGCTTGTACCTCCCACATCGATGGACTACTGCCTAGTGCCACCAGATAGCTCTGTTCCTAGGCACAACCCATTTCTTATTGCATCTAGATCTCCACTGAGAATACAACCCAAAACTAACCTGGCGTATCTTATCAAAAATGCACATGGTTTAAAAAAAAAGGAGCTAATGGAGTTACAATAGGGTGAGGTGTAATGAAAAAAAAATGCAGGCGGGATTTAATAGAAAAAAGAATATACCATCATTAGGCAAAGATGTGGGCTGTAGGAAACCAAAGAAACACTGAGAGAAGCTTTTCATCCTGGAATAGCTTGGCTTTGTGACCCGCTTGCTAAACGGCAGAGTCTTTCTCATGAAACTCTAAGTACTAAAGAAGATAAACTCTTTTCCCTTGATCTGTGAATTTGAAAATTCACCATCAGGGATTTTACAGCAACAGATGGCACACCTGTCTCTGAGTTTCCTTGTTATTTTCCTGCCCTGTAAGAATATAATGATGGTTTTGCACCTACATACTGTATATGTTGAAATATAATTTGGAATAACCTTACAATTACGTGATTGTCTCCAGTTCCCATGGAAAACTTTGTATTTTTGAGTCTGAGGATAATTTCATAGTAACTCATGGAATCATGGAATGGTTTGCGTTGGAAGGACCTTAAAGATCATCTAGTTCCAATCCCCCTGCCATGGGCAGCAACACCTTCTATTACACCAGGCTGCTCAGAGCCCCATCCAACCTGGCCTTGAACACTTCCAGGGGTGGGGCATCCACAACTTCTCTGGGCAGCCTGTCCCAGTGACTCACCACCCTCACAGTAAAGAACTTCTTTCTAATATCTAATCTAAAACTACTCTCTTTCATTTCAAAGCCATCACCCCTATCACTACATGCCCTTGTAAAAAACAATGTCTCTGGCTCTCTTGTAGGCCCTCCTTAGATACTGGAAAGCTGCTATAACTCATATTTCTTCAAATTAAGATTCCTCAGTATCACACAATTAAATGATCCCTTTAATTTAGCCAGCTATTTTGAAACTGAGAGACCAAAGTTCACCTGGGGATAAATTAATGGTTAATGGCCATGTGGATGCACCTACATAATCAAACTTCTCTCCTCTGTTTTTCCACATTGCTTTGCATCCACGTGTGCTGTGCCATCCTGAGCACAAATTGCCTGGATGTTACCTCCTTGTTGAAAGGCTGGCAGGCAGCCATGGGGCCCCATGTGTGACTCTGTGCTCCTGGAACCACACTCCAGCAATACGACAGCGGTTGTACCTTATGCATTTGTATGGAGCCATGCAGAGGTCATGGACTTGGCAGTCTGGGAAGGAGACCATTTAGTCCTGCCTCAACAACAGCCGTGATGATGTGAAGATACACAGATGTATATCAAAGCCATGCTGAGAGGGGTCACTCTGGGAACACTGCTCAAAGCAAACGAAGGGCCTCGGCACAATGATTTAAAAACAAACCTCTGGAAAGAAGCAGAATCCTGGCAATGCTCCAAGTACCTTTCTCAAGTACCTCTGAGCAACAGATGGACTTTTTCCAGCAAAGCCACCGATTATGTATAACGCAGACAAAAGGCACAGAGGAGTTCATGGTCCTTACCCAGGCCTCCAGTGACAGTGAGCTTCCTTTCTCCATACTGGAGCCCAGACCAGAACCTGGGAGGACAGAAAGCTCTTTCACCCCTGCACACACATACATGGAGTGAGAGCGTCTAGCCAGTCCTAAGCGAGTCACTGTGGGACTGCTGTGGTTTCAAATAAAAATAGTATGATGGAGGTATGTTTATGAAAACATCAAATACAGAAAAGAAAGGCAATGTAAAACACACTTTCCTTTTTATAAGGCATATTTAGCATTTTACAAGGTATACTTTCCCAAGTGAGGAATGGAAAATTGCAAAGACATTGAAAGCACTCAGCTAGATTCAATGTCATTAAATGTTCATTCAGCACAGTCACTCCAAAGAACTGCACAGCACAGTGCATTCTGTATGTGCCTGCAAATAACAAGAATGACCTTAAGACAAGAATGATGCTCTCTTTTGGCATGAAAATCATGGCCTTTATCAGTATCACAGATGTAAATAATTTTCCATTCCCATCTGCAACAACTTTGGTAGACTGTGCTTCTCAGTGGCGTCACTGGGTGATTTTGCTGCTTTGTCTTTTGCCTTGCTGAATAAGCTCATTACTGATCCTTGGTGGCTTACATCACACCAACATCTTCCACACAGGAGGTGAGAGTGCAAAGGCTCACATGCCTGTTTCCTGCCATCTCCTATCTCCCAGCCTGGGCCTAAATCCCAGGCTAACTATTCCATAGCTTTACCCTGATTACACTTAAAAGTACTCAAGTTTTCACCCTGAATCTTCCCAACTGCAGTTTAAGCCGTGCTACCTCTTATGTGACACTTTCTCCACAGCTGGAGGACTGCAACAGCCTTATAAAAAATATTTGAAGGCTACTATTATGTCTGTCCTTCAATCGTCTCAAGCCTCAAACTATTTGCAGGGGTCGACTCTGCGGCAATGCTCTGAAATTTTCGGTTTCTCACACAGAATGTCTCTAAGAGGCATTTTAAAGAAAACAGCACTGCATGTATTAGGCGAAGGCAACACCAGATGCTTGACCAGAACTCTAAATGCTTCTTCTGGGAGAACATCAGTGTTGTTCTTCTGCAGAGGCAGATGCAAGAAAGCACACAGGATAACTCTTTCAAAACAGTTACTATTCAGCAGTGCAAACAATGCATAAAGCTCCAAATTCAGGATTTAAACTGAAAGATCCTACTCTGCAGCAACTAAAAATGCAAAATGATGCTAGGAAAATCATAAATACTTCCCAGAATATAAAGTCATGCTCATAATTCTTGTCTCTGCAATTGAAATGTAGTATCTTAAGTCAACTCAGTAGAAAAACTGCTCAACATTATTTCATCACAAAATCATGGAACTGATTTACTTCTCCCTTGAGAAACTGGATACAGTTCAGACAACTATTTTCCAATTTTTAAAAGCACTTCTAATCTAATCTATTACATGTATTTCTAAAGTGTCTGTCGCTTCAATTTCTTGGCACACTTTAGATAATATTCACGAGTTAAAAAAATAGCCTACTGCGCTCCCCCCATCCACATCCCCAAATCTTAGCTTTTGTGATTCCTCAGTGTGAGCTACAATCAGGTCCGACTCTACCAAGCACTTTGTGACGCCTGAGAAACGCTTTGCTTTCTGTTCAGTTACACTGAGCGTGAAGGACGGGACACGAAACTAGGCCATTTGCTTTGCGATAAAGGTTGCATTAGAAGTGGAGCTGATCTCTATGGGATACACTCTGACCGGAGCATCAGCCCCGACGCCGCTTCCATCGGGTATCGCTGAACGCGGGTACGCGTCGGCAGCTGTGCATAGCCGCAGCACAGTCCGGAGAGCAGGCAGAGATGAATCAGAGGTGAAAACCAGCCGCAGAGCTGGGATTTTTCAGTCACTGGACCGTCCTCTCCCGACCCTTCAGAGCTCACTTAGACCAGGGCAGGACGCGGCGCTCGGGACAAAGGCGGCACGCGCGATCGACGCGCTCGGCCGCTCGGCAGGGCGCCCTGCTCGGCCCTGCGCAGCGCGGCCGCGCCCCCCAGAAGTGGAGGCCGGCGGCGGCCATGGCGGCGGAGCAGAGCTACCCGCGGAGCTCCATCGAGGATGACTTCAACTATGGCAGCAACGTGGCCTCGGCCAGCGTCCACATCCGCATGGGTAGGGATTGCGGAGGAGTGGGAGAGCCGCGTGGCCCCGCCTTAGCCCCCCCAAGCGCTTGCGGAGAGGTCCCCGTTGCCCCCACTGGCGGGGGGGCGAGGGGATGCCGCGCCCTCAACAAGTGCCTCTGTCATACCCCGGTCACCTCTGGCCTTGAGCTGCATCAGGTTCTGCGCAGTGTTTTAACCTGGGTAAAGGCTGTGAGTGCGGAGCCAGGGCGCTACTTAGTCCAGGTTAGGCATCAAGGGTGAGGGACCGCGGCCGGCTAAAGGCTTTGTCGTTTAACCGTGAAGGGGGTAGGTCTTCTCCTGAGAGGGGTTACCCGGTGTAGATACAGACTTGATTTTGTCCAGAGTGATGAATCTTTGAAATCCAAACATGATACGTGAGATACATAGTCCCTGCAGAGACGCACCTCCCTGGAGGTGCTTACGGAAAGCCTGGAGGTGGCAGCTGGTGCCGGGGTCTATCTGACACGGTGGTGTTCGTTCATAGGTTGGACTCGGTGATCTCAGAGGTCTTTTCCAGCCTTATTAATTCTGTGATTCATAAATACTAGAACTGGTGTCTGTAATTACAGAAGTTTAACCATGACACATGAAGGATTTGAATTTCTTCTGTGAGGTGTTAAAATTTTTGTCTCTTCCACTGAAGCATTTGGTGTGCTAAGAGGTCATACTAATGCCCAAGAAATCCTGCTTTGCTGTTCATGTGCAGGTCTCAAAGGTATTGAGTACTCTTGTAGAATCTGTCTAATCAGTAATCCTTGTTGAATAGTGTTACTGGACACATTTTGGAGTAAAACTGGCTTCATGCTGTGAGATTTTTTTATTACTTATTTCTGATAATCAGGAGACCTCTTCCTGTTAAAATACAGTTTTATCTTCTTTGAAAAATAAAGGGTGTGCCATAGGAGGTATGAAACAGATAATGCCATTAGCAAAATTGCTGATGCATTTAGTAATGTGGGGGGAAGGCTTTGCGTGCTAGGAGGTTACTTCTAGGTTTGGTCGGTTTATTATGATAAAGTAGGCCCCAGTCTTTCATGGCTTACAAGTGTGTTTTACTTTACCTGTGGCAAGCAGGTAATTGAGTTTCTTGTAGAATGTGCTCTTAAGCTTAAGACTGTGCTATTAATGACTGAAATTTTTTCCTATAAGCTTATTCTTCCTTCCACAGCATTTTGCCTAAATGGACTTGGTCTCCTTCTATTCAGAACAGAGAATATCTGTATGATGTATCTGTATGTCCTGAACTACACTTTGCTTTTGATAATTCTAGAATTAAGGAGCCTGTTCATTCTAGGATTTTTTTTTCCAGCAGTCTGTGCCTGTGGATAACCATTCAGTACAATGCAAGTTGTAAATGATGATAAATTATATTGAATATGATGGAAGGGCAATCAAATAGACATTAATGTAAAAACATTACCTTTTTAAACGTTTGTGGCTGTTTCTGCCTTCCATGTTAATCCTCTGTCAGTTAGGTCCATTAGGCACCAGTAACATGATGGAGAAGGTATGCTGTTAGTATAGTGAGAGTGAACGGGTGTATGTAGGTCTTAAATTAATCCAAAGTAAATTCCTTGCGAATGTTTTCTATATTTCTTTTGTCTTCATTGTTAATGGTTAAATAACGATGTCCAGGAATAAATGTAATTTTGCTGTAATACTGTGTCAATTTTTTTAAAGTAAAATGGCTTTTTACAGCTTTGTTCTGTGCTTTTTCACTATAACTTTATAATGGTTCCTTATGAAAATGAAAATTTTTATCTGATTTACTATTGAACTTTTTAAGTGTAAGTCAAAAGTGATTTCGTTTTTATTTTCCTTATCCCAGCATTTCTACGAAAAGTCTACAGCATTCTTTCTGTTCAAGTTCTATTGACCACAGTCACGTCTGCAATTTTCCTATACTCCACTGGAGTGCAGGCATTTGTTCATGAGAGGTAAATACTAAGGTGAAATGCAGCTGTTTAGCATGTGTTAAGTATAATTTATGTAGCTTGTTGCTATACTTCAGTCTTCCTAATAATTTTTATAACTTGTGTTTTGATTTTCTAATAGATATTCTTAAGCTTGATTAGGGAGTAACTTTTCTTCTCTGACATTTTTCTCCTTGGTTTACTATGAAAACTATTATTATTTTTTTTGTTGTTGTGTTGTTGTTGTTGATTTTAATGCTTTATTAATAGTGCTTGTTTTAATATTTATACTATGCAAACTTCTACATGAGTTGCAGAACATCTCAGTTACTGACATTTCTTGTTTTACAGTCTAAGTTCTTTTAGATTCTCTTTGGAATACTGTTGTTTATAGGTGCCTGTTCCAAAAAGCAGAATCACGTCTTGTTCCTCTTCCTTCTCTCCCATCTTCTTTCTCCCCTTAACCCCTCCCCACCCCTCCCACCCCGAAAAAAACCCCAAAGAATTAGTCTGCTTGAATTCCTGTGGGCTTGCTTCTTTTTGACTCTCAGATTTTCATGATAAAATAAAAGTCTCAAAATGCAAACTGTGGTGAACAGGCCCGGGAAAAGAACAGCTGGGAAATGAGGAGAGCACTGAGTCTAGTTTCTTTTTTCCTCTAAGTGCACTTGTGGACTTTTACTTTCACTTCAAAGCCCAAATAGAAGAGGAGGATTAAACACTGCAAGAAAGTTTCAGTTTCTGTATAACCTATTGTGTATACAACAGTGGTTGTAAAACTATAGTTTTCTACTTAAATCTCATCATTTAAAATTGTCCTACTCACTTAAAACTGTTGTGATTTTGTGTTTGATGTTGGTCCCGTTTTTCCTTGGAGGGCTACTTGAATGATTTAGCAAGACTTACTGGTCAGTACTGATTTTCTTTGGTGCAGTTAGTGCCCATGTTTGTTGCATTCAGGTGCTTATGAAAAATAGTTCTCTGAATGTGGAGTTCACAACCGGCAAAATATTACATATACTTTAATACTGTTACTTTGTATGGATGGATTTTTTTCTTTGTATGTGTTCATTTCCAGGTAATGTATTCCTGGGCAATCTTTAGCTTTAGTATGAAAAAGTTGTCTTTACTTGTGACTGTACTATTTTTAACTGATTATCAGTACTAGTATGTTTTAGAACAGTTTCACTGTAAACTTGCATTACATTTACTTTGGATATCTTTTTCTAGGTGATCACTTAAAAACTTGGTTTTATATAAACTGTTCCATCGTCTTCCAGCTATTTGATTACTTTTTTTTATGTGGAATTTTACAGGCCTGCCTTGCTTTTGTTATCTGGGTTTGGATCTCTGGCTGTAATTGTGGCACTGACCCTCTACAGACACCAGCACCCTGTTAATTTATACCTGCTGTTTGGATTTGTAAGTGTTTTATTCAATTAAATTATTAATTTATTAATTAATTCAATTTAATAGTCCCTAGAATATCTTGCATTGTAATGAATTCCTTGAAACTAGAGGTATGTCATTTGTTTTTCTTGTATTCCTTGAAAGACATCCTATATATTTATGAAAGTCTGAGCTACTTTTTGGAGATTCTGTCCACAGGTTGTTCCTAGATAGCAGCCACTTCAGGTTGCTTTCAGCATCTTTTTAGAAAGAGTGTTAGAACTTGGAACTAGTTTGAGCAACGGTTTTTGTGTGTGTAGAAACCTATCTATCTGCTCTCACTGTTCTATTGATGTCAGGGACTTTTTCTATGGAACTGCTCAGTAGGAAAGGAGGAGGCATTCCTGTTACTTAAATTGTTTAATGGATGGCCTCCAGCAGAGACCCAAACCAGCCATATGTGTCTGTTTCTCCAATTTTTGTCTTTTTGGTGCTAAATTCTGAGCATGTGTCCAGCACAGGCAGGTCAGTCAGAGCTGTCCTCAAATTTCAGTCTTCTTCCTGATGTTGTGAATATGTAGATCCAGGCTAACAGTTGCTCTTGGATATTTTGGATTATGTAGCAAATCAGTTTTCTGAAAAGAAGTCACAGTAGCTCAATTAGAATTTGATGCTGTAAGAGTTGCCTAAATTGTATTTGTGTTAAAACAGAAAGACAGCTTTCCTGTGTAAGTAAACAGATGGTTTAAAGGAGAAGTGTGGAAAGGAGACTGATGCAGACACTGTGTTAGACAGCTGTCCAACAAGATATTAAAAGTGTATTAATTTTATAGCCCCTTGAATAGTTTGTAAGAAGTGTAAGATAAATGCTGTGCACTTACAGTAGAAAATGTAAATGACATTTTTCTATAGGGGCAGTCTCTCACTCATTTTCACTTTGTATTGTACTCTTTTTATGTAACACAACTTCGTCCCAGCAAGACAGTATGGTTGCCATTTTCTTGTTGAAAATTAAACATGTTTTCATACACAAAGATTTAACAGGAGACCTAATGTAATACATGCTGGGATTATATAGCAGAATGGGAGTCACTGCATGTGAAATCTTCATGTAAGTGTTTTATGGTTTGATTTTTTTCTTATCCTTCTATTTTTTTGGGTTTGCTTTTTGTAGACGCTACTGGAAGCACTGACAGTTGCCATTACAGGTAAATAGTAGCCATCCTATTGTCTGGTTCCATAAAGAGTTTGGAAAAGGAATCCATTATGTTGTACTAATTGATTGCCATTATGGTTTTCTAGATGGGACTAAAATGATAATGAATCCTGTTTGAAAATTTTAATGACAGTGATAGGAGTTTAGCAAAACCAGGGAATCGAGGGAGAAAACTGGATTCTGAATCAGAAATGAAACTATAAACTTGAAGTGAGAAATGAGTTGGGGAATCCATTCTTTCAGTATAGCTAAAAATGTTCTTTTTCGTAATGTTCAGCTCTCAGCAGAGCTGATCTTCAAGTTGGAACATTCCTATCTGCCCCCTCAATTTCCTCAAAGGGAATATCAGTTTGGAGAGTGCTGTACTTCATGGCCTGGGCTGAAGTGAGGCAGTGTGCAGTCAAGTCATGGCATCACCTTGAACTACAGCATAAGACGAAACCTCCTCATTGTGGCTTATGATCTCCTGCTTTGGGGAAAGGAGGAAGGAGGGAAGAAAGGGTTCCACTTGTTTCTGCTATCTTTCCCCTCCTTGTCCCCTAATCAAAACTTTGAGCCTTTATAGGAGATTGTTTTATTTTTCACCTAGTTTCAGTATCATGAAAAATTCAGATCGATTTTTTCCTTAAGATCTCTTTTTACTTATGCTTAAAATATTTTTGTTTTATTTTGTTGGTGTTTTTATAATTCTGAGTAGGAAAGACCTGTTATTTCCATTTAGGAAGCTACAGCTATAAAGTAGCTGTCAAACTTAGCTAGTGCAAGGTCCCTGAGTCCTGTGATCATGAATTCGAAATGCAAAGACAAGTTCAGGCATAATTTACTTAATTTTGTTCGCAGTTAAGTTTACATATCTGTTTCCTCAAAAGATAACTGAGCAAATACATCATGTAGTGTTCTTTAATTGACAGATTACTTTTTGTGTTTATAGTGAGTTTCTATGATGTCTCCATCGTCTTGCAAGCCTTTATTCTTACTACTGCTGTATTTCTTGGATTGACTGCATATACCTTGCAGTCAAAGAGAGACTTCAGCAAATTTGGAGCAGGGTATGTTGTCATATTGATGATCTTTAGAATTTTTTTTTCTGTTAAGGGTTTTTTTTTTCTTTCTTAAAGCAAGCTTTGCAGGTATAATTAGAAATACAGGTCAACAGAACCTGCTTTAAGGGAATGGTGAGGGCTATTTATTTTAAATTATTAATTTTACCCAGTTCTGATTTCTTGGTAAATTCTTTTCAGTGATTATGAATCTTAAAATAAATAGAAAACTAGTTTACCTGGATTTTTCACTGCAAGAGAAAGTAGTTGTTTCAAATCTTTAAATAAAATTAAAATTAGAACATAACTTTTGACAGTTTTATAAAACTTGTACTGCTGACACCAGTGAACAGTTGGCATCTAAGAATTCCAGACATTTACTTGGCAAATACATTGTGAAGAGATTTTATAAGAAAGGAGGATGTTTTAAGTTAAGTCTAAAAGAAAGTATATTGTTGGTCACAGTGTAATTTATTTTCTTTCAGCCTCTTCACTTGTTTGTGGATTTTAATCTTCTCGGGTTTCTTGAGGGTAAGATACCTTGTGTTCACAGTTAAAAGATATGCATAGAATCACAGCATGGTGTGGGTTGGGAAGGACCTTAAAGATCATCTAGTTGCAACCCCCCTGCCCTGGGCAGGGACACCTTGCACTAAGATCAGGTCACTCAGAGCCTGACCTTTTACTGACTTCTAGTATAACTAAAAGGTTTGGATCAGCCCAATATAGCTTAATGAAAAAAAATGCCTAACCAGATCCATTACTGTTCTAGATCATGGTGGTGATCTTTTAACCACACATTTTCAATTTGTATTTTAGTCGGGTGCTGTTATTGCCAATGTAACAGGGGTATTTGGGCTGATCGACAAAATTTATCAGTTGAGATCCACTACTTGATGAAGAGAATGTGAAGGAGATTTGGGGTTTAATTGTATTTTGGTTTTCTAGTTGTTCTGCTGTTAGTATTCTGGAGACCAAAGCTTCCTCCCTCTTACGTGGAGGCACTTTTACTCAGTCAGATATTGTGTGACTGGAGAGTGTATGGAATAAGAGCATTGAAATAGCACCATAACACTGTGGTTTTGTATACATAACAGTAGAAAGACTGTGCTTTAAATGTCGCTTATCATTATGCAGGGATTTTAAAATTTTAAAAAATGAAATTCACAAGTATCTTTTTCATGTTTTATCTGCCTCCAGCTGTTTTTCTATAGTGAGACGATAGAGTTGGTGTTTGCTGCTGCTGGAGCTCTTCTGTTCTGTGGATTTATTATTTATGACACTCATTTGCTGATGCACAAATTGTCCCCTGAAGAGTACATACTGGCTGCAATCAATCTCTACTTGGACATCATCAATCTGTTCTTACACCTGCTGCGTTTACTGGAGGCATTTAATAAAAAATAGTCAAAAGTGGTGTGGTTTGACTACAGCACAATGAAAGTTAAGCATTTGGATGATCTGCAAACTCAGTTCTGCCTTCTAAAGACTATGTTTGCATGCCATGAATATTGATCCCTCCTTAGGGGGAAAATGGCTTTTTACGTAGCTACAGTTCTTCTCCAGACCACGTATTTTATGTAGTTAACATGCTGTCATCATTGCAGTCACTTTTTTAATCACTTCATTTGAAATTGATATAATTAATGATTAAAATTTTGCCAACTCCTGATTGCTCCAGAGTAAGCTTCCCTGCTGTTCTGTAGCTGCTGAAAATGTTTCCTTTGGGATTGATCATTCGTGTACCATAGAAGGGTAGCATGAGTTTACCATTAGGCAGTGTTTTTCTAAGCTAATTTTTTTTTCTAGTTTTTGTTTGATAAAATGGAATGCTGTCTCTGACAGACATACTCTGTCCTTGTTAAGGGCTGTCACTATGGAAGCTGTGAGGGTGATTGAACAATTAAAGGGAATGTTCTTCATTTTAGTATTATTTTTTGCCTATCTTTCATTCTTCTGAAAAATCATGTGGAGATTGATTATGGCATTTTATCAACTTGGGTATAATAAAGTCCATTGTGTGTCAATAAAAATTGGAAAGCCTTTAGCCTGTTCTTGCAGCTGAGACCGGAGAACTTCAGGGTGCTGACAATGGTCGGTGCTGGTAGGGTAGAGGTGCTGTGACTGTGGCTGCTTCCCGCGCTGTGGAGATGCTGGAGGGGCAGGCAGCGTAAAAACAATTTTGAAAGGCTTTCTTCCTTCCTGTTCGGTGAGGGATTGTTACTGCTCGCCTGTCCTGTCAGTGAGAGGTGAGCGACGAGGAACGGAGTACTTGGGCAAAGACGCGCGTCCTGCCTGCCCCGCGCTGTGACCGCAAGCTCTGTCCGTGGAGCTCTTGAAGTACGACTGAGAATGGGTTTGAGCGAGTGTGATGATCCCTCCCTTTGCCTTTCATTCAGAACAGCGGGGCAGGAGCTAAGAATAAAGCCTTCCTTTTTACATTGTAATGGAACACATGTTCATTCCTTCATGCCCCGCCCTGGGCGCGCAGCGGCGGCTGGACACAATCCTGCACGGACGCGAAGCAGGAAGGCGGCTGCGCGCTCCCTCGGAGAGTTACGGTAGGGCCCGTCTACCCCCGCGGGAGGCCGGGCGCCTCAGTTTGCTTGCGCATGCGCGGGTGGGCAGCGCGGCCTTGCGCGGGTGTGCGTGGCGGCCTCGTGTGCGGTGCGCGCGGCCCGCCCTCACCGCTCCCGCTTCCTTCCCCGCAGGACATGGCGAAGAGCCTGAGGAGCAAATGGAGGAGGAAGATGCGGGCCGAGAAGAGGAACAAGAACGCGCCCAAGGAGCTGGAGAGGCTGAAGAAGATCCTGGGAACCAAAGCGGATGTCATTATGGAGGAGGTCAAGGAGGTGGCGACCGTCCTGCCCCCCGAGAAAGTCCTGGAGCAGAGAGGTGAGTTGGGCTCTGGCTGGCTTTTCCTGCTGCAGTCGCCCAGGTGTGGGAGGTCCTGCGGTGTTGTTACGGATGCTGTGACTTTCACCGCCGGGATCAGGAGTATGGTTATTACAGTCTGAGAACAGTGAGTCAGAAAGCTTGTCTTCTAAAGCTGAAACACTGAATCTGGCCATTTCGCAACACTGGCATCCATATTGCATCCGGTCTCTTGTGGAACAAGGTTATTAACATTTGATTTTAGTGTGTAAAGTAAGTAATGTATCTTACGGAGAGACAGCTCTGACAACATCAGGTGAGTGCGGATTCACCACTTAGCAGTTGTTCCAAACACAGTTGTGTTTGCTGCTGAACTGTCCTAATTTAAGGAGGCTACTAAACGTACAGAAGTTGGGGTAGGAGTAGTACGGGCCCAGTTTCTCAGTACTAATTAGTGTTGCATTGCACATGGTGCAGGAGTAGGTGGTATTAGGTGTCTACGTATAACGCCATCTTCCTCTTTGTGCCTGGAATCAAATGTAATCTGTAAAGGAAGTAACCCAGGAAGTGGAAACAAAGGTTTTAAATAGCTGCATACTGGATAGGAGTCAGAAAGACACCTCTTTCCAAAAATGATGTCCAAACTAAATCAGTCCTTTTTTGATTCTCCAGTTTATGCCACTTAAGATGTTCTGATACTGGAAACGGAACTAGAACGGCATTTAAAAATACTTGCCCAATTAAGGGCTTCAAGTATAATTTGTAATTTTATCCATGGTTGTGATTTGTCCCACAAAACCAGGTGTAAAAGTTGTTCTTTAAGGGATTGTTAGAATTGAATTTCCAACATGTTTTGGAAGATTGGCAGACTTCTGATGCTGAAATTGAAGGAGAAATCATTACCTTAAACATAGTTTCTGAAGCAAATGCATGGCTATCTGTCATTCCTGCACCTTCTTCCAACTCTGCTGGCAGCTTCTCTACAGGTGGTCAGTTTCACTTGGCTTTTAAAGAGACATAGCAGCCTTAGAAATACCTAAGAAAATATGTATTTCACAAAAGCAGCTACAAGTTTTGTGAAAATAATGGTGTCTTCTTTGAGAGGACTTTTCAGGACTAACTGTGGACACAAGGGAGTTTGCATCACCAAGTGTTACAAGAAGTAAAGTAGATCAAAATTTCACCCATAATATGTACTTTCCACAGACAGATAAATAGTTTTCCAGCCAAAGAAAGTACATAGGTATATATTACACACATCTTACTGTATTACTTTAGGGTATTTTTTACAGCACACCGTGAAATTTTTTTTTTTTTTCAGTTTTTCCTCTTAGGGAAAAAAATAATGTAAGGTCTGCTTAGCCTCTGTAGCAGTTTTTCAAACTTTGTAGGCATGCACATATTTCTCAAGGTAATCATGGCCATTGAGTCTGCTTCAAAAACCAGTTTTATAGCTTTTTTTTCTCTGATTGTCTTCGATAGACATATTGTCTAGATAGGTCTAACCTTTTGATAGGTTTTCTGTATGTCCTTGAATGACTTCTGTTCTGTGGGTTTCTTCCTGTTACTGATTCCTGCAGCATCCTTGAGATTGCAAAATACAACAGAGACATTATTCCATGTGAACAACTTGTATTGTTACTCCAGGAGTATTCATTTAGTTTATGTTGCAGCTGACTTCTATTGTGGATGTCCTTTCTTTGGATTCCAAATTCATGTAACAGATTATGATGTTGTATGATAGGACAGGAGTCAGAGAAGCAGCTTCTGTATGTGGCGCTGGGTGTTTTGGTGGTGTGTTGTTGGAGGCTGAATCTCCTATCCCATTTGGAAAACCATGCTGCTAAGAAGGTCTCATGTTGCATTTCTCTGACACCTTGTGAGGTTTCTGGAGCTGGAACTTCTTGCTGCCTGTCCCATGCTGGATAAGGTTTTGGTTCTGCCACCAGGACCCTGTGCTGATTCTCTGCTGATTGCAAGTATTTGTACCCCAGCTTAGGGCTCCTTAAGTATGTGTCTGCTGCAGATTCCTGTAGACTATCAGCCTCAACTATTGAAGCAGCACCTTGGCCTTTTCCTCCTGAGCTTTGTCTCCCACTATCAGACAGGCACAACATAAAAATCTTTTTTTCCTCTCCATAAAATTTGTGGTAAAGGCTTGAATTGCACCGATGCCTTTTCCTGGTCTTAAAATCAAGAGTCAAACATGGTTAGAAGGGGAAAAGGGATTTTACCTTGGTATTTGTTTTAAGGATCCTTAGGTGCACACGTCTAGGTCAAGTGCACCTCAATGCCCACCGCAATGCACACCCCCAAAAGATCTGGTATAACGTTATAGGTTTTACTAATTAGCAGATCTATCAAAGATTCCCCAATGAGAGGCTCGAGTGAGCCCCCCTCCCCAAGGAACCTTCCCCTGGATGGTTCTATCTTGGTTTACAGAATGTGTTCTGGAGAGGACCTTGGGGTCTGGGGCACACTGATCCCTAACTACGAAGCTTCTCAAATGTTTAGTCTCTCAGCTTGACAAACAAGTCCAAGAATGTAGGCAAAAAGCACTAAGAATACAGAAGTTGTTAAAAAGGTATAACGGGTATAAAAGAAAAGGCAAAAAATCTTCATGGCATCAGCATACATACAGTTTGGGAACAGGGTTGGGATGAAATTACAGAGCGTGGTTCCAGTCAATATTTAGCAAGGTGTTCCTTTTGCATCTTTTTGTCTCACCGAGACATGACGTTCAAGGGGTGTTATCCAGCTGGTGATGCCGTGCTTGGGAGTGACCATGTCATGGGCAGTCTTCCTGATTGTAGAGATTAATCCTCTCTTTCTGCCTGTAAATGTGTTAGGCCTGGCGTCATGCTCACTCCTTGAGGCAAGTGTTGCATCACTGGCTGATACTTCCTACTGTCATTGTATTTCAGCTTTTCTCTTTACTATTCATTTTACCTGTCTTCATCTTCCACTCAGAATACATTTTTAGAACAGATCTTAAACATTACATTATAGAAGGTGTGTAGTTGTGCATATGTTTCAGTAAGCCTATGGCTTCATGCATGATTCCATGATGGAGCATACAATGTTCTTAGACACAGGATTGGAGCAGATTGCAGACTAAAGAATAAGATGCTTTGCCCAGACATAGCTTTGAGGAAGAATATTGCACATTTACTATCAACTGTTGAAGTTCCTGGGTTGCAGTTGCATTGGTTTGGAAAGTGCTTTCAGTATATGAACCCTTCAGCTCTCTGTGTACAAGTACTGTTGTGTCTAGGAGTATTTTTATCATTTTAGGGAATCCAGTAACAAAATAGCTTCCATGAAGCTGATTCAGGTATTTTACTCACTATAAATACCTTTCATTTTCAGATGACTGCAAAATGGAGCTGGATAATAAACGAAACAGAAAAACTCTTCTAGACCAGCATGGACAGTACCCAATATGGATGAATTCCAGGCAAAGAAAGAAGCTTAAGGCTCAACGTGTTAAAGGGAAAAAAAAATCAAAATCAAAAGGCCTTGTGTGGTAAAATCAGTTTTGTAAGATCATGAATATTTTATTTAACAAAATAAATTTCCCACATAAATTCATGAGATTTTGTGCTTGGTCATTGAGTATAATTTATTGCGTCGAGTGAATTTTTGAAGAGACTATTTAGCCAGCAAATGATGAAAGAAATAGCAGCTTGGTGTCTGCCAAACTTAAAAGCTGAGTGCCTTTGAATAGATCAATTGCTTGTGGTTATCTGTTTTCTTGGGGGGTAAGGGTCTTCATCTTTTATATTGTGACCACCGAAAACAGTAAAGGAAATCCTAAAAGTAGTTAAACCAAATGTTTTTTGTACTGTGGTCTTTGTCAGCGTAACTTGTGTTTTAGTAAATATAACCAAAGGATTCTGTAAACACACTGTATCCTTTAAATCCTTCTGTAAAATTTGTTGCACTGACTTGTGCTGCTTTTAATATCTGTTAATTAACAAAAATGTACTTTCATATGTGACTCCAAAGCTTGTATGCTGAAACAACACCGAGGCCTCATGAAAATTCTGCAAGTAAAATGAGAAAGTGTCAGTCTAACATAAATTCACAAAGAGAACAACAAAATATTTCACTGTTGTCTGCAACAGAAATATTGTAGGTACTAAATAAGTGAAAGTATGGCTGATTCTTTTATTATTATAATGAGAGAATGCAAATGCACAGAATGGAATTAAAATAGTTTTATTTAAGATCTTTTCCAAGTTTTAGTAAAGTAAATGAGAATTTTCCTTTCCATATGTATTTTCAGTAGCCTTTTACTCCTCTTAAAATGGTACTTACCTATCATGCTTTAGAATGTGTGCATAGGATAAAATACTGCATGATTGTGTAACAGATGCCATTTATATGATTAGCTACAGTTGGGTGCATATTACTGGGCAATAACATGTGATGACAGATGCAAGGGTTAGTTGCCCTGAAAGCTTGTGTTTTTAAAATGTCTCTCATTCCAAGGATGGAAATAATTACAGTACCAACCCTGCAGTATGTTGCCGTTTTAAGTACCAGTCATGGGTGCAGGGCATAACCTTTGTCCAGCTTCATCCAAGATGCGACCCACATTCTGTCATTACTGACAAATTGTGATCTGTATCTGTTGTGGTAACTTGGGCATAGGAAAGGAGATCTATTTTTTTAATTACACTAGCTTGTAGTATGCTAAAATCCAGTAAGAAGAGCTCAATGTGATAGAAAATTAAGTTTTTCTGGAAAAATACAGTGTACAGCAATACAGTAATTAGTATTGTTGGGGAAGGGTACTCACATAATCTACAAAGACAAAGGTTAAAGGAAAAACAAGTGTGTCTTCTATTTTCACATAAATTGATGGGTAATGACTTGGTAAGATATATAGGTCACATACTACCAAATTATATGCCATTAGTAACTTTGTACTTTAAAAATATTTCCATTAAGTTGATAAAAGCCCTGCTAGTTGATGAAAACAGCTGCTGCTGTCACTTTTTTTAGTCTTACTAGATAAATGGGTGTAGATTTTGGTATCAAACTTACCTAAACGTTGGCATGTAGATTAGGACAACTTTAAAATTGATTCATGTGGAGGAAAGTGTTTATGAATGTGTTTTACCAGGAATGGAATGGAATGAACAGTCAGATTGTATTTATTTGCTATTGTAACAATATAAGCTTTATTTTGCTTCGTACATACTTTGGGGAGTTGAGGATGGGAGCTTCTTGGGCTTAGGTGTGAAAAAACAATTGTTTTTTTCTGTAGAGTAAGCACAGTGCTATTCTTGACATGTTTGTAAATCAGATGACTTTCAAGCAGCTCCCAGTGGGAAAGCAGGCTGCTTTTCCCGAGTGGAGATGGTCAAATTGGCAAAGTACCCCTGTTTAGATGTACAGCTTCAGAGTGAGTTTATTCTCATTCTTCAGGTGCACAGCCATACTCTGCCTCATCTTCATCGAGCCTGCCACCGCTGCACTTGCCTTACCCTGTCCTCTCTCTGGAGTTGTTTTACTGCTGCCTCTGCTGCTTCCTCTATAAGAGAAAATGACCTTCATAACTGAATAGTCTTGCTTATTTGCACTTTTATGGCCTAATACTGAGCTTTGTTGTACAGATTTATTAGTCAACTGCTTTTGTGACCAGATTAAGAATTTGAATCTCAAGTGAAAGATAGCAGATGCTGCACTGATCTTTTATTTAGAAGTTGCTTCCTTCCTGAAACAGTCCTGGCTGTGTGAGGTATTTCCTTCATGGTGTCCAGGATAAAGTCAAACATGCTCACTCAAACTACAGATATTTTAAGACATCCTGTTTGATTTTTGAGGTGAAATGGAGGATAAGGAAGGAATAAACGCCCGTCTTTACTGGAAGATATCTCTTCGTCTAGTACCAGTGTGTTGTGTACAATGTCATACCTCACGTGGGTGAGGCAGAGCTCTCTTTGGGCCAGGAAACATTTTTTGAGAGCCTGTTTGGGTGGCATCTGTAATCCAGGCTAAAAGCTTGCTTGTAGACAGACAGCAAGAATCTGGCTAAATGTGCAGCATGGGTATAACCTCAGAGGTTGAGTCATGGATACAGCAGGGAAATTCTACTTTCTGGGATTTGAGCATACACTTACTACATGTGGATACTGTAATTTTGTATTTGGAATTTTTAGCTCTGCTTTCACCAACTCTTATTTTTTGAATGGAAATACCAAATTATTTAGTTGCCTTTGAGTATTTGATTCATACTGCTGAATCTGAAACATATTTCTGTTTGAGTTGATGGAAAAAGTCATGTTTCCTTCCAATAGAAATTAAACATAATTGATTTTGACTGAAATACATATTTTAAAAGTACACAGGGATTTTCAAAGAAGTAATTGATCTGCTTCTTAACAGCATTCTAATAATATAATTCATTGGTCTTTACATAAAAAAAGTTCTTTAGGTTGGGATTGAGGGAGGAAAGGTTGCAGTTGATTAAAAACTGATGGAAGTCTAAAAGTGTATAACTTAAATGGCACAGTCAGAGTTGTTCAGTTACAATTCTGTAATTGTGTTATTATGAAACCGCTTAGTTGCAACTTCCCACCACTGTGACTCTGCCACCTACCTGCACAGTGCTGTGGTAGCTGTCTTTCCTGGACCTACATACAGAAGGCAGGGGAAATAATGCAGGTACATTTGAACTACGTGCATAAAAGCTAGCACTGAAAGAATTAAATTCTGTCATTTTATTGAAATGCTTATGTGCATAAGATGTCCATGTATTTTTACAGTATAAAAATTGCATTAGCAAATTGCTAAACATCCTGCAGATTGTTGACGGTTTCTTGAGAAGATGACAAGGTTTGCCCTTTTTGACCCAGTATGTAGAATTGATTTTTAAAGGGAATTATTTCAGATGCCTAAAATAACTGGTGGCAGTGATGGTTTAGTTCCTGGGCTTTTCTGGTAACTCATTCCTGCCCTGGTACACCTCTGCACTGTGTAGTCGTCAGTTGGGGGACCAATTAGCTAAAATACACTGAAAATATTCCTATTTTCCCCATTTTTTTCAGCTGGATTGTCTTACAGCCTTACTGTACAGAAAGCGCGTCAGTAGGAGGCAATACAAGACCAGGAAGAAATGGCTGGTGAAGGCGGGGCTGTGTCAGACTGTCCTGGTTCATGAGCCACCTCTCCTCCTGTGGCATTAGTGCCTCTTGGTGCGGCCACTGTGCAGTACAGCATTGTGAAGGTGGAGAGGCTCTGGAGACAGGTCAAGCAAGTGCACTGAATGGCAGGTTTTGAAAGTGTTTCTCAGTGAATGGCACAAGGACAGAGTCTTGTCTACAGCTGACACGGTGGTTATAGAGGGTGCTAAATATAGTTTGGGGCTGCTTAGTACTGGAGGAAGAATGTCATGGCCACGTGGTACAGAATGGTCTCCCGATACGTGGTCACAACTTTTTAAACAATGGAAGAAGTCCTGTACAAAGGCTTTATAGTGTATGTCTGTTTCTATTATGCTACCTTTTCCTCCCACTGCCTGAACAGCTGCATGGGTTCTGACCTTGATGGAAGCTGGGTATCTGATCTGTATCTGATTTGTAGTGTGAACATGTCTGGTATCAGACATTACAGGACTACAGCCTTAGCACGCAGAACTCTGATGGTGCAAAGCAATCTGCTGCTCAGGGTGGCATAGTCTGAATTCAGTTACGGCATCTGAAGGGAGGATGAGAGACTGAAGCAACAGCCATGCATCGCTCTTTTCAGGCCGTGGTTTTGCCATCAATTTTAACTTGCCTAGGAGTGAAGTTTCAGGGCAGGACTGACTGAGCCATCTGGGAGCTCACTGCTGCAGGAAGAGGCTCTTTTCAACTTTTTCCTTTCCCTTCTCCAGCTGCATTGTCCAACTCACAATTTCCTACTTCAGGAGAAACAGACATTGGGATTTTTTTTCCCAAGCTAAAAGTGAGAAAGAACAACTTCCTTCTGTTAATAAACACTGCACAGTTGTGACAATCACACCATTTTCACTGTCTTTTTATTCTTCCTACACTACTACAGTTTTCTGATCTCTACCTAATCAACAGTGGCAGTATTTAAAGGAGAAGGCAGAATGGGAAGAGGATATTTGCGCTGTTTCCCTCATCCCAGTCACTTAAACATTGCTCTCTCAGGTCTCTAATTTTTCTGATGCTCATATGTCAGCATAAAGGGTTTGAAATGTTAGGAACAGTACATGGTGTGGCAAGGGAGGGTTGTGTATCAAGGGTCCTATGCCAGGCAGCATGAGGACTGCTTATGAAGTGCTTGTATATTCAGAGCAAACTGACTTCCTCTGTTTTCAATCTAGTCAACTAGTAGGAGGCTGTGAAAGTTACAACTTATATCCTTGTTTGGTAAACTATAATTTAGTATCTTTTATCTCTAACTACAGTTAACTTTCTTGCAAGGTTTCTAAAGTCTGAATGCAGGTTTTACAGCATTTTTAAACTTTCACCTTTAACCAGAAATTGGGTTTGTGGATAGTATTTTCGGAAGCAAAGGTGCATTAATTGTTTCAGGATGGCTCATCCAACTCAGCCTATCTGGTCCATTCATACATTCATGTTATGTGAAATGTATAATATCTCTCTTTTGAAAGGTGACAAATTCATAATGTATAGGTGCAACGGCTATTCCATGGTACAGCTTGCTACCTTAAGTCTTTAAATTACTTTGACAATAGATGTTCTGTAAACTCATCTTTGGTGGATTCTAATGTCTGTGTTTGAAACAAGAACTTTTTGGATCTACTGGTTGTGCTTCTCTCCATCTTGCTTCTGCAAAATATTACAGAACTTAGTGCAGATCAGATCAGAGCTGCAGTTTGTCTCGCAACAGAACACAAAACATTTCTATGAAAGATTAGAAGGGCTCAGTGTCAACAACTTCTTGATTGTTGTCTCTCGGGTTTAGTTCATTATCACTACTGCTAGTGAATAGCCTCACCGCTAATGCAAAATTCAAGTTAGTTCCCTTAATATGTGCAAAAAGATTTTTAAAACTAAATGGTTTGTGATAACTGAGGAAGGTAAGATACACTGCTTTTTCTAAACTTGTTGCACCCCCTTGGAATGTGGTATTATTAGAGGATGTAAAGGAAGAAGCCAGGAACTGAAGTGCACCAGGTTATGTGCAAAGCTGATGGTGGAGCTGCAAACTGACCCATCTGAACCACAGCTGGGTGCCCTCAGGCACTTTGATTGGTTTTTCTCTCCTAAATGTCCTTAAGTCTGCCTGAATTCTTGTGGAAACAACACGAAGTTGGCCACGCAAATGCAGCTGTGTTGTGATCCATATACTTGCAGTTCTGGAACTGCTCGTCCATGCCTTGGCTGCTACTGTGTTGACGAGAAAAAATGTTTAATTCCTTGAATGTGAGACCAGGGTGTAAGATCATCCATGGGAGAGGTTACAGGTTGATCTGTTGACTTTAGGAACTATTGCTTCAATGTAGGGTACAGTGTATTTATATACAGACACCTATGTTTTTATCCACCACTTTTAAAGGGGTAAGTGCATGCATGTCACACACTGGGCCTTCTCTTTTTCTCTTGGGGGAGAAGATTGCATGTGGATTTTTTTTGTTATTTTGCTTGCTTCTTAAATACTAATCTGCTAAGCCTCTATGTACCCAGTATTTTAGAAATACTGTTATAAAATTTAAAAAATTAAATCAAAATTTGCATTTCTGTTTCCTTAGGCAACCAGAAAGATGTTAACAAGCAATGCACGTCCTTAATATATGCTATCAAATCTCATCTCCAGAATATCATCCCCTTCTAATTGTAGAGGATGGAATTTGAGGAAATTGTGGGGTTTTGGTTTATCGGGTTCCCCCCCCCCCCAACAGAAGAAAAGTTTTTTGTTGAACTCTTAATCAGCTCCTGGCAGAAACCCTTAGCAGTGGGAAGTGAATCTGTGCTTCCACAGCTGGTGATTGCCCTGTAACAGTGATGGGAGGAGGACAAAGGGCAAAGTCTGCCACACAATGTATTTCCATCTCAGCATTTCACTGTCCATAACAGCGTCATCCAAATTCACTAGTGAGAGAAACTGGGTTATCCGTTGTCATGCTCAATGGCATCAACGTCTACCGTGTCATTTCTTCACTCAAATCAGGCAGTAACACAGATACCATGAGTTGGTGGCTTCGGTCCCTTTCCGTTGGTGGCATCGCTACCCGGACCCGCCTCTGGGTGCCTGGAGAAAGGCGGGAGCGCCTCCCTGCAGGGAGCAATCCCGGCGGGACCCTGCGGGCGGGCGGGAACCGGGCTTTGCTGGGGAGCCGCTTCCCGGCAGGCGGCGCCGGCGGCGGCGGGAGCGCGGCAGCCCCGGCGGGCGCCAGCCCTGGAGTGTCCCGGAGCAGCCTTGGAGTGCCCCGGAGCAGCCCCGGAGTGTCCCCGGAGCAGCCCTGGAGTGTCCCCGGCTCACGGGCCCTGTGAGGGATCGCCCCGCCAACACCCCGTGCCATATTCTTTCGTTTAAGGAATAGCCTCAGCTTGCAGCGGGGCACGCATTAACCGCAGGAGAAGGCGCGGTGCCGCGGGCGGCGCAGAGCAGAGCCGTCCCCGGGCACTCCGTGCGCTGGGGTAGTGCCGGTGCTCGGGGGTTCGACGCGTTCCTAACTGCCTGAAAAGCCGCTGGAGTTACAGTCACACACTCTGTCCTAGTAAGGAGTGACATTTAAATGTGTAAAACCACTTGATGTTTTTACTGATAATGTGTTTATAACTAAGAGCAGTTATTCTCTAAAAATATACTAAAAATGCTACTTCATGAAAACGCTTCCCCAATCTAATTTTTTTCCCTTAAACATGTCATTTTTCCAGAAAAGTGCACAAAGGGATCCATGGCTTTTTTCTGGTATATAGTGTTCTCTGTTTAAAAAGAAGGCTCTTTAAAAGCCTCTTATCAATCAACTGAAGCACTTTAGTGACAATTTCAGAAACTCAGTGGAAAGAGAGTTGTTTTATATCTGCTTGTTTTATTTGCATTCTAAAATCTCCACGTGGTGATTTCAGCTAAGGTCCTGTGTCAGGGAAATCCAGAAGTGAAGTTGACCAGAGACAAGTAAAAATGCCTGTGTTGTTTTCATTGCCCAAATGTAATGACGTGCAATGATTTAAACCAGCAGTTTCACATGGTTTAAAATGAATTAGCTTTATAAAATTCTAAAAGGAACCTCAGAAACACCAAAAAGGATAACAGTTTGTGTTAGGGTAGAATTCGTTTTGAGACTACAAAAACTATTTTCTATGCATTCACAAAACAAAAAGTGTTTTTATTTTTAGGAATGCACAGAAAAAAAGATTTGTTTTTATACCAACAAACACTGCTACAACAAATGCATGCATTCCTGCAATTGTAATTGAAGCTGAGAAAAATAAAATAATCTTAAGCATTTCAAGAGTAAGTTAATGTAAAACAATATAAATTAATATAAAATTAGAGAGAAAAATTGTTTTGGGAATACAAGATCCACTGTGTAAGAAAAACACAGAAAACAAGGTTTCTTTCTCTAAACAGAAATTTAAGAAACAGACACAATGATACAGTTGAAAAAATCTGTAGAATAATATTTAAAGCTGAAAAATATTTTTAAAGTTGTCAGAAAATAAACATTGCTTGCTTCATAGAAATAAAGTCATACTTGGAAAAAAAAGTGAGTTAGAAATATATTTAATTTGCATAAATCTATACAAATAAAGTAAATTTATGTTGTAACTAAACCTACCAATTCCAGTGAATGAGAATTTTGCCATTCATTTGTCTGGAAACAAAGGTTAAAGCCTGAAAAAAACCCTAACAAAAAACCCCCAGAGAAGCTGAAATTCCAGGTTTCATTGAAAATAAAATGGGCAAAAGAGTTTTTGCAAAACCTTTTCAAATGTTAATTAAACTTCTAAATACATTTAAAACTTTTTTTTTAAGTTACTACATTATCTTTCATTCACAGACTCTACATTTTAAAGTCTTATTTCTGTCAGAAACTTCACTAACACAAAAGTGTAAACCAATGAATTCAGCTTCTGGTCTGCCCTGACATTTTCAGAGATTGTTTTGCAGTGGAAGGAAATTAAATAATTTCCAAAATGATCTTTCCCAACTATCTTTTTGCATTAAACAGTGTTTGGATTCAGTGGTTCCTAATGAATTTGGATATGTTAACAGTGACTGGATCATATCCAAATATGACTTGATGGGAAAGCCATTAGTTTTTTTCCCTGAGGTTATACTGGTATCCCATCTGGTGATTGCTAATAAATGTGGATACATTCTGAAAAAAAAAAAAAAAGAGCTTGTATTGGATTCTAGTATGAATTACTGGGAGTGCAGTTTCTTGAAGTTTCATTCATGCACTTCAGGGAAGCTGAGCTTGGAGTCCTTTAAAACTTGACAAAAAGAACATGACACAAGACTTCAGTTATTTTTTTTAATCTACAGCAATTGTTTTTGCAACAGAATTATGTTTGAGATGCAAAAAATGTATTATTATGTAAGAGCACTTATGACAAAATCCAAAAAAAAAACATCCATTACAAGCAATTTTATATTTGATTGTAGCTACCAAGTGCTTACCCTAAAATAAAACTTTAATTATTACGTGAGTGCCTTAATAGCTTTCCTCCATAGCTGGATGAAATCTAAGTCATATTTATCTTTCCTACGAACCATCCAGAACACTTAGGCAAGTTTCATTTTTATATGCAGTGTTAGGGAGAAAATCTGAAGAGGACCAGAAACAAATACTTGTCTCAATGAAGAGGAAATTCTCATCCATTTTCAAAATCCTATAAATTCTTGGAAAATACAGCAGTGTGTTTAAAATAGTAAGGCTAATGGTTGAGTGCAGCTTATGTTATTTGTGAACACTACACCTATTAATTACATGCAGGGAAATACTGCATTTCTTTTTGTAAAGAAAAAATAGTGTTGTTCAGCTTCTTTTTTTTTTTTTCACTGTTAACAAACCAATTATTAGCCAGGGCAAATTGACCCTGGTTTTGATCAAAGGAGTAATTCATCTCATCCTGCAGTTCCTGCAGCCTAACAGCTATCTGTTGTTGCAGAATGTGCAGGTCGCCTTTAGCTGCCGACCCCATCCAGGCACGAGAAAAGGGAGTGAGGAAAAACCTATAAAGACCAAAATAAAACTGCTGATTCTTCTGGTTCTTGTCAGGTTCAGTTTCAGTGGTACAGAAACAGCAGTAAATTCACTGAGGCTCTATCAGATCAAAACAACTCTGTTATAAATATCATTCATATAAACCATGTGGGCGAGAGAGAAACTGTCAGGAGAAGGGAAGGGAAAATAGATCTTCTGCACTTCAATAAATTATATGATAGTTTTATAGATTATAGCAAAAAAATTAAAACCTAACATAAGTATGCCTATATATGAGTGCATGTATGTGCGTATACTCACACAGTAGTATTAAATATTCAAATGTTTTAAATCCAAATATTTTACTCTAATGAAATACAGAGATTTCAGTGACTGTAGATAAAATTAGAGTACAGTATAAATCTATAAGAAGAGGTTCAAAGAAGTGCTTTATGTTTCCCTCAAGAACTGACTCAATGGCTTGATGCACTTCTAATGGGATGTAGTTCTGCTTGGTTTTGCAACTGGAGAGCATTTTTTGCACTAGAGAGGGTTGTGATCATTAAAGGTGATGACCTTTAAAGGTGATGAGGATGTGATGATCAAAGCCCTTGCTTACCAACAGAGTTGATAGAAGAAGATTGTTTCGTATGTTTCCCTGCTGTAATTAAAATTATCAGCCGGGGTTTTAATGACATACCATTTTGACAAGTTCCCTGTGCTGATGGTGGCATGTTTGGAGGTTTTACATTTTGAAATGCCTTGACACAATTACTGGAGTACAATTAACAATTCTTTTACATGAAATAGCTAGAGGTTGCCAGATGATAATGTACTTCTCCTGTTTTCTGACCTCAGCTAAATCTAGAGCCATATCTTAGCCACAAGAGTTCATTAACCAGAGAAAGGTTAATATATACATGTCGGTTCAGTAAACCATAAATGAGAGAGAACACGCTAGCAAAACCATTAACACTGTAGTGGCCACAGCTATACAATAAGACAGTAGGGACACATTAAAATGACAGGAATGCACCAAACCTTTTAACAGGGGAATTAGGTTTGTTACATGATTTCATGAGAAGTGAAGCTACGTGCAGTGTACACAGCACCTACCAAATTGAGTAAATCCATTTCTTAAGAATTGTCATATTTTTGGGCACACCACTAACTTTGAGCTTCAATTATTTTTTTTTTTAACAAATTTCAAGTGGTTTTTCTTGCCACTGTCTCCTGATTCCTTGCCCAGGGGAGCTGAGGTCGTTGAGTTCTACTGTCAATGCTGTGCAGTTGCTGGCTCAAGTCCCAAGTCAGCTAAACAGACAGACAGTTGCTTCAAAAGGGTAAACGATGGGATTCAAGGTAAGTTTGGTACTTAACTGCTCATGGTAGATAGCTTACTGCCTTGCAGGTCACTCCTTAATGACCACAGGGAGTAAAGCCAGGGACAAAGAAAAATTAGGTTCGGTGAAAACCAGAAACACAGAGGAAGAAACGTACAGAAACAGGAGTCCTAACTTCAAAACTGTGAAGCAAAAAGAGCCACTAGCTGACCCCAAAGCTTCCTCTGCTCTTCTTTGTTGGATTCACGTGTTCACTTGGTGCCTATAATTGTGGCTCTGATCATGTCCAAAACCGTTGCAGACTAATAGTACATCCTTAAGCACAGCTGGGAAATCAGAGCAGTATTCATTTACTCCAGCTTTACTCTCTTTCTTTAGAGACTTTAATCAGAGCTGGTTATCCTTAGCTATATTTTCCATAATTGGAGGAAATAAGGGACAGCTCGAGGGGCTATTTAATCTAATTTTTGTTGACTATTTCTGCATATACTAATCTGTTTTCCTCTACCTGCTTCTGTCCACTCACTACAGTGAAAGCTTTGGGGGAGTTACTTAGATTAGACCTTTAGCATAGTGATGCCCCAATCTTTCTCCCAAAGTTTCCTCTTTTCCTCCCACACTCCCTTCCCAACCAATAGAACCCACAACCTGCTGGCTGAAGCCACAGGGTGACAGGACAGAAGGGCTTGACTCCTTGCAAGCAGAATTTGTGCCTTGCATCAGCCTTGTAACTATTGCATTTGTGGGACAGTACCTGAGGAGGCAAAACTGTTGAGATTTTGGGAGGAAGGATGTAAGTAGCATCTAACCCACTAGAGAGCTTCTCTGTGGATATGATGTGAGCAGACATCTCCTGTTAGGCCTGGATGTGGCACTTCCAGAGAGGAAGAAGATTCAGAATACATCTTGAAGTGGATGAGATGATTTTAGACAGCTGCCCATTCAACACTCTTGTGTCTTCTGCAGAGCCACTTATTGCTCCCCATATAAGGAGTCATTAGATTTTAAAGTCTATGGATCTCTGCTGAAATCTGTCTTGAAGCTTAATATTGAGCACTTCTCCTTTTTTTGAGTTTATGGTTTTTTTTGAGTGTTGCTATAGGGGCTCAAATCAGTAACTTTTGCACATGCAGGTGTGTATAAATTCTCAGGAGTTTGAGAGGAGGAATACAGCATAGAGGAGAAGGATGACACTACTGCGCTCTGAGGCTGCTGCTAAAATGATCTAGCACATGTGCTTTTGCCCTACTAAGGAGCACCAAAAAAATACAGCTTTCAAATTTTAAAAGTGAAGGACAAGTTTGGCAATACCTTTGATGGAATCACTGTTCTGGTGACCTCCCTACTGCTAGGATGTCAGAAACACCTCCTCTCACTGGGAGTCGTCCTTCCTGCTCTGCCATATGTTGGCTTGGAAGGGCCAGGATTATCAGTAGCACAGCCAGATACAGTGGGGTGGCTGTTTATCCAGAGGTGAACCAGAGTGCATGCACTGGGCCAGCACTGTCTGCGGGAGTGGTGCCCTGAGTATTGCTGATGCCTGAACATATAGACCTGCTTTGTAAGGTAAGTTTTTGTGTCTCTTCTTGACTACAGATGCTCTGCCTCTTCTTGACTACAGATGATGAATGATGTTTTTCTGTAATTTCATTTTCTTCTGCAGCTGCCATCCAGCCCTCTAAAGTAAAAATCTATAAGCTACTTCTGTAAGTCACTAGGTGGAAGCATCTACCTTAATACTAGTAGCAAAACTCCTTATTAGAGAGGTAAGTTTCTTCAGTTCCTCTTGTCTTTAATTTCTGCATCACATCACATAATGTCTTATTATCAGATGCTATTAATGGCAGTTGTTCTATTGTCTGGTTCAGCAAAGTACCCCGGCACAAGCTCAAGACCATCCCCTGTCCTGATCCTGTAATGTCTGAAAATGCACTTTATCTTGTATAGTGACTAGTACTTGCATGTTTGGGACTTCATTTGGTGAGATACACAAATATGTGTTTAAACTGAGCTCACAGGGGCAAATGCTTTAGTGGCTGAGCTGGGGCTAACATGAGTCTTTCTGTCCTGCAAACACCTTCAGCAAAAATCCAGTAGCCTTCTCAGAAGGGCTTCCCTGAGCCCCTTTTTTCTGTACCAGTACCTCCCATTTTCTCCACACTATGAGTTCTCTTCTCCTTTTCCACTCTCCATTCAGAATATTTGGCTGCCTTGGAGAGAAGTCATGATGCCAATTATCTGTGTGTGACCTGGGCAGCCTGGAGGATGCTACTGTTACTCTAGAAAACATCACTAATTTGCGTAGAGGTCTTCTGCAGCATTGTAGCTCTTAACTAGGTGTCCACTTCTTCCTCCAGGATTTGGTATCCTGATTCTTCTCCAAATCTCTTCTGGTGGCTGAAATCTGGAATACTCACTAAAGCTGTGGAAATGGCCAGCTGGAGAACGGTGGTGTTATGCAGAAAAGGAGGCACATTGAGATGGGCCATGCGTCTGGGTATTGCATTCTGACATGCCAGAGGCTAAGATTGCAGGCTGATTTCTAGGTCTCTCAGTTCCTAATCTACTTTAGGCAAGAGCAGCAGGGCTAATCCAGGGTTTAAACCATTTAAACTAACCTGGCAGATTTTGCAGGAAAGTGGATTAGCAAGTGCTGAAAGCACTGCTTTGCCAGCAAAGCTCCATAGATGATAACCTCATGGAAAGAGACTGCAAACAACTGTCGGAGGTTGCCCTGGAAGTGTTTTACCCCTCTAAACCATGCCAACTCTGCAGCAGGCAAGCAGACCAGCTCGATCCTAATCCAGCTCTTCCTCTGTTGGTGTGTTTTCCCACAAATGCCAGTTTTTATTGAGGTTGATACATGAATCAGAAAGAGCTGAGTTTGGTTTTCATGCCACAGACTACAATGCTGAGAAATAAACAAAAAGAAATCTGTTTTTTACTTGTTAGCTGAGCAGTTTTGATTTGAAAATCACTGACAGATGCCAAACATGGGACCCCACAATGAAATGTTTACAGTGCCATTTCAGAGAGGGACTCCACTTTGAAACTGAGTGGAAGTATGTGGGAAGTTTGCAGAGCAGGACATGTGTAGGGGTAGAAAATTAAAGCACGATGGAACCATCAGCATCCAGGGTTTAAGGAAAAAAATGGTATTCATATTCCTCATGTTTCTTCTCAATTGACAAGATGATCCCTTCCATTTGCGGTTGTTGGTCTAGCTTTTGTCTTGCTTCCCTGTATTTTCAATTTGCTGGCTTTGGATTTGTGTTATTTTCCTTTAGAAAGAGTACTAGAGAACTGGGGAGCTCTGCACTCTTCATTGTGAAACAGAAAGAAAACCATTTCTTCATGGTTTTCTTCTGTTTGTTTTTCTTGTATGAACATATGCAACCTGTTTCATGCAAATCAATGTATAATTTAGCACTGACTCTGTACTTTTATTTTGATTTGATGGAGAAATGCTTAACACTTGACGCTCTTATTTCTACTTAATTTTCTCATGCAACAGCTCATACTGCTTTCCACAACATAAATTAGGAAGGCTAACTTCTATAATTTGAGAGTTGGAGTGACTTTATTATTATAATCTGATTTGTTTACTGTTGGCAAACCCCAAATATTCTTCTGAAGAGGAAGTTACTCTGTTATGCCTGCCATTAATATATATTATGCCATGTGTTTTATCTATATAGGGCACATTTGCATCCCAGTTCACTGTTTGTCACACAATAGAGAAAACAATTACAAGACAACATGCTTTTTATTTTCAAACTGTAAAAGTTATGAGCTGCAGTGAATTGGAAAAACTCAAGCAACTCTAGGGGACAGAGGCATTCCAAAGCACTTCTACTGGCTGTGGAAGTACAGAAACAAGATCACAATAAGGACACTTTGTGGAGGTAACTGGCAGTAAATGAGACATGAATCTCTTGTGCCTTTTGTTGGCCTAGCTCTCTTTGAAATTTGGGTTGTGTTTCAAGAGGCAGCATACAGAGGAGTGCAGAAAGTAATTCTTGTCTTGTACAACTGAACCTGCAATGTCCCTTTTGTACTGCAGGACAGGAATTAACAGAAAGTATTGCACAAACTGGTGAGAGCACCAGATTGGGAACAGCTTGGGGGAAAGTGATGCTTATTCATGAAGTGGGGGGCTCATAGGGGGTGGTTTAGGGGCCACACGGGCAGCATACACAATTTTAAAAGCTTTTTGCACCATGGAGCAAGGGGGGCTATAATGATGGGAAAAATCAAGGGAAAAACCTCATGATATATTGATATTAAAACTGAAAGACACATATGAAGAGGGAAGATAGGGGCTGAAGAAAATGATGAGAAGCCTTCCTGCAGGTCAGCAATATGAACTTGGCTGGCTGCTATCTCTGGGGAAGTGGCAGAAACCTTGTTGTTTGGAGCATGTGAAACTAGCATAAACAAGACCGTAACAAATGTTTGTTGGAGAACAGTCCTGTGCTTGCAGGGAGTGCTGGGGGAGTTAATGGGTCTTTTCCATCTGTAGAGTCTATGAATAACAACAGATGACGCCAAAAAAAAGAAAAAAAAGGTGTGAAACTTGTGCAGGCATTTTTCAGAAAGCAAATTGCTTTTCTAAAACAGAGAAAAAGCAATCTGAAATCACCCAAAGACATATATTGAACCTTATCCAAGTCTGTTTTTACAAAATGTGTTGATATTCAGCTGCCAGGCAAAATCTTGGGCTGACTGACATCCAGTGGAGTCCTACCACTAGCTTCAGCAGGGCCAGGTTGGAGTAACTGGGGAACCAGAGGTTGGTTCATTAGATCAGTCAGAACTGAGAAGTAAGTTTAGGCATAACCCCTGCTCAAAACAGTTTAACTCATTTTTCAGCCTCACAAACAAAAAAGAAAGACAAAAAAGAAGAATAAACACCTAACAAAATAATAGATTAAGAGCACTGCACTTGCAGTCTCCTCTTCTCTTCTCTTCTCTTCTCTTCTCTTCTCTTCTCCTCTCTTCTCTTCGCTTCTCTTCAGCATGTCTCTTGTCCTCACCCATCCCAGTAATCCTGCAGGGCTGTTATGTTTGGTTTGCTTGTTTTGTTTGTATTGGAAAATACCCATTAGATGTAGCTCAAAAGTCGTGGCAGAAAATCTAGAAAGTGAAACAAGACAGATAAATCAGAAAGATGAGTGGTCTGCTTTCATTATGTTTCCTTCCATTTCAGATGAAGCAGATGTTGTGTCTTCTCAGCTTGTCCCAGAGTCAACACTCTTTGCTCAGATTTTGTTCCCACTGTCCTTTGAGGATGCTCTGCCCTTGCTGGCCTTTCACCTCTGGCTACCTTTCCTTTTGCAGTGATGCTTCTGAGGTTTGGGAACATGATGACGATGGAGAAGAGTAATGAGAGGACAACTGGTGTGAGGCAAGAGGGCTGTACCTCTGTGGAGGACCAGCTGGGTGAGCAGGGGGATGGAAAAGCAGCAGTTCCCTCTGCTGCACCTGAGTTACCACAGCTCAGGGAGGCTCTGTGGCTTCCCAGCGCCTTTTCCTGCCCATTTCTGCCACCAGCATCACCCACTTGGTGGCCTGGCCTCACACTCCTCCTCAAATCTCTCTTTCTGAGGAATTTCTGTGACCCCAGGCTGCCCATCCTTGTTCCCCTTCACTGGTGGGCAGGAGGAGGGGAGTGGTCCCAGCCTCCAGCCCTGCTGTGTTTGTTGGGGCTGTACAATCCCAGGATGTTTCAAGAAAGCACAATAAAAATTAGAGCAGTATTGAGCCACAGCATCTTTGATTCATGCTCAGTAACCACATGAGAGGATTGCATGCTTATAAAACTAAACTGTTTCAGCATTAAGAGAAATATTTATGAAGATCCTGCCAGCACAGCTGACCTGGAAGACTGATTTCCTTATGTCTCCTCCTTGCAGCAACCTTCCTTTTTCTGCCAGGTTGTCGCATCTTTCTTTTGTTGGTGTTTGTTTTATTGTGTCATTTCAGGGGACAGAAAGGATGAGTGTGTGTCCCCCCACACCTCACCCCGGCAGCCAGGGGCAGCTCCTCAGTGTGCAGTGATCTCAGTACTCCTTTGTCCTATCTGACTGTTGAGTTTTGTGTCTTCCCAACTGCTCCCATGACCTGCCCTCTTTGAGGGTTGTGCTTCGGTTTTTCAGTCTATCAGAGCCTGTGCTTGACCTCTCCTGACAGTTCTGCTAGGGAAGGCTGTGTTGGACTTGACACCTCTTGCCTATCATTCTCTTCCCTCACCGTCAGGCTTTTGAATATGGTTATGATCAGCTTTGCTTCGATTAACTCCACTGGCTTGTAGGGTGCCTCAGAGAAGATGTCTTGTGGGCTCAGATTCTCATTTGGAGCAGCAATTATGTTATATCCTTGGCAATGCCTAGGTTTGCCAAATCATACAAAATGGTCCTTAACTTCCAGCTCAGACTGCTTGTCTGAATGCCCTCCAGGGAGCTCCCCTTTCTTCCCTCCACAGAGAAATGGAGGAAATATTTCCTGGTGACCAGGGAGTGCTCTTCCAGCCTTTTCCTATGGGTGGTTTGGGATTTCATGGTGCAGTGGACTTTCCCATAGCTGTTGGTCACTGTATGCACTGAAAACTTCCCCCTGTCACACCTGGTGAGCAGACTCACTTTGAGGTTAACTTGAGAGTGGTTGTCCAGACATTTTCAGCATTTCTCCCCCAGCCCTCACTGATGTTGCCTTTTCTTCCTGGTTGTCCACTAGGTCTTTCCCCCATCACCTCAGTCCTTTCTTTGCCCATGCAGCTACTTCCTTGCACTTGAACTCTCACCTCCTTGCCCATCAGGGAGAGCCAAGTCCAAATTTTGTAAACCGTCACATGCTGCTTTAGGCATCTGAGCTTTAGAATATAGAGATTTTCATTGACGCCTGTCCTGGGTAATCCTGTGTGTTTTAAAAAACCCCCTGGGCTCTTTCAAGGAAGCAGAAATGTTAGGGTCCTGAGCATCATGTTTTTCTCTGAGCCTTCTCTAAAATATTTAGGCCCATCCATGAGGATGTGGAAGAAGTGTTCATTGCAGAAGAGTGCATATGTGTGCGTGCATATGCATATAGATCTGTAAATGTGTGTATGCACACCTAGACCACGTGCCAGCAATGGGGTACAGTGAATGAATGCGCACTGTTTGATTTTTTGGAAGTGCTGTGGTTTCATTTAACACTATGGCTGCTCAGAGCAGGGGCATTCTTTTGTTGTCTTTTTGACACCTTATACCCTTTAGCAGGTAGAGGCTTCAATAGCTTGGACATGAGGGCACGAAGAGGAAATTTTGGACTGGAGGCTAGGAAAGCATTTGCCAATAATTGTTCTAACCCATAGAAATAATAGTAGTAATAATAATAATAATAATAATAATAGTAAATGGCTAACATGTTCAACTCTAAGCAGCATGAGGATAAAGCAAGCCTTAGGAAATAAATGAGTAGTAGTAGTGGTGTAGGTTGGTGGACAAGGACTGCCTTCCTTAATTTTGCAGTGAGAGAATGGAAACAATATTCAGTGTCCTAGAAAGTGAAACATTTTAGAATATTTTAAAAGAATGAAACCTGCAATTTTCCCACTTGTGACAGTCATGTGTACAATCTGGAGAGATCTGCTGGGACCCAAAACATTTCAAAGCTAAGTGCCTTAATTAGATGTGTGCAGCACTGTCTGGTAAAGGGGTCTGATTGCCAAGCAATGTTTTTAGTTACAGCAAGACAAAGAATCAATCATAAAGAGCCACCAAAGGGAAGATGCATAATTTTTGCATTATGCAGCTTTCAGGATATCATAATGACAGCTCTGGAGCTTGCCCTGCAAAGCATCACACTGCACACTGCAGGCTACACTCGCTTCTCTAGCCCCCCAAGCAAAGCTTTGAGTGGCACTGCTGGGGACTGAGTTTCACCCCTTACCTTTAGTCTTAGGATGCTGCTAATGGCAGCTACACGTAAGCCAAAAGTACAGGCAGTATCTTCTGCAAAATAAAATTATGGCCCTCTTGCAAGAGGCCCCAGAAGCCCAGAAAAAATCATTATCTGTGGTATGGTGCGTATTGGAAGCCACACATACGTTTTGCTGACTTGTGGCCCAAGAGATTATGGTTTGCAATGTTAAATCATTGTCAGTAATATACATTGAACAATCATTTTTTATTAAGATATTGAATGGTAGCGGTTAACAAATTAATCAGGGAACCGGGATACAAACATATGCCTTTATAGCTTATGGCATGGGTAGAATCCTTATTGTCTCCACTTAGTTAGTGTGTAAGTTTTAAAAGGAGTAAGTTATACGCTCATCATTTTTCTTGTTGTCCAAGATCTCAGCAACAAACAGTAGGGAACTCCCATTATACATTTCAGCTTGAAAAGTATTCCTTTCTTCTCTCTGTAAAATGTGCTGGTCTAGTGATCCAAGTTAAACATTACTGGAATTTAACCATAAGTCAAAAACAATATTAATTTTGAGCCCACATATTTTTCTTCTGGTAGGGTATAAAAGTTTAAAATAAGTACACCCTCCAGACAATCTGTAAATGGTAGAGTGCAATGTATGAGACAAGGAAAGAAAAACAAAACAACATGCACATTTAACAACAGAGCAGCAGCAATGTTGGGTGGTATGAACTTTTTTTGGTATAATGGCAGGAACCAGAGTTTTTTACCCCCATTTCTGTGGCCTGGTTCAAAGGGAACAGAAGGCTGGCATCATGCCACTGAGCTGCGTCAGAAGATTTCTGTCCCATACAAATCCATAATCGGGGGTACTTCTTGGTGGGAAGCGCAGGGATTATCGAGAATATTAGCATGGCAGTTCTGAACTTCGGCATCCCTCACTCCCTCCCTGCGTGGCAGATACCACACTGCTGTTTGTCTGAAGTCTAAAGGCTGCCACAGCCATCTTTTCAAATTAAAATGGCAATGTAAATTTTGTAAATGTTAGTTCTCCTAATTGGCAGTGGCTTGTATAATTAAAATAAAATCACTAATACTTTCTCTTGGTTTTTTTATTATCTGAAGTTCATTTTTCAGTAACTCAGACAATGTCTTCATTTTTATGAAGACCCATACTGACCTCTAAATATCTGATTTTTTTCAGTGAATGTTTATGCCCATCTGGTTTGAATTTAGCATTCTTATGAGTCATTCCACTTTGATAGGAACACTCTGCTATAGAAAACTTCTTTTAATATTTTAAAGTTTTAAATCAAACATTGCATACTGCATTACCTAAGCCCTGCTACAATTATGGAAATCAGTGGGTTCGTTTTCTTCATCGGACATTGCATTTGCTCTCTTTGTGAATTAAACATTGTTCATGCTAGAAAGGTCTACAATGCACATGTGTTCAAGTGTTTTACCATCTTTTGTTGCCACATCCTTTCCCAGACTTAATAACAGCCTTTTTGGAAACAGCCTCAGTAGAGGAAGGATGAGTGATTCTATAGGAAATAAGGATGCTCAGCACTTCCTTACATCTGACATTTAACCCAAGCAAAAGTGCTATATTTATTTTACTATCAACACTGATTTTATTACTTCTTATATTCTTACTACATGCATTTCCTGATGTTAAAGATATAACCAATTCTTTTGGGTTATTTCTTTTCATGCAGGGAAGATTTTTAATAGTTTTTTAAGAAACTCCAAGTGAATTGCAAAAGAAAGGGAAGGAAAAAAGTTAAAAGCAAGCTATTAAAAATAGAGTGCAGTGCAAACCCTTCTATTTCAAAATAAAATCTCAATTTGCCAGTATGTTTTGTTGAGCTATACCTGAATCATCACATAAAATAGAATGGGTCTGTTCCAACTGGGAAAAAAAATGGAATATTTTAAAGTATTGTTTGTTTGCACTAAATACGTTCTCACGAGTTCAGACTCCACTTCCTTTCTTGACTACTTAAATACATTTTAAATAAATACTTAAATAAATCAAAAGTAAAATTTAAAAATTGATATTTTCTCTGAGACCTCCAACTAAAAGAGAATTAGTTTCTGAGCAAATATGGGTGAATTGCTTTAAACCAGATGAAAATTACAGTACTTTATTATATTATAATATGGAAAAATATAAGAAGTTGGGGTTTTTCCATAAACACAAACTACTTAAGCACGCAGTTTAGGCAAATGCTTAGCAACTTTAGAACATCTTCCCACATACTTATAAATTACACTGACGCTACTTTCCCAGTTTATAGCCTATAATATCCTTCTTCAAAGCCTCTGACTTTTCTCTCTTTTCTCTCAGGATAAATTTGAATTCAAGTAACCAAAGAGGGCACCTAATCTTTAGCTGATCTTTAGCAGAAAATGCACAACCTCACCATGGGGACAGAGCTTCAGGACCCAAAATGATCATACTTTTATACCCTTATGCTAGGGTATATTTTATGTTGACCACGGCAGCAGAGCAGCTAATGTGCTTCAAGCAAGATCTGCTCACTGCAACAAAGCAAGTTTGTTATTGCTATGCAGACAAGCAATAGTGTCTGGTTTATTTTGGTTGCATTTTAGGTAAGGTAAAAAAAAGGACAGGCCCATTAATAGAGACTAAAATGTAATTCCTTCATTTCCATCATTCCTAAGCAGCCTGCAACATGAAGAACGCTTTTGTAGTTCACATTAGTCACATTATCATGATGGAATAATGAAAGAAGAAAGGATTTATTTTTAAGTACAGTTCAGAGGTGTAGGGTTGTCAGACTAATGTCAGAATACCACACTTTTAAAAAACACTTAACCTTCATCAGTCAGACAGATAAATGCTAAAGACCCTTTCTTATCCATTGAGGATGCTGGTTTTATTATCTTTCTTCTTCTTTTTTTTTTTTTTTTAAATCAGATAATGGAAAACTTTAGCCTTGTTAAGGAATCTGGTGATATTAAATTACAGAATTATAATTTTGTCAATTTTCAATAATGATTTTTCACCAATTGCTCAACTTTGTTTTCTCCATTTGCAAAGGCAAGAAGCAAAACACTTTCACTCATTTGCTCAGTATATGTCTAGAGTGGTGACTGTTCATTTTCACAGGAAGAGTTCGAACATGTAATGGACATAAGAAACATTCATCACATAGTTTTATGCACACAGGCTCTCTCCCATTTTACTTTTAAAGATTAGGGAGAGGTAGCGGAGAGACTGCCCTTGTGAGTGTGCAAATTCTGAGGGCTGTTAAACAAAGCATTCTACATTAAACATGTTGAAGGTCTGACATGGCTTTTAACAGCATCATGCAGGTAGTCTGTTCCTTTTGGGTGTACCAAGTACACTACAGTACCATCCAGAACTAGCAAAGCACAGAAAGGGGTACCCACAGCAAATCATGCTATTGTTGACTCTTTATTTAATAACCAGTTTATAAAGGTAGGAACAGGACAGGCTTGCAGTTAAGGCACTGATCTGAACTGCCAAAGTGTGGGCTCAGCTCCTGATTCTGCTACAAGTATCTTCCCTGACATGGTACATGCAATTTGGGATATAGGCATACCCTGCGGCAGGTCGGGTTTGCCACCATTTGTTGCATGGATGCAATGCCATACTCAGATGCTTTAGTCAAACTGGGGAGAAAGGTGAGGCTTTTGCTACTATGGATGGTGATGTAAACAGGCACTGACCCATCATGTAGGGCTGTTATACCAGCTGCCTTCATGGTGACAGCAGGTACCAGCCCTGGCCAGGGGAGGCAGCTGAGAGATTTTTCCCAATGTGTCCCAGGTACTTTCCACAAAAGCAAGCAGGATTCGTAGGTTGCTGCCCAAACTGTCCTTACAGCTCTAAATGCATGTTGCAGGAAGGCTCAAATACCTGCACCCCAGGCTGAGGGGGCTGTGGTCCTCACCCAGCTCATCAGGTTTTGGGATTCTAACAAGCTGGGCACAGGTTATGCTATTAAATTTGGTTGAAATTGGCCAGAAGTTGTTTGTGGCAGACAGATAGATGGATACTGTGGTTGCATAAACCTAGTTTCCCAAGGAAACTGGATTAAGAAATGAGGATGATACCACTTCTCTACCGTACAAGGATGTTATGAGAATAAAAGCATTTCTGGTGGTGAGCTTCTCAGGTGTTTCAGGGATGGAGAAAATGCAAATTCCTAGACAACTAGATTAATATTGACATTTTTCTTTCTTCTTTGAAGTTGTGTACTACAAATGGTTACTCATGGGCATATCTGTGTTTGAAGTATCAGCAATTAATGAAGTGGAAAGAGATTCAGATTTTGTCTGTTGAACTGCTCTGTGTGTGTGGCAGAACACAAGAATTCCTACTTACTTTTCCATGAGGAGAGTATATTCAGAGTACAGCACTACTCCCTTTCTCCAGAAAGTGCATCAACTGAAAGCAACCAAACATACCTTTTATGTTTAGAATTGTAGTGCATTTCCTTGCCTTGAATTTGAAAAAAATTTTTGTGTGTAATAATGGGAAAATCTTTGCAGTTCAAAAGAGAAGCAGGTGTGAGCCTTAGCCGCACAAAACATTGGTCTTTCTGAGCAGAAAGGTGAGCAGCAGTAAATCATTAAAGCTCAGGTTCGTGAGGATTCCAAGCACTTCCAACAGGAATCAGGAAGAATTTCGGAAAGTATTCTAAGGCTGAGAGCCTCAAATCTTCCACTCCTTCACAGCCTGGTGCCTCAGGGGATGAAACTATGGAAGCTCTTCTGTTTTCCATTTCCAAACCCTGAGCTGGGGTAGCTCAGCTCCCTGAGCACAGGGAAGGTGGCCTCTGAGAGGCCTGGGCATGCCGGCATCTGCCTTGGGCTGAAGGTCTGCTGGGACCAACGTAGCAGGTATTTCCCCTTGCCATATTGTGCCTAGAAAACCATGTTGCTCACTAAGCCAGCAACAGCTTTCTTCATGCCTAACAGCAGCAGTAGGATGGGGTGAGCGATGTGCTGCTGTGTGCTGGCTGTCCTGTGGGTATCCCACGCATGAGAGGTGGGATTAATCCCCTGACCAGTTTTCCATGTACTCTGCACTAGCCAGGGCAACCCCTGTTGCTTAAAAAAAGTGGAAAATACTTGATCAGGAAGAATGAGCTGGTACATCTTTGTGCTCCTCAGGAGGGAGAAATACAGGCTCCAGCATGTTCTTATACATCTTAGCTAATGGCTGGCTCCTTTATCCGCAAGGAGGGCAGGGGTCTGGACTGCTGTAGGCAACCAGGGAAGCTAATTCAGGTCTCCCACATGCTAGATGAGCACTCCTGCCACTGCATTGCTGTATAAAAAAACCATAGCTGCCCCTGCCAGCCAGCTATTAAGGGCATTCCAAAGCAGGCTTGGTCTGCATTAGAGGGGAGAGGTTAACCTCTGAGCTCAGAGGAGAGGGAGTGATGGCATGCACCTCTTAAACCATCTTTCTTGTCAGTGTGGAATTTTCTGGAGCATCTCCAAAGACCGCTAGCTCTCCCCACTTTCTGCACCTCAGCACCCAGGGAAAAAGTTTAGACTCCTGTACTTGTAACAGGCGTCTCAAATTAGGTGGTGCAAGTCCTGGCATGCAGTGATTTGGCCCAGCAGTATCTGTTTTTGTTTAAAGAGCTATATGCTGAGCCAGGTTAGTGCCTGTTGCATTAGTCATAACAAGCTTTCAAGATTATAAATGGGGAAAATGCTGAGTAACTTGTGATTCAGCCTTACTATGATTTCTAAGTACATATTACTAATACATTCCCTGTTATTACACTCCTTCCCCTCCCAGTTTGACACCTGCATCCAGTCCCCACACAAAGCTGGAGCAGAGAAAGCTCCTCTTATTTCTAGTAGCTGGTAGGAAATGAGGAGCTGGCTCATCCTACACTCAGCATTTCTATCACCCTCAAAAACTCCCTTGTTTAAAACTGTTTACTCTGTGCCATGGCGTTTTCTTTGGAAAATAGTAGTGACAGAAACCAGTTGATTTAAGGCAAAGTTGCAGGTTCTGCACCCCTTGTGTGTAGCAACCAGTATTTTTTGCCTTGTATTTACCATGAGTTATCTGCAGGGTTTTTAAAGAAGAGCGAAAATTGAGCCATCAGGTGGTTTCTGTGGTGGAAGCTTGAATGTTCTATATATATAAAAAAAGAAAACTTTGTTTCTTTTGGCATTATCTAAAATGAAGTTAATGGTGGGCGGAGGCTTCCTGAGAAGGAAATGTGCAGGGGTAAAAAATGAAATTGTGGTGGGCTGCCACAATTGGGGCCTTGGTGAAAACGCTGAATAATTATCTGAATGTTGTGGGTGATGGAAGTTTGAGTCCTCTTCAGCCAGGGTTTCGCAGAGCAGCAGGGTGTTGCAGGAAAGCCTGTTTGCGCACCTTTGGGTTGGCAGGAAGAACACAGTCCTATGCTCCTCAAGCAAGGGCAGACTCTTACTTGCTGGAATTGAATTTGATCAACTTTGTGACATCTGTTATGCCAAGAAATGTCTCTTTTGAAGAAAGAAAAATTATTTTTGTGATAAGGGCCTGTGGGCCTGAAGTGCTGGAGGAGGATGGGAGCTGTGATGCCCGGCTCAGGAGGGTTTTCAGTGCCAAAGTCATGTTCCTCCCTAAATGGGGTTGTGGCAGTCCCCAAAACTGGAAGCAGAGTGGCTCCCTTAAGAGCTGGGAGAAGAAGAGTGACCCCCACAACCCCTCATTCTCTTTCTCCTGCTTTCTTTCCAGGGCCTGTCAAGGAGCCCTGTAGTAACCAGGCTTTTAATTTAGGCACCTTAGGTAAGCACCTCAAGTTAGAAGGGATAAGTCTGGGACCTGAAGTGCAGATTACACATCTGACAGCAACTTAAGAAGTTCCTCTCCCTCCTCATCATCTCCATGGACCACTGAAGACTCCAGATTTTTCTGGCATGTTCCCTGTTCTGGAATTTCAGCATGTGGCTGAAGATGCTGCCAATTTTGCATCATGCTGGAAGGTTAGTGCAGTGGTATAGGTGAAGCCCAGGGTGAACACCACAGTAGTCACACAAGGTGGGGGACAGAGGAAGGTTGTGGTTGCCCAGGCCAGATCTTCAGCAAGGAACCTGCTGACCATGGATGTGGTCACCTGCAAAAGTGAGATTCAGCAGATAAAGTAATTTCTAGAGGTAAGCACCATAATAGCCATAGGTTTCTCTTGAAACACTGGTGCTGTTTGTTGCAAATGGCTGAGTGGCCTGGTGACCTGCCCAGGAAGGAGGGAGATGTGTGCTTCAGGTGCTCTTTGATTCGAGAGACTGGAAACTTCAGCTTCTGTAGCCATCTGAGTGCTTTGACCACCAGGCTTAGGCTATTCTAGAAGAAAGTACCCCACTGAAGCTGTGCAGAGATATGCAAACCTCATGGAATCTGGTCCCTACTGATCTCTAATTGTACACTGAAGGACCTTGACTGGAAGCAGTGGAACTTGTTGGTCTGGTCCCTGCTTCCAAGCCTCTATAAATTCATTTTAATTTGTAGATAAAGACAAAAACCCACACAGGATGCAGTGCCTGGGATGCACCATCTTTCTTCGACCTTTCCCACTGCACCCCATCCACTGATCTGGGCCTGGCACTGGCCCCTGGCTACTGAGCAAAACAGTATCTATTGGTAAAGGAGGCACAGACAACCTCAGTAAAGAGTGATATATCTTCACAGTGAGTTCAGCACTACCTTGGACACTTCGGGAAGAATTTCCCCCAATACAGTCTCCCTGGGAACTGAGAGTAGGTCCTTGCTCTCCTCTGTGACAGAGCAGTGCCGAGATCAAGGCAGAATATTAACTGTGGGCACCTCAGAGGGATAGGTATTGAATTCGAATGGAGAATAATTTCTCACCTTCATCTATGGCTTATAGTCACAGGTGGAAAGTGTCATCAGCTCTGCAGCCTAGGGTTGGTGTTGTACATCTCAAGAACACAATCAGCTGGAAAAGATTTTCCCAATGCCTATTAAATGCAGATGAAAGAAGACATGAACAAAAATAAAAATTACAGAAGAGGAGCCCTTGAAGGCTTTAGTGGTATTGCTCTGGCATGGAACCTCCAGTGAGCTGGGGATGGTGGGAGTGTGTGGAGCAGTGCAGGGGAAGCAAAGGGCAGCACCTGAACCCCATGTGTCAGCAGATACATATTTTGCACAGTATCAGTTACCTCAGCAATTCAGACAGACTGAAATGGGAGTTATTTCCTATGAAAAATGACCACAAGAGCTTTCCATTCCATGACTTTAATTTAGCTTTTTTTAGGCACTTAGATATTATCCAGTGCTTCCCGGTAGCTGCTATTATACAATTGTTTCGAATATAGACTTGTATGAGTCACTGTGCTGCCAAATTTAGAATTCATCCTGGAAAGGCTCAGGCTCCTTTCAACTCTTTCTCCCAGTCCCTTGGCATTACACAAGCTTCCTCCAGATTTTATCCTGAAGTCCTCGCCATACCACCTGACCTCCTCTTTGTGGTGAAATCTAGTTATTACAAAACATCTTGACCTCTGAGAGGTTAAGCAGGCAAGCTTATGGTAAATCCAGAGATATTTGGGTAAGCGCTTTCTGACGAAAACAGTTTTACGTATTTGCAGTTCGGGGTCTGTCTGGAAGTTCTCTTCAAAGAAAACAGAAAAGCAAGAAATTCACATCTTTGGAACTGTGACCATAAGGTATGCCTTCATGTGTGTGCTCTTCCAGGATTGTGGCTAGAAGAGCTGGAGGAGTGGAGTACTTCAGGTCTGCAGGAAAACTGTGTCTGTAGCCTACTTTCTTCACTTTTAGTTTTTTAAGAGGATACATCACAAGGTTTGTGCTGCAAAGCCAGCTTCAGCTGGAAGCATCCTTTCTATAGACACAATTTGTACAAGGTTTTAGCATGCTCATCTGCAAAATAATCAAAATTATAGACAACCTGCAGACTGTGTGCTCAGCTGGACATCTAGAGCTCATCCTGAAGATAAGCAATATCCATCAAAAGGATTTGCAGCTCAGCCCTGCTAATTGTGTACCTCTTTATCTTACCACTTTATTTCTGCTAGCTTTTCTTCTGCATGGTAGGAATATTCATGGCATATTTTGGACCTATACAGGAGTCACAGATCTATTTTTTCTCCCACTTTAGTGTTATGCCTATAATGTAATAGGAACTGCAGTCTTGTTTGAATTACTGTTGTGGTGTGTTTGGATGCTGCTGTGTCTGGGGGCCAAAGCAATGAGAAAAGTAGCTCATAACCTGTGAAACACATGAAATACATGAACTACATTCCTGCGACATTTAGAATACTTGGCAGAGAGAGAGTGTTGATTGAAAATGAGTAAAGCAGTGTTACCTTTCTTTGTAGTTTGCTTTGTGTGATGGTGGCTAAGAATGCTGTTGCATAATAATTTTTAATTGTACTTCTTTTAGGCTAGGAGGCCAGATGTTTTGGTTTGATTGTTTTGGCTTTTTTTTTTTTGGTTGGTTGGTTGGTTGGTTTTCTGCTTTTTTTGGTTTTTTGGTGCAGAAGGAACATATGCATCACCACACACCACTGCTTTTTTCCCCAGTATATAACTGACATCTCAAAAGGAGAAAACCCCCTGAAACTCACTGCACATTAAGTTGACTGATTCTTTACCAGAAAGACCTTGACTGGGCATTTAGGTTTTATTACATATTACAGTGTTTATTCTCTATGAGATAAATTTGTTGAATTGAAAAAATATGTCAATATAATAACTAATACATCAGCTATAAATGTCTCTTTGCCTTGCTGAGGACAGAAAAGAAAACAAACCTTACATTCTATACTAAGTCCCACTAAGACAGTTTTTAATATGAAAAGGAATAACAAATCTTTAAGTGAGAAAGTGACAGAATACAGAGCTGAATACTAGTGCATACTTTGTGTCAGACTCTCAACTATCCAAGCCTTGGCGAGTTTATTTAGCCAGAGCTTCCTCCACATGGATGGTACCAAAGGAAACCTTGAACCCTCAAATGTGTTGATGCACACGCCCACCAAACTTCACAGGATGTGACGTGATACATCCTTATGCCATGCCACAAAACCAAATCTGACAGGCTGCAATACAACATTCTTGTTATTTTGGACATGTGGGTCAGAAAAGCCACCAAAGCTACCGTTATGACACAATGCCCAGGGAATTCCAGTGCCAAATACTTTGAAATAGGTCTAGAGCATGCCAAATGTGAACACTCTACAGCAGCTCATCCAGGAACCAGGCTTTCCTCACTGTGGTACTCAAGGCAGCAATAGCCGTGGGTAGCTCCTGATAATTCCTGACCTAAAGCAGTGCCTGTCCTCTGGTTGAAAAAGTCATGAATCTCAGAGGTGGAATGGACTCAGGAAACTGAGCATTCATTCTTCCATCAAAGCTCTGCAATCATTTCTATACTTGCAGGCAATACTAATGTGTGATAGGTAGTATCTATAATAGCATAGAACTATTAATTTATGGTAGGTATATGATACATATACTATATGTGTCCTTGCAAAAACCAGAAGCAGAAAGCCTCAGCACTCTACTCACTCCTAAAGGACGCACACTTTGAAACGGGTTCTTATGTTGTCACTTTCTTTCAATTGGTTAACCTTGCTCCTCATAGCACAGCCATTTGGCTGTGGCCCACCTGGCAGGTAGCTATCCGCAGTCTTCAAGGAATCAGCTGGCAATGCAGGCCATATTTACCTCTGGACAAGGGCCCTGGTGAGCATGGAGCATACCATTGTCTGACTGATTCTATCATGCAGGGTGAGACCAGGGGCTTGATCTGAAGGATGAGACAACATCTGTTCAGGTCATGAGTTGCCTACAGTTGTCTGTAGGCTGAATTGGTAGTGGAAGGGAAAGGAGAGGGCCACGGCTATGGATCTCCTTTCTGTCTCCTATTAACACACAGTAACTAATCATATTTGGCTTGTTTTCAGACAAAATAATTACTTTTTTTTAAAAAAACCCCCACAGATGTTCTTAAGGAATACAGCAAGGATAACTCACAGCCTACATTACTGCACACACTCAGTGCCACCTAAATTGTGCCAAATTGGTAGAAAAAAGCTCTGTTTAACCTCATGCAGTGGTCTCAGGGCTCCATAGCTGTGTACTTCAGGGGCCAGCTCTGGTAACAGAGGTGTAGCACTCACTGCTATCTTCAGAGCATTTGTCACTGGGGATTAGTAGTTTTCCCATTGCAGAGCCTCCATGTGCTCAGAGCTGCATGAGTATGTGGTGGTGTTGCCTTTGTAACGTTTCAGCTTGATCAAAAAAAAAATAAAAGGAGCCTGTGGGAGCAAGGTTTGGGTTGGCCGTAAACCAACATGTGCACAGTTTAATAACATACATCTACGTTCAGTGATTGTAGCTCTTATCTTTTAATCAGAAGCTATACGACCCTAACCCAATTTTAAACAGCTTACAAGTGCAGATTTTAAGTCTTACCTTTTATTTTCTTTGTACTGAGGTAAGTAGTGAGAAAAATCACTGTTACGGAAAAAAATTCTTACAGAAACTATTATTCCTCAACAGGTTTTAGGTTTTTCTACCAGCTTCAAAGTTGCTGTTTCCAGGTCTCTTTTAATTAATCCTGGTGACTGTAGGATTTGACAAAAATTTGTGAACTCCTGTGCTCACAGGGTTTTCAATTACATTAATTAATTAATTTTATATAAATCAATTCACACATCTGAATAGACCTAATTAAAAATAAATACATTTACAAGCTATCTTATTATGGCAGCATTAAGGGTAATGAGTTCATTAAGCATCACGTGAAGACATTTTCAGGCTGAGGGTACAGGCTGCAACATGTTGAAGACACTCGCTGCTGAGGAAAGAAGGCTCTGCCAACAGAGATTAGCCTATCTGCAACAAAAGCTTTTACTTCAAAGATCATAGATAACGTTGGAGGGCTTAATGAGAGTATATTTTAAAAATGTAAATAGGAAGATCTAGTGGGCACATAAATTGCATAACACTCATAGCACACCCTCTGCTCTTGCTTATGGAAGTAAAGAGAGTAAAAGTTAACAAGTTACGTACGTCACTCCCCCTATTTCAAGAGGGTGTTCTGCTTGTAGATCGAGTCCTATTAGGGCAGGAGTGCCTTAATAATTGAAACAGTATCACAAGTTTGAAATAGCTGCTGCACACCCCATTTGTCTGTGTACCCCTTTTGGTGAGGTTAGTCCCAAAATGCTCAACTGTTAACTGAAATAAATATAAGGTGCCTCGGCACACTGTTGTGCTGCTCTGCTTTTAAAAGGGTGAACTTCCGAAAAAACCTCTTTCAGATCACAATAACATAAAACTCTTTATGGGTAATACTGAAAATGGGATTTATTTTATGTTACGCAGGACTGATAATTGATTCTTTAGAAGTTTGCTGTGTTTTCACATGAAACATTAAAATGTTATGTGCTGAACTGACAGACAGAGGAAATTTTTAATATGCTGAAATAAAATGTGCTTAAATAACCCTCCCCAACAGTCTTGCATTCTTTGCTTCGCTTATACTGAGAACCAGCCGTCACTTTTAAGTTTTAATAAGTTTCATATGTTTTGTAGCGGAACTGTGTTTGGTTAATTCTAACCTTTAATTAGTAGCCTCTGGATTGGTGTATACCCCAGGCACGGGGATGTTATTAGTGTGAACTGAAAGCTATGTGTGTTACTCCATAACAGATCAAAACAAACCTTGTATGCTCTGACAGCATTAAACCCCACTGAGACCTTGTGCAGGATATGGTTTTCCACTTGCAAAAGAAAATTGTAATTCACAAGCCTTTGCCAGATGTTGTCCTCCCATACTTACATACCTACTGAGTAGGTGGTCATCTAGGGTAAAGCCAAGTGTGCCCTGTTAGAGCATTTGTCAGACTAAATAATTTCTTGAAGTCTTTTTCTTCCCTTTTTTCTTTCTTTTTCTTTTTCCTTTTTTTTTTTCCTTTTTTTTTAAGAAAAGTAGCAGCAAAAAATTTTAACAAGCTGTGCTGGAAAATGGCTGTCTAATATTAATAGGATCCTGTTGTTCTCTGAGAGGAATTCAGGGTCATGCTCATGATCTCTTGAAGCAGGAGGGCTTAGAGGCTCAAAGGAGTCTGTTGAAGACTTGATTTCTGCTGAACAATGTCACTACAGACCACGCTGCACTGTAAGCACTGCGGTAACACAAAATCATGAGACAAAAAAAACAAAGAGAACAGGAGATTGCAACAGAATGCTTTGAAAGGGGTCTTCAGAAGACATTCTTTTGTTAAAATTAGAGATGTTCCTGTAACCAAATGGAAGGGTCCCCTAAAAGAGAATAAAATGTACTGCTGTTGCTCATCCCTGGCATTTTATTAGCATGTAGACAGCTGGTACAAATGGGTGCTACTATCAGACTGCTATCAGATTTTACCAGGTCAGCAAAAGTCATCTTTGTTATCTGTAAAAATTTTTTCCCAGAGAAAAAATTTTAAAGTTTGCATGGAAAAGAGAAGTTTAAACAAAAATTTGTACTCAACCTTTACCCAAATTTTCTTTGGAAAAAAAAGCTTGGGTGACGCTGTGTTGGCACTTTTTTACATACTCAGCTGTAAACACAAAAACATGGCTTACATGTTGTAAATGTTACTGCAACTTTTGCGGTCCAAGAATATAAGTGAGGCAGGATTGTGGACAGAAATTAAAATTAAAACAGTGTTTCATAATTGGAAAACATGGAATAATTTTTTAGACTTAATCTTCTTCAGTAATTTTATGTAAAACTCTGTAAGTAAAAGGAGAGGTTTCTGGTGTTTTAGGATGTGCAGATGGCTTTTACTTTTTCCAGGAGATTTTATAAACATGGCAAGTAATGACTGCAAGTGATTTTACACAGTAAAAAGAATTAAGACTACTTTTTAAAATAAATTAAGCTCTCCCTGGCTTCTGGACTTTTTGAGAGGAATGAGATAAACTTTTGACTCTGAATGCCATAAGGTACTTACGGTATGACTGCTTGAAGCCACAAAAATCTTATCTGCTACCATGGTGGAAACCAGCCTGTGAACATCAGACATTCAGTGGCATACTTACGTGATCTATTTTTGACCAGATCTAATGTAAGAATTGTGATAAAAGGGCAGGCCCTGCCAACAAGTCGGCACATGAAGTGAAGTGAAATGAAGTGCAATTGCCAAAAGCCGGTGGTGTCACACAGCAGTCCTGCAGTTTTCCTTCCAGCAGCAGCTTGATGGAGCCATGCCTCTGGGCACAGGTACTCTCCTGCAGGATCAGGCCTGCCTGCATGCAAGTGGGATTGCTTTACTTATCACTTTGATGCTTGCCTGAATAACTTCTCAATAAACACAGTGCAGCAAGTGCCTTCCTTTTATTCTATTAAAAAGCACATGTAGCTTTAGTTCGATGGAGACCTTCCTCAGGAAAGTCAATAGCTGCCATAGGCGCGAATTAAATGAGTCACACAGCTACTATGTTACAGTACCTAGAATGCAATGATGTTTCTTTGTCTAGAAACTCTGCACTGGCAACTAATTTTGAGAAATAGTCCTATATCTGCCTTTTCATGCATCTTGGATTTAGTGGCATTACATTCTGTGACCATGTAATCAAAGGAAAAAATCTTCTCTCTCATTAGCAATAAGAACAAACTATTTATATGAACCTGGCTTTAAGGGCTTCCAGCACTAAATTTTGTGTGTAAAAAACCAATAAAAACCTGAGCTAAGATTTGAGGTTTTAGAAGAAATCTGAAAAGCCAGGGTAGTTTTTTCTCCTTGTTTTCCCTCTTCTTTCTTTCTCCTTGTTTTTAATAAACAGGCAAGGCAAATCTTCCAAAAGCCTCTGCAGTGCACATCTCTCTCTACAGGTTAACAGTACAGGTCATTTCTTTCAAGCATATCAACTCCCTGAGATTAAACCTAGATTAATCTCTTCTTTAGACAGGTGACTTTCCACTCCTTGACAGAAATCTGAACAGCATAAAAAATGGTTCTAGTCAAAATTACAGATCAGCTGGAAATTCACAAGCAGTCGCACAGGATTTCCTCTGGAGAACTGACTGACTGACTGACTGACTGACTGAGAGCCATTTTATTTGTCAGTTATGTTGTTTTCCTCCAGAGGATAATAGACAAGCAAATTAATTAGTGAAAATAAGCTACAAAACCATCAAAACATCCAGGCAAAGTTTCACTCAAATTAACATGTTCAGTGAAACAGAAACTTGGACTGGCAGCTCTCTGTTTTTACACTATTTGTTGATTCTACTGACAGCTTTAATCATTGCTGAGCTGACATTCTGGTGGTACAAATGAGTAAATAAAATGTCAGTTTTGCTTACGATGACATTGAACATAACTGTTCAACCTTGACAGGTCTATATTTGTAGACAAGATAATAATTTCTTTAGACTTTCCTGCAAGAATAACATGTCTAAAATCTTCACTGCTACCACATACATGGCCTGTAAACACTAAAAGTCAGCTATTTTTATTTGTGATCTTTTGATTAAAAACTAATGGTGTCTTTTTTTTTACCTAGTCAGAAGGGCAGAACAGCCAACATGATCACAGCGCAAGTGCCCCACCTCGACGAAACTGATGGGAATCCCTCTATCAGCTCCTGTGGGCTCAGTGTTGACTCTTCCAAGGGTTGCATGAAACTCCAACTTTTTCTGCTAAAAATCTTGTGTCAAAGAGGTTCTTTGTTTAAGGCATAACCTGAGTTGTCTGTCAAATGTGGGCCCTGATCCAGCAAAGCACTTAAGCACATGTGTAGTGTTGTTGAAACCAACGGGACTACCACTCACATGCTTAAAGTCACGCGTGTGTTTAAGTGCTTTGCCGGCCTGAAGCCTTGCAGAAGTCCTTTATATCGTGTTGATTCCAAAGCACATTTCGTTATTACATCACTGTGCTGTTCTTGGCAAGGAATGAATGAATAAGTGAGACAAGGAGAGGTCCGGCAGGAGCTGCTGGGGGAGTGGGACACTGCATTCCTTTCAAAGCAAGGTTGTGGCAATAAGTTTTCAGGAGACATGAATCAGCCACGTGGGCAGATATAAATAACGTGAAGCAGTCAGGCCAGGTGACATACTGCAGCACTTTGTATATTGCAAGAACATATCAATACTGGGTACATTGTGTTTTTAATCCTTCCACAGACTTGGCATCCACCCACTCTCCAAGGCCTCCATATTCTGGTCAGTGTGAGAATGCACTCGACTCTTCTCTCTGCACAGGATTTTTATGCTATTTCACAAACTGGTATTGCATGGCTAGTGAAGAGCACTGTTGTAAAGCCACAGTATTGACATGCAAGAGCTTTACAGAAGTATTAAAGCCAAAATGTCTCCCTTGAGGACACAGTGGTAACCGTAGGGTTGGGTGAGACACATGCTCTCAAGTCACAAGCTGAGCTCTTCCAGAGGGATGCTCTGTTGCCATAATTGTGTTGCTGTTTGAGTGCTGGAATCAAAGCTGAGCTGCTTTCACTTGCACAGTCCTGTTCAGATCATGCATTTTGGGAAGTCCAGGAACCTGCTGCCATGACATGGCCATGGCACTTACCAGCAGCCAACCTTGCACCCTGTTGGTGGTGGGTTGTCTTGGAAGCCAGAGCCGTGCCTCTCAGTGAGATCTCAGAGTCCATGTTCCACAGAGCCCTGTGCCACCAGGTCAAGGCACTGCACCTGCAATGACACGTCACCCAGGCTAGCAAGATGCAATGGAATTTGTTGTCTCCTTCTGCTCAAATAAGGATGGTGACAAAAGCCACACTGGTGTCTCCCTTTGTCATGGTCCTACTTAGGAAGGGAGCAGCTAAGTGGAAAAGAAAAGTGGAAAAGAAAGAGAAGCACTACTGGGGAATAGGGCAGGAAAAAGAGGACAGGTGTAGAAGGGACAAGGAAAGAGGAAGAAGGGGAACAATAGGGTAGCAAACAACAACTGTATGAAAGAAATATCCTGGAAAGAGCTGAAGGTCCCTTTTGGAACCTCTCATTGAGGAACTGCTTAAGTGCTAATGGGGATGGGGGTACAGCTGTGCCCAAGTGTGGTGGTGAAAGCATGTGTTCTGTGCTGCAAGAAGATGGTGCTGGGGTGGAAATCTGGGAGTGGAAATTTGGTACCACAAAGCATCTGGTCTGCTGTTGTCTAGGAAAGGCATCCCTTTCATTTTGCTGGAATTGGGTTAAGTATGACTTTTACTGATCACATGAATGGGAGGGAACAATGGAAACTATGGAGATTTCTGAATAACCTTCACACACAATAAAATATAGAAAAATAGCACAAATCTAGTACCTCTTCCCTTTGAAAGTTTCTTCTAAGGAAGCCACTGTGCTACAGATACTGACAAGCATCTGGAAGAAACAACTTCCAGTACTGTGAAGGCCAGTGGGAAAAGGGGCCAAGCTCCCTATCAGAGCCTCAGCTTCATATGCCTTTTCTGTTGAAATCTGCAAAATGTTGTAAGGAAGGACAATGGATTTACTTATCATTTCATCTGGGAATTCTAGAAGCTTGGCCCCATTTTCTTTTTTTTTGCGTGCTTTTGATTTATTTGCTTATTATTACTGATAGATTATTTTAACGCCATTCATGACCAGAATACAACCGATCATGTAATTAAATGTAAACAAAGTAAAACCAACTACAGTTTTCTAATCTGAAAAGGGGCCTGATTTAGATTTTTTCCTTAAAGTAGGACCCAGTGTCCCCTTCGATGAAAGTTGGAGGAAAGCTCTCAGCAGCAGCTTAAACACGCATTACTAAACTCACAACAGAGAAGGTGCACTCACACACTTTCAAGAGGATGTTTTGCATCTGGTTATTCCAGCAGGCTGAATGGAGGCTGAATTGATGCTTTTCCTGGGAAACATCATTTGGAGAAGGGTTATAATCATCTTTTCTGATAGATACATTGCACAGCACTGGAACCTGATACAAAATGAGTATGTAATCCAAAACCCTGTCACCAATGGTAAAGTTTCTGTGCTTTCTCTGGGGTTTGGATCAATTTCTCTGTCTGTAATTGCTGATATAGGAAGAATGTTATTTTTGCTGTGGTACTTGCATTAAAACAGAGCTATCATTTGATCAAGGTTGTTGCAATATGTTTGCTAACAGAGACTACTTCTTTGAAGGATTTAAATCTGCTAAACCATCTGGGAAAGTGAAGATAATGCAAAATGTAATTTTAATGTATGTAGATGTAATGCAAAAGGTAATTTTAATCAATATCAGAAGTGAACCACTTTTTTCAATCTGATTCTTATCTGCAATTCTTAAGAATAATATACCACAGATTTTACATTTCTTCTTTCAGGACATCTACTTTCAAATTATTCTCCTTTTAAAAATGCTTCAGGAGAGAGTCAAGAAGAAGAGCTTGTGATAATACACTGCAGGACACGTTATGTTCCCACAGCCTGCCACATTCAGTTTACCTCTGTGTGCCACTCTAGTGCGGCTGCAGTTGTGCTGGATAAGGAACTACCTCTCCAGCCTGATGCCTGCTGCTCATTACTGCCCTCCTGCAGAGGGAAACTTCAACAGATGTGGGTACAGTTTTTTCTCAGCTCAGCATATCTCATTTTGAGCAATTTTGAGTTGCAAGTGCTGGCTGGTATAGGTTTCTGTCTGGAGCAGTTTTGGGAGCACTGCCCAAGTAGGAGCTTCCTCCTGCAAGTGATGAGGACCTTAGTGCCATGTCATGATGCTTTGCTAGCCCCCTGAGCCCCTTAGCCAAGGGTTGCCTGCACAGAGCACTGTCCATTCTGGAGCTCACTGGCAAGCCACAACAGCTGTGGACAGGGCTGTGGCAATGACTGCTGCTCAAGTTGAGCCTGTGGTGGTCTCACCAGGCAAAGGTCAAAGATGCTGACAAAGTGCACCTTTTAAAAATCACTGAGCTATCTAACCTCTGTCACCAGAGAAAAGTTAGATGTGAACAATCCTCTTGAGATACTTGCAGAGGTTCTAAACCTCTGCATGAGTTGAGCCAAGTGGCTCTATTCAAGAAGGGTGCCTGAAAACTAAGGTTAGAGGAAGGAAGTGTTAATTTAGGTGGGGGATGTCAGTGCATGGACAGGCTATGGGTAAAACTGACAGCACCTCCCAGAAAGAATAGGTTGCTATACAGCAGTAGAAATCAGGGAGGGCAGAGGTCTTTCGGGAGGGGCAGGGAAGGAAAACCCTGCAGCCTGTGAAGTGCACCAGGGAAGGGAGCAAGGGAGCACGTGGTCACTATTTACCACTTTCTTGCGCTCTTCTGCCCTCTGCTCCACTTGGCTGTGAGCAGTGATGGTGTTAATGAGTTTTCAAAGATGTCATTTCTTCTGCATGGCACTGTTTACTCTGGGTGTAGGAGGAGGTGACCCACTGATTATCCTGATGGACCAAAGGAGCAGAAAGTCAAGTTTCAAGCTATTGCTGTGACTTAAGAAGCATGCAACTCTTTTGCCTCTGGACATAATCAAGTCAACATGTTCAGTATTGGTTTATGCTTAAAAAGCAAAGTAAAAGCAGATGAAGTGTATTTATAGGTTCATCAGCCAATGAATGATGAAATGGAAAAAGAAATTAATAGGAAAATGTCAGCCAGGGTAGAGGAAGGAATCAGTGTGAAGTTCACATCCAGACCAACAATTTGGAGTTAATACCAAAGACAAGGGTATCTTGATTTACAGTAGAAAAAAATTTACACCTTATCAACTCTGAATTTAAATGTAAACCATAAAAAAAACAGTGTGAAGAAGATCCTTTTGCCAGATTACCGCAGGCTAGGAAAGGTTAAGGGGCACTTAGGTCTGGCCACTTGAAAATGTGTGGCTTTGATTTAAAGCTCAAAATCTTAAATAAAAAAAGGAACATAGAAAGCAATGTTACTACAATGAAGCCCAGTCTCCCTTGCACTTCCCAGTTCCAGATAAACTTGGGTGTAACTCTGAGAGCAGTGAAAAGTAGAGGAGGAAAATACCTCTTTGCTCTGTGCTTTTCTGCTCTGCTAAAATTCCTGCTTTTTGTGCAAGCGAAGTCTGATATTTAAAAGCTATTTTTGGCAACATGGAATACAGGGACAAGCAGAAGAAACAGCAGCCTTGTTAACTGTGAGGGCAGGCTAGTAACACAGGATACTATCACTGAACCATCCATCTTTTAAAAATGATTTAGGGAGTTGAGAAGAGGACTTTATAGTTCATAAAAATCTCATTGCCTGATCTAGTCCAGTATTTAAGAGAAAGGGATATGAGGAAAGTAGCGTAATGAAACCCAGCCCAAGGAGGCCAGACTAGAACAAAGGAGTTGCTGTTGATCTTGTGTCAAGCTTTGCCACAGTTTGACTGTGTGAGCTGGAGCAAGTCTTTATGTTCGTGTGCCATCAAAGGTGTGATTGCAGCTAATATATTCATGCCCTCAAGCACTCCTAGCATCAGTTTAGCCATCTGTACCAGAGCCATCGTACACTTTTACCTCTTTTAAAGGCTGTAGCAACAACTGAGTAATCCAAGTTTGCAAATGAAGCTTTTGTGGTCTACTGATGAAAAGCACAGAAATGCAGGATGCTGTAATATTTCTGCTTATTGAACGTACTGATGCAGACATGTGTCTTGCTGCTGGAAGAATCCTTTAATAAAACAAAATGCATTGCTCATCCACTTTTTTCTGGCTGCAAAACTATTGCTGTGAATTGACGCAGGCTTAAAAATCTTAGCCAGAGCACAGAACTGAGCAAGGCTACACATATATATGTTCTTGGCAGTGCCTTGATGCAGATCATGACCACAATCTGTTTAGTGAATGTATGTTATTTAATGATCCATCCGGTGTTGATTTAGAAAAGAACAAATTGGAGTATTTGTGCTTAAATGGCAACTAGGACAAGATGGCTCAAAACGAACTGTTCGCTTGGTTCTGGTAGATCTCAGGGATAGAAGCAGCCCCTTGAAATGGCTTTAAATGAGCCCGAGTGGAGTTTACACACTGATGTTCACAATACAATTCATGTTTCAGAAAAGTAATAACTGAGAACACACGCATAATAGAGGCTCAGTGAACAAAGCTTGTAATGCATAATTTGCAAGGAATATTTCTTTAAAAATGCAGAGCAGGAGTATCACTTATCATTCCCACATGGAACAAGTGGTGAAAAGGTTGTGGAAATAATTTTTATTTTTATCATATGTTTTCCTTAAGTGTTGCTATAGGAGTAAACCCTTTTTGGTATTACTTACAATATGTTATTGTTTGACATCCAGCATTACACTTGTGTTTGAATAGCTTGCCCTTGTAGCATCCTTCTTTGCCTTTGTTGATTAAGTCAGAGATAAATGTACCATTGTTTTCATGGTATATAAAAACTATTCAGTCTCCTGCTGGGTGACTGAATATTAGAAGGATGACAGGAGTGATCTTAGTGGAATAACACACTCAGACCATTGCTCTTTGGACTAAGGGACCAAGATTGAATGCTCTGATCCAGTTTCCTTCAATTCCTTTGCCCTAGGATGTTGTACACAGCTCCTGGAGACACTGGCTTACTGTATGACTCATTGCTACTCAAACCCTCCTCTGAGGAGGAATTTGCAGCCTGAATCAGGTCTATAGGACTTGGAGATGAATAAAACTTCCTACAGTTGGTTTCATTTCACTTGTGTGGTCAAAACGAATGGTTGGTCTCCTGTGAAATGTGATCAAGGAGGTTTTGCTAAAAAGTGTGTGAGTCTCTCACAGAATGTATTTCAAGTTTTAGAAAAACACAGAGATGTAGGAGATGAGGTAGTTTTCAATGTTCCATTTTTATGGTTTTCAGGGGAACAGTTTAGAATAAGGAATACATACATTGATTCTTGCTTGTTTTTTTTTTTTTTGTCGGAACCTCTCATTTTCTGACCATATATTGCCACTTCCACGTGAAAGGCAGAGCAGGTCACTGTTTTATTCCATGGAAAACAGCTGCAGTAGGTTAGCAGACATCCTTCACTATGTCCCAGCTGCTGAGAAACAACCAATGCCCCATCCCTGGAAGTGTTCAAGGTCTAGTTGGATGGGGATCTGAGCAACCTGGTTTAGTGAAAGTTGTCCCTGCTTATGGCAGTGGTGTTGGAGCTCAGAGATCTTTGAAGTGCCTTCCAACTCAAATCACTCTATGATTCTATGATATACCATACCTAACCATATTTTAAAATATATTCACTTCTATCAAAAGTTAAGGAGTCTGGGATCACCTGGCACAACTCCAATTCACTCTTCTCAGTATGAAAACTACAAGTCAAAACAACAGTGCTTTTCTTATGCTTAAAGAGACACAGTGCACAAATACAAACAGACATTAAGATATGTAGGTATGTAAAGAACTCAGTGTTTTAGAAGCTCAGTGTGTCCCCAAGGGCTTTTGAAGAGTCTGGGAACCTCGAGATGCTGACAGGATCACTGGATGAGGTACACTGTCAGGGCTGTCACTAAATCACAGAATGGTTGGGGTTGGAAAGCACTCTGAGTGACATCTTACCCACCTGCCCCCTGCCCAAGCAGGGCCACCTAGAGGAATGGCCAAGAACTGTGTCCAGGTGCCTTTTGAATATCTTCAAGGATGGGAGACCCCATAATCTCTCTGAATGACCTATGCCAGTGTTCAGTCTCCTTCAAAGTGAAAAAGTGTTTCCTAATTTCTGGGAGGAATCTCCTGTGTTTTAATTTGGTCCCATAACTGGGCACCAGTGAAAAGAGCTCATCTCTGTCTTCCTTATCACCCTCTTTTCAGGTGTTTTATACACATTGATAATATCCCCTCTCTCAGCCATCTCTTCCCTAGGCTGAACAGTCCCAGCTCACAGCCTTTCCACACAGAAGAGGTGTTGGCAGTCCCTTCATCAGCTTTGTGGCCCTTGGTTGAGCTCTCTCCAGCATGTCCATGTCTGTCTTTACTGGGAGCCCAAATCTTGACACAGTGCTTCAAGTGTGGCCTCTCTGGTGCTGAGGGAAAGGATCATCTGCCTCAACCTGCTGGCAACAGTGTGCATTTATTACAAGGAGGCATTTATTACAACCATGTTTCTTCTGACAGTTTATCATCTACAAGGTTTGCAGTGTTTTAGTGTTCTCAAAGGCATCCAGTTTTCTACTTTGGACTCCTGATCATACCTAGAAAAAGAGCATATCCTGGATCCAGTGATGCTTGGACAAACTAGTGCATCGTTGGCAAGACATACCTCTTAATCTAGAAAACTTAATCAGGGAGAGGAAAAGGAAGCAGAATTCCTAGAATTTTCTGAGGAAATCTCAGTCGATGCAAGCAAGATGGGCAAAATCCATCATCCACAAAAGAAAGGCCTTGATTGTTCAGCATGAGGTCAGAACATTCATCGGTGGAGCATAGCCAGGACTGCTCCAGCCTGGCAGCTGCCATGGTCTCCTGGACACTGTGGGTTGGTGCAAGGCCCAGAAAGCTTTAATAAATTAGCCCTGCTGAAAAGAGGTGAGATGATAAATATTTTTGCTGGTTATCTCATAGAAAAGCTGTGCAAGCCAAAGGAGAGAGTGACCTGCTGCATGGCCCTGCCAGGGGTTCCTTACTCCTCTAGCCCTCTTTCTCCCTTTACACTCCTCTGTTACCAGGTACCAGTACAAAATCCTTACTGCCTAGTGTGCCAGTGCCATGCAGGGAGTTACCCCTGAGATTGTTTGTATTTTCTACTACACTATTTCTTCATAGACCAGGTCTGGTAATAAAAAACCTGCAAAATATCAGGAAAAATTCCCTGGAAACTACCCTGAGACTGCTGCTGTCCCCCTTTTAGGGGCATGAAGTAACTTAATTTTAGGGGTAGCACACAGAAATCCATGTCTCTGCAGGAGTTTGCCATTAGCTGAGAATGACATGGTACTCTCTGCTATGTGGGCTAACATCCACAAAAGAGGGGTGAAGACCTGCCCAAGCCTGCAATCACATTACACATACTTCACTTAGTACCCTCTGAGGTGCACTACAGATACTTTATTAGATAAGCAACCCCTTGCATTGAGGCCTATAAATTAAATAAACTTACATCTTCCTTTAAAAGCAACTCGCTTTCAAACAATGGTGCATAATGTCAAAAATACAAGCTGTGTAGCTTACGCAAAGTTTTAATCTCATTTTCAGTAATTGCTTAAACAGAAATGTTTCATTTTATGTAAATATTAACATTATGTTAAGCTGTATTCTACTTCTGTGTACTAACAAAGGTCACAAATAGAGTAATAAGTGTTTGAGGTTTGCAGGATTGCTTTGATGTAAATTCTATTTGCCACTGGTATTCCTCATTTACCACATATATCCCCAGAGAACAGCTTGCCTGCATAGCTTATAAATTTGTTATAAATCATAATGCTTCTATTACATCATTTCCAACCTATCCGAGCTAAATACACAATGTGTTTTTTTTTTTCTTCCTATGTGAAATTTCCAGTTTGGTGGCATATCTGCTACATAATAAATTCCAGACAGTAATTCTTTCATGGTATATCTAATGTCTGCATTTTGGACCCAATCTAGTTGATTATTGAAATCTGTGGGAGTTTGCCAGCAGTTACAACAGGACTAGAATTGTGTTCTCTTTGTATCTAACTTGCCTTTGTTGGAGCAGCATGCATGTTTGGAACCAGTTTCTAATGAGACTGTATCTGGAGCTGCAAACACCAAATGTATTAACTGTCTGCTGAAATGCTGGGTTTGCTGCCAGCAGTAGGTGTTGGGTTTCTAATTCAATGCCGTTTGTCTTCTCTTATGATTTAGTGCCACAAAATTCATCTGTTACATTTTGCAACAAAGGCAAATGAGGAAAATGTTGGCTTACAACGAACATTTCTGCAATCTGGCAAAAGAAGGGCAGTGATGCACTGTATTTCTGTTTGGTTTCTACTATGCATACTTTCATTCCAAAATAGGGAAGGGGAAAAAATTATGTGATTTTATGTGACAGTATTAGCAATGCCATTTATTAAATCTTGTTGAAAGATAAGTCTGTTAGTGTAAGCCACCATTTGCAAGCTTTTTTAAATACACGTTAGTCTCCAGAAGTGCATATTCTATTGAATTCAGTGGAATTATCCATACACATTCAGTTATTCAGTTCAATGTCTGCAATGTTGCAACTTTCTTTGGTAGGAAGCAGAAAGATGAGATAAAACTGCTGGTTTATAATATTCAGAAATACTCAGACTAGGAATGGCAAATGCACCAAAGTCAGAGTAAATGTGCTCTGCATTTGATCAGGGGCATGATTTGCTGCTTACATGTGGGTCTACATGTTTTCTGCTTATCTCTGGTAATGATATAATGATGAATAAAACTAAAACAGCCTGAATAATGAAACAGTAGTCCCTGTGTCTTTTTAATGCTTAGCACAGTGAGTCAAGCATTCCCCATGGCTTGTTTCCCTGCTCTGGGTCTGGCGGAAAACCCTTGGGTGTAGGCAGCCTTCTGCTGATGACTGTATTGACAGCTGTCATCTCCAAGAGCTTCCTTCTCCACCCCAGTCAAACCACCCTGCAGAGGAGCAATGTACCTGCAAGGCTGAGACAAGAGTCAAGAGGACAGACACAGGAATGGGTCAATTAAGTACATTTTTGCCAGCAATTCCCCACATAGCCCAAGTCCATTTAAAACACAAACCACCTATCAAGAAATCCCTTGAAATTATTTACTCTTTTATGGTTACAAAGTATGGCAGCACAATACCTTTAATGGAAGCCCAAATAAACGGCATATGCTGCAAAGTGTCTGTGAATGGGTTTTACGAGCTTGAATTCTTACGTCACACACTGGTAGCAATTATGACTTCAGCAAATGCCTTGGGGACATAGAAGAGCATATATGGAGTTTTAATGAAGGTATAAACTGATAATATTTATTTTAAAAGTGTATTATCACACTGAGAGAACAGGTGGGGGAAATGTCACAAATAATGAAAAGATTTATTGTTGCAAAGTGCTTTACAAGTGTTACAATATGTTAAAAAATAGTGGTCTCCAGCAAAGGCATTGGCTGCACAGGGGAAGTCCCAGTAGCTCAGCCCATAGGCAAGCACTGCGAAGACCCCGTGGATTGGGACTAAGGGGACACATGATGGCTCATGGCAATGAACATCTGTCCTTGGGCTGTCTGGTGCAAAGGGCTGACGCAGCAGTTTAGTGGTTTATGGAGTCCAGGATATACGGGGCATGTTTGGGTGCACCCCTGAGCCCTATTGGGATAAACTGTTATTACCTGTGGCTATCCAGACCTTGACATCCTTTCAAGCATGCTTGGTGGCAGACTGTAGCCTGCCTTTTGTCCTTGGTGGGAGCCATTTTCTGCACATATTGCCAAATTAAGGCAATGGTACGTGACTGCTTCAGCTAAAAATGTTTTAAAACCAGCTCTGGTGTGACTCAGTGTTCTCATCCTCTTCCCATCCCATAATACACTCATCACCATTTTTGTTTGAAAATTTTAATTTTACAGTACCAGAAACATGATTTATTTTTCTGATTACTAGTTGAAATTAAATTCCTTTACAATCGAGTAACTATCCCATGTAACTAACCCTCTTCTCCCCAAAACTTTAAGATCACACACAGCTATGAAACTATTCCACAACTGATGTATTTATGATCAAGCCTTTCTTGGCCATATTTGGTGTGTGTTTAGCTGTTTCAATATGTGTTCAGTCCAGATATACTCAGCAATTGAACAGTTGTTGTATGTGAAGAGAAATCACTTTATGAATTGCTTTAGTGGTGCCATTCCAATGGCATGAGAGAGTCAGACCACCACTATTTCAGCGTCCATCCCTGGCACCTCCCAGAAGAAGACATCAGGAAGGTGTGTGAATGCTTAGGGATGTTGAGATGAGGATTTGCAAAGTGTCCAGAACAGATGCCAAGTAGTAAGTCATGAGAGGAAAACCGGAAATCATCTAGGGACTGGAATCCAAACCTACCCCATCCAGGTGAATGCCGCAACTTTGGTACCACAGTCATGTTTAGCCATATCTATTTAGACCTGTGCTTGTCACTTGAGCTCTGCTGAAGAGATAGATCCTGCACACCACAGTCCTGCTGATGTCCCTGCTGATATGGATTTAAGTCCCTCCAGTGTGATCCATTGCTGCAGATCCACGGTGACACAAAGCAGGCCTAGAGACAGATGCGCTGCAGAGAGGGAGGGGAAAAGGGAAGATTTTTCTCCTGCCCTGAAAGATGAAGTGTCCCTGAGCTCAGCACTTGTCCTCAGCAGAGGGCTTATGACAGGGTGCATCAGTGGTGTGAGAGACTGGCAGTGACTGGAAATTGCAAAGATCAGTGCCTTCACCTGCAGTGCGGGCTCTTAAATCATCTGGGGGAGGCAGCCAACAGCTTTATGCTAACCCACCACCTGTGAGATACTGTATGTGTTTCCTGAGCTAGTGTTTTATGGGAAATACAAATCAGAAAACATCGATTCTGCTGTATGCTTCTACCACTGCCCCTTTTGGACATTGCTGCTGTCATGAGCACTCTTGCTGCCCTCAGGGTTTGGTCCAACAGCGTGGACTCCCCACCAACTTGTCCCTCCATGTGCATGAAGAACCAGGCGACCCCACTAACATGTCTCTGCTCCCATCACCTGGATGGTTGCAACAAAACACAGCAAGGGTGGAGTGGCTCTGTTTTGAGCATGGGCAGCAGACGATCCTCTCCTGGGTCTTTAGCATAGAAGCAGGAAGGATCCTAGGAAAAAAGTGCATCCCAGCACCCTTTTTTATAGCACTTCCCCATGTCTCTTGCTCCCATCCATGAAAAAAGTCTCCCCCATTCACCCTGTATTTGGTCAGCACTCAGAACCAACTGGTGTCATATATACTCTACTCTCTCCAGGGAAGGAGGAAATCCTGGGTCCTGTGAGCTTACAGGCAAAACTCAGAGACTTATTCTTTTTTTCTAAAAGCACTTCGTAGATGGGTTTCACCATTAGCATGAAGTCCTACACCTCCTTTCAAAGTACTCTGATGTGACTGCTAAAATACTATGAGACCAGCATTTGTAATGAAGCTGTTAATGTTTATAAACATTGTCTACTGGGATAAAGTAATTAATTTTTTATTAAAACATTTTTCTAAATTGCCACCAAAAGACTTCCCACCTAAAACATGCCGTTCTTTCTTCCCCACTAACTTCTTTTTCTTTTCAGTGTGTGGCTTTGGTCTTTGCTTTGTGACTTGTGCTTCTCCAAAAAAATGCTCATAAACAAAAAGACTCTTTTGCCTTATAGCTTTATTCAATAAATATGGTGGATCTGTAGCAAAACTGCTTTAGGAGCACGTGGGAAGAGAATTCTACTTGCTGAGTACCAGAACAAAAGGGTTCGCTTCCCCAAAGGTTTAGAAAGATTCTTTCCAGTATAGAGAAGTCTATTCTGATTTTGGTTGCATTTGTACCACATTTTATAAACTGTGGCCTTTTGAAGTATGAATGTGATTTCATGTACTTCAATTCCTACAAAGCTTTCAGGAATGCTGCAGCAAGTCTGCGCAAGCCTTTCTGAACGCTAACGCAGCTCAGACAAGCATGAACCCTGTGGCTACAAACAAGTCCCCAGCTGCTGTAACTCCAGGGTAGGAACCGACCACAGAACAGGAGGGTGAGACTTAGCAATTAGGTGTAATCCAAGATTAATACAGTTTTATTGAATCTCTCTGCAGATTGATGTGGAACTAATGGTTTTCTTCAGTGCTGATTTGTGCTGTGCTCAGGGGTATGAAATTAAGAGTAAAAAGATTATTTCTCAATAATTAGCACTTAAATTGCTGTTACTGTAATTTACTAATAAAATTAGTGAAGAAAAGTTCACTATCTATATTTTTTTTCTCTCTCCCGTGCTGCTTTAATCCTTTTTCTTAAAATTTCTCTTTTCTGCTAGAAGCAAATAGAATTAAAATAATAATGAAAACACAGTGTATTACAGCACAGATCTGAAGTGCTGTTGCCTTTTGTATTCTAACATTTAAGCTTCACAAGGGATAATTCTGTTTATAGATGCAGGAGATAGAGAGACTGGCCACTGTGGAAGGCCACAGAAGAACTCAGGCAAGGAAAGTGGTTTTTTATTTGTTTTATCCTATAATAAAGCCTTTGAATCAAGGTTTGATCCAGGTCTCTCAAAGCTGAGGCACAACATGTCCAGGAAAGATCTCACCAGGTGCTGTGCAAGCTGGCTCTCAGCCTTCCTCACGTGCCCACTTGCGGCTTTGGCTGCTCACACTGACTAGAGAAACTGATGTGAGGTTTTCATTTGATTGCAATACCTAATGTAGGTTAGGGGATATAGGTGCTAAACAGGTGCTCTTGGCCCAGAAAAAAGCCAAGAAATTCTTATGTATTTCCCATATGCTGGGAAATGCACCGTCAAAAGGGGCTAAAGAAAGAAAGAAAACAACCCTTAAAATAAATATTTCTCTTTCCCATGCAATGGCTCTACGGGATGAAATAGGAAGGCGGCTCTTTCCCATGTAATGGCTTTACAGGATGAAACGGAGAAGAGCTGTGTTTGTGGAGTTCCCTGCAGTTCAGTAATCTTCGTCTGGAAATTAATAGAAACATTTGTGTCTCCTGATGAGGGCTGTAATCTTATTCACAGGCGCTGGAAAAAGCATCTTTCTCCATGACACTCAGCAGGTTTGCATGACACCAGGCTCAGAGGGGTTTGAAAATGTGGCCCTGAAATTTTTTAGGGTGCCAGCGCTGATGACTTGAGGTATATGCACAGTTTTGCATGCCCAAGGAAGTTGTCCAGTGGAAGCTACCTGAGTATCCAAAGGGGTAGTCCTTGGAAGCAACTGTAGAGCCCAAGATCCTCACTGGAAAAATCCAGGAGAGTGCCTTCACCCAGGAGTCACTGCATTCAAACACAAGCTTTGATTTTTTCATTAAGGTAGGTGCCAACTAAGATAGGCTTCTCTAGACCATGTAGGAAGCCTCTGAATGGTGGGCACGTGCAGGGTTCAGCATGTTATGTTGAGCCACACAGGAGTTAACCTGAACAGCCCTTACTGCTCCCAGGAGCTCAAACCTGGCACAGACCCTAAGCTGCCCTCCCGGCTCCCTCCTCCTGGTGCTGGTCCCCTTGGTTCCTGCCTGACCACACAAGCTTTTCATTGACTCCCCCTGAACTTTGTCACAGGCTGGTATCTCAGCTTCTGTTGGTTTAGATATTTCCAGCCAGTTTAGATTGAAAGGGTGGGAACAACTGGGGAGAGAGGAGAGGAGAGGCTGCCCCTAGCAGCAGCAGGGATTTATGCCTAGCTAAAGGCACTGTTCAATTCCAATGCCATCTTCCTTCACACACCTTTTCTGCTTTTTATTTTTCCCCTTTGATACCCAAAATTTCAGGTGTAATTTGCCTTCTTCCTCTGTCTCACACGCTTCCTTTCTTCTCCATCTCCTCGATCCGGCGCCACTTGCTGAGTGCAGGCAGGGTAATCTGTTTTCAGGCACATATCTCAGCAAAGCCCAGCAGTGCATATGGGTCCATGGCTCTGGATGAGGTACTGTACGAAAACAGATGTGACAGCACCAAACGTGGGGGCCAGCATCACTCTGATGTTTCCATTCTGCCACTTTGGGCTGCCTAGCAAAAAGAGCTGAAGGAGAGAGGCAACAATAATTGGTAAAACACTGTCATTCATGCGGGGTATAATAAAAAACGTCTGGAGGTAAGTGCAAATCTCGGCATGTATCAAGTGTTGTCCTGAGAATTGCAGGCAAGACTTGGGCCTGTGAAACTCAGCAGGACGGCTCCCACTTTGCCTTTGGGCTACTTCCCCAGTGAGGAAAGGGTGTAGGGACCAGGCTATGAGGAATACTGAAGGATACAGGAGGGCTGCTCAACACTTCTGTGTGTCCTTTGCTACACAGTATGAGCAAGGAGAAAGGAAGTGTCTGGAGATCTAAAATGGATTAAAAGAAATCCATCCTTTTTTATCCTCTGCAAAGATTGATTAGTAGGATAAAAATTCTAAACTCATGCATAATAAATCCATATTTATTAAATATATAGTATAATCATAAGTAGTATATATAAATACATGTTTATATCAATTGAATTGCTGATTGTCCCAGAAAAGTTACAAAATCTCCAGATGAATTTTTTTCAGTACCTTGCAGCAAAAATGTTGATCCTTCTGCCTCCCCCGCAGATAGCTCAGATCCTATAAAATGAATAAAATACATTTTAGATTTTCTCTGGAAAAATACTGTTGCACTATCCCAGTGTGCAACAGTTTCTCTCCCAAAGAGAAGTAGTGCTTTTTTAACACAAAAACATTAGCAGCCAGGCAGGACATTATGATCCATGGAGATCTGCACTTTTAAACTCAGGAAGTACAAATCAACCTATTTCTCATTAATCTTATCTCGAAAATCTAGCTGATGGGACATACTCTTAAGTTTATGCCTTTTTTAAAAAAGCTTTTCCCTCCTCCAGGACTGCTGGTGTTCGCTGCTTAGATCAAACTGCCAAAGTCAGCCATCAGGTTATCTGTTAACTACTTCTAGGATTAAGACATTCTTCCTAAATTATGTTTATAGGCTGCTCCCCTCCCTTTCTGCTCAAGTCCAGACCTCTGGTGTTTAAATTACATACTATGCTAGGCATCTTATCCCATCAATACACGAGATCTCTTCTCTGCCCTCCTGGTTTCCTTTTATTCTAAAATAGATGGGTGCCATATGAGTAATCTCTAAATAGAATTAATTTCTTGCAAAACTGTATCATTTTAGTGGGGTCCCTAACGCACCTTTCTAATCTTAGCAATACCATAACATTAGAATTGGCCTCTTCAGCTCTAGAAAAGGGCTCTCATCAGTGTGCTTGACACTGCTGGAATAGCTTCAGTGGATTTAAACATCAGGCCTATATACCCAAAGAGCTTGCTTGGCTTTCTGACAGCTGCCTAGCAGGATGCAGCTGGTTTTAGTTTATTCCCCATTTACCACCAAATGATTTTGCCCTTAAAATTAATATTAGAAAAATATTTGGAAGGTGATAGCTGGTTGTTAGATACTACTTTTAGTGTTCCTGTCCATATTTTTCTTTTCTTTCCCACATGCGCTTTTTCTTGTGATCTGCAGGACTGTAAAGTTATGATTCAGCAAAGTGCTGAAGGTAAGAGCATGGCTGGGCTGATTCTGTGGCTGCCAGTACAGCCAGGACCACCTTCTGGGTGTGCTTTTGGCTGGGGTGCTTAGCTTGGTCAGCTCCATGACAGCACCCCAGCTCTGGCTCACCATCATCTTCAGGACTGGAGGGAGGAAGTGGTATCCATAGTTTTGGGAGCAACACAGGGATGGGCTCTAGCTGGGGGTTTCAGTGCCATCCCTGTGTTTGCCCTGGACATGGTTTTGGGATACAGTGTATGGGTGAGGAGAATTTTCAAATGGGTTTTTAAGGAGGGGGTACCCCGTGTCTGTGGTTTATTGCTTTTGTGGACATCCAACCTCTTGACCTATACCATCCCAAGGCTGGAGAGAGGATGAGGCTTTTGATTCTTATAGAATTGATAGCATCTATTGAAATTAATTCCATGTGGGCAAGTAAGCACTGTCTTGACATAGTAACACTCAGTGTGGAGCATACTGCTGAGTTTGAGCTCCGACTCCAAAATATGCTTGAAGGCAGAACATATGTTTCAAGGGGTTTTGAAGATACCATAACCCATGAGACAGCTCAGGCTGCATGAATGTGTTTTGTATAACCCATGGATGAAAAAAAACCTCAGAAGGCTTGAAACTTTTTACATACATACCACTCTCAAAAGAATGTAAGTGTGCTTTTTGCAGTCATTCCTCCTTTATACTTGTGTAGTGAGAATATACCTTTGTCTTCTAGCTGGATGTCGTTGAAGTCTAATCTCTGTGTTCAAATGGGCCTATAGAGCACCAGCCCCAAGCTCCAGAGAAGTGCTGTTAGATACTACCTCTGCAGCTCCTGTGCGTTTTCCCTCTCCTTTCAGACAAGGAGGTTCTGAAAGCGTTTTGGCCAGGGTTTGGCTGGCTGACTTCTTCAGTGGCATCAGGCACAGTGATTTCATTGATTTCCCAAAGCTAAACAGAATCACACCATCTGGGAAGCTGACACAAAGGATTTACTGTGAAAAAGGTACATCATATTTTGACTATTTTCTGATGCTGTTTTATTCTTACGAGATCAGGTTATAATTCAAAAGGGCTTCTTTTATAGTCTTTTTTACAAGGCTGCATAGATGGAGGTTTAGACTTCATTCAATGGCTCAGCTGTGTAGTTTTTACTAAAACTCAACCCAGCATGAGCAGCCAGTGCAGATGGACCGAGCCTGATGGCACTGTACGTTGAAATTGAACAGCGACTTTAATGAATTCCTCTGAATTTCAGGAAGTGCCTGGCTTGTTCTGATATGTTTAACTGTAATATAATCTATAGGTGAGTGAATCTGATCAGTTCTGGGCTCACAGTCTCCCATGCCCTGATGCTGACATCTGCCCCAAATCAGAAGGAGTGGTGTTGATGAATTTTCCAAGAAACTGCTGATTTATTTGAAATATGTGTCCTTGCTGTCTGTGACATAAGTGCACTCACTAAGCATCAAGTCTCAGCTGAGATGGTTGTTTTCCACCAGGAATTTAAAATACTCTGCGTAGCTCCTTCAAGCACTTTACCCCAGAACTTACTGTAGCCATGCTGCTGTCGCTGCATACGTCGCCAACTCTTCCCACTTACTGCTCAGCTGGTGCAGCTCACCTGGCTCGCCCATCCTTTGGGTGAGGCTGCAAACTTTGCATCTCCTCCAGTATCTGTTGTGACCATTGGTGCTGTTCCCATCACTTTTTAAGTGCTATACCACGGGCTGGACAAATCATAAGCAAATACACAATGATAAGAAAGCGTAGTGACATGACTCTGTATTTTTGCCTCTTATCTCCATGTTTTAGATGTACACTTACAGTTGTTTGAGGTTTGAACTCACCATACAACAGAATAACATCTTGCAAGTATGTGACAACATTGTATAGAGGGACTTCAAAGCATAGAATCATAGAATGGTTTGGGTTGGAAGGACCTTTAAAGGTCATCTCATCCAACCCCCAAACACACGTGACCTGAGTGCTCCTAAGGTACTAGGGACATCAAAGGAATGACTGGCTGGTGGATGTGAATAAATACCTCTGAGATCTTAGTTTGAAATTACCTGTGCTGGTTTTGACTGAGGTGGAAATAATTTTCTCCATAGCAGCTGTATGGGAATATATTTTGGATTTGTGCTGAAAACTGTGAATAATACAAATCTGTTATTGCTGAGCAATGCTTGCCCAGCATCTGTGCCTTTTCTGCTTCTTGTACTGCTGCACCAGAGTGTGGGCTAGGGATATGCAAGAAGCTGGGAGGGGACACATCTGGGACAGCTGACCACAACTGACCAAAGGAATTTTCCATACCATATGACATCATGCTCAGTCTGTAAAATCTGGAGGAAGAGGACAAAAGGGGGACACACATTTGAGGTGATGTAGTTTGTCTTTCCAAGTCACCACTATGCATGAGGGAACCCTGTTTTCCTGGAGATGGCTGAATACCTTCCTGCCCTTCCTTGTTTTGCTTTTTTTGCATAGGCAGCTTTTGTTTTACCTATTAAACTGTCTTTATTTCAATCCACAAATTTCCTCACTTTTGCTGTTCTGATTGTCTCCCTCACTTCGCTGGGGAAGAGGGAGTCACATGGGGCTTAGATGCTGACTGGGGTTAAACCACAACCTTACCCTAGCCTTTGATGAGTCGCATTCAGGGGACAGGTATGGGAATGCCTGCCTGCTCCAGGGAATGGGATGTGCTGGCTCGGAGGGGACATGATTGTCTATACTGACCCTGTCCCTCTCCCAGTCTGCACTTAATTGTTTCTGTGAAACTGGGACACAAAGCCTGAATCTCATTCAGGATTTTATGCGCCTACCTTGTGCGCGTGATGAAGACAACTGACTTATCTGCCTTTGGAGACACATCTGGAAGAGGAGTGCAGGGGTTAGAGCAATTGCTCATGAGTAGGAGTGTTCAGCTCAGCAATGTAATTGGAAACCACCCATATTCACTTTTTTTTGAGCTAAGTTAACATCACTGTCTCAGCTTCCTGAACAGTCAGTAGGGAGGGATGAGTGATTCATCCCACCCAGCTTAGACCCATATTTTAGGAAGGAATGAATTGCCCTCTGGCTGGTGAAAACCCTAGATGAGACATCTAAGTTTTAAATGACTAAAGCTTGGTGACACAGATCTCTGCCTAAATGCAGAAAACCTGTTTAATTTGGCTACTCTTTTGACCTTTAACTGAAGAAAAACATGCTAATGTTTCATCAACACCAAACACTTTACTTTTTTATTTACTACTATCCCACTGCTTCCTGGGGTTAGCCTTCCTCAGCTTGTGGGTGTTTGTCTCAGTTGAAAAGATGGTGTGGCTGCTGTAGTTCAGTCCTTTTCACCTCCATAGATTATGAGGGCACCTGCTCATTTTACTGATGGTTTCAAAGTGTCTTGAACTGCCCTTGTGCACATGGTGGAGGAGAACAGGCTATCCTAAAGGTTTGCACTGCTGACATTATTGCAGGGTCCTGTCACTGAGGGATTCAGTCCCCTTGGAGCACAGAAGCCTTTGGACTTTTATCGGTGGGAAACAGAGAGAGACACTCACCTAATGTGACTGTAGCCTTACCTCCCTCTGCATCATCTTCCCAGCAGTGTAAAATCACGTCTGTACATCTCAAACACTCATTGCAAAACAGAGGGTCTGGGGCAGGTGCTTTGAATTATATAAATAATAAGTTCTTCAATGAAGGTTAGGTTTTCTCTGCTTAGTTAATACTGGGTAGTTTTACTGAAACCCACAACAATGGGTGAAAGGGAAACCTCATGTAAACCAATTTAACACTCCACATACAGTACAGCAGCCTTAGGGAGGGAACTAAAGTGAGGCCAAATGCAAGACCAGATCCAGCTAAGTCCCTCAGGTCCTTGGAACAGGACGATCAGCATCATCTAAAGTGAGGTTCCTACACTGTACCATGCCTGTGAGCTGTCAAAGGCACTTCAGAAGAAGTCCTGATCTTACAAGTAAGGGTATTTCAAAGAAACTCTGTTGTAGAGTGTAATGGAGCTGCTGCGCTACCTGTGATAGTGTGGGGCAGACAGGGAGTGGTTACTTCTGAATAGTTTATTGATCTATTACCTGATTTTTAGTTTTTAGAGTAACTCACAGCTATACTTAAACAAACAACAGAAGTTTACTAAGAGCTGTGTGTTAGCCTCTGAATTTCCATAAAGAAAGAAAGCAAGTTGTGTAAACAGCATGATATCAGCAGCTTTCCATCTCAAACAGCTGATGCAAGCAGGGGCAGCGGTTCCAACATGCTGACACTCTTTGGGATGCCCTCTGCTCTGCTCTGCATATGTGCATGTGGCTGTGTTTGAACACATTTCATATCCAAGCAATTAACCCAACTTCAGAGTCCTGGATGTAGTTTCCATTTAGAAAGACAAATGGAGCTGGGTGTTTCTTGTCTTAAGCCTGCTCTTCATGAAAAGTGCCCTGAGTCTGGTCTCCTGAGGAGAGCAGGAACAGAGCCATACACAGTGCTTTGCTCATAGGTTTAGTCCTTGTAGTCAGCATCTGGGCCAAAAGCATTCTTGCCAAGCTTTCTTCTGGCCATGCTCACAGTGCTATTTGCCCCACTCTGTTTCTCTTTTCTCCACTTCTGTTTTTGTCTTGCTGCTATTTTTTTGGCATATAATTTCCTAAATAAATAAATAAATAAATAAAGTGTCTTTCACAGTTTTTGTGTATGGAGCAGAGGTTGCAACTTTAACTGGTCTTCACTTCCATGAAATAGATCGATTATCCCTAAAACTCATTGCCATAAGCAACTCCAGTAAGATTTCACCCACCTGCCCATCACTGTTTTCTTCCATGCATCTTTCATTTGTGTGCACCATGAACTCTACCTATTTAGCCTCATGATTTGCATGTTTTTGTGTTACCAGAAAAGCCATTACTGACCCACAACCAGTTACTTTCAGGGCTGCCTGTCCTAAGAGTTTATTTAAGGCCTTGAGATTCCCCATAGTGTAGAGTTTAGAGAAGTGCAAAGCTAAATCTGTGCACTACAAGCTGATTTTAGTCAAGCTCTCATGAGGAAAAGGCAATAGTAGAGGTCATCCTTTACAGGTCAAGGCTAATTACCAAAAAGAATTGAAATAGCCTTGAAGTTTTTAAGGGAAAGGGGATAGACAGAAGATTATAAATGCTTCCCGTGTCCTATAGGAAATGAAATCTTCCTATCTTCCTTTCTTAAGACTATTTCCTATTGAAATCAAGTCCTATACTATTTAATTGTGTGTATTGGTTAAGAAAGATAGGGACTGTTTTCATTAAAACACATTCACACGTAACCAAACCAAAGTGTTTTGTGTCAAATTCTGATAGGATGGAGACAACTTTCATTCCCAGCACAGATAATTAAGTGCTGATGAAGCAATTTCATTCTAAAGATTTTAATGGAAAACTGTAACTTTTCCCCCTCACCTCTGAATAACGATGCACTGAAACTTATTTACGAAAAAAATGTCCTTATTGGTCTGGATAACATAAGGTTTCTGACATTTAGTCTGGTCTCCTGTGCTGTGCAATTGCTGTGTTGTTGTTGTAAATACAATATAACACTTTGTTGAGTGTGCCAGGGACATAAGCAATGTCTTATGATTTTTAACACTTCAAAAAAAATATAAGACATTTTTCAAAGGCTACTTTAAAAAGATATGGGTGCAGTCATGGTCCTGCTGTATAGTTCCACATACCCAAAACTAAACAGATTCATCTCGTGATTCTAAACTGCTTGCAAAAGTGAAAATGGGGTTTTTGTAATGGCCACCTCCAACACAAGTTCTATAGCATGAGTTTTTGCCACACAGAGCTTTGTTTAGGGCAACATTCCTTTCTCTCTGCAAAGATGAGATGGGGCTTAACTTATTGACTGGTCAATGGTACCTCTGGGGACTGTAACTGGACAGTGAGGTGGATCTCAAGGGTGTTGCTCATAACACAACAGCCATATGTGGGGACACCAAAAGTCTGGATCATGTGGGGAAGTCCAGCGGATGACATTTCCCAGGGTTTGAGTATCATTGATGTTACTGTCTGCTGGCATAAAAATGCCAAACCTAAACCATCCCAAAGTGTGCACATTATGAACCTCTGGCAAAAATAATCTTATTAATGGTGCTCTTGATAGACATTAATTTTTCTTGGACCCAAGTGCAGCTGCAGGAGGAGCAGTAATTTCTTGTAACACCCTCTGGCATATCAGGCCTCATAAAACCCCTATCTTAGACTGTGATGTAGCTTCAAAGACAATGCTCTGCTGTTATGCAGGACCAAAGTAACTCCTTCTGTGCATCTGCTGAGCTGATTTGTTTTCAAGTGTTGATTTAAATTTCACTTTTTATTATGTGATATTGCTAAAACTATGGTTTTATGGCAAATGTGTTCCAGTGCAGTAAAAATGTGCTTATTTTTCTTCCTCTTCCCTGAACTAAGAACAAAATGCCTTGAGGGACTATATATATTTAATAGATTTTCTGAATTAAAACTCCCTTCAATTAAAATCATAATCTTTGGTGGTCCCACATAGTATTTTGTACCTGACATTCATGTATAAGGTAACGTAATCTTGTTTTTTGATGGGACTTCTGTCTTTGCTAAGTTTCCTCTCTGGCTAATTAATGTTTCTGCCGGCTATTGATTTTTCAGATCCACCCAACTTTCATTTGTTATTTTCTTTCACTGGTTATTTTAATAGCATGCCTTAATGTAGCATATGTTTGGATTCCAGCTCCAGTTTTACCCTAGCCATTATTAACAACGTAAAGCTCCTCCTTTATGGGACAATGCTAATGTTTTTAGCTGTGCTTAATTAGCCCCATCTCAGTAGGGAAGCACTGTTAAGGCTTGTGTCTTATCTGCTAATGTTTCAATTTCCCCTTTTTCTAGCATATAAAAGCTGATTGTAATCCTGTGTGGCAGGTTTGGGGCACAACCATCTGCAGTGTCATTTTAGAGTGTAAACAGGCAGATTGCTTCCCACTTAAGCTGCTACCACAGTGGACTGTTATCTTCAGGGTAATCATAATTACATTCATGTATCTTCGGAGGATGTTAATTACAGGAGGATGCTTTCTTTCTCTTGAATACCAGAACAAGTGCACTGCAAGTTTAGAGCAATAAAGGAGGGGAAAAGCATTAAATCACAGGTGGTAAGGAAATAAGTGAGAAACACCTCCAACAGGCCAAAAGGTTGTTTGAATGGCAAAGGGCAGTAAAAGGTGTGAAGAAGAAAGACATATTAAACTTTACTGACACATGGAGGTGAATCAGTCCAGAGCAGCAGAGCTCATCATTCTAACTGAAGGACACGAGGATGGTTGGAACAGCAACTTGGCTAGAGCAGGACCTGCATGCCAAGGACGTCTGGAAGCAAGGTGGAGTGCATGCTCAGGATGGCTTCACTCCTTTTGCACTTGTGAGTGAGGTGGGGTGGCAAGAGAATCGAGGTTTCCCCATCACTGGCATCTCCTAGCATGGCACAAAGCCCGTGGGTCCTGGAGCCAGGCAGGAGGAGCAATAACCTATATCGACTGTGCTTGTTGTAAAGAGTCCAGACAACAAGGATCACGGGATCATAGAATCACAGAACAGTTTGAGTTGGAAGGGACCTTTAAAAGTCCAACTTCTTGCAATGAGCAGGGACATCTTCAATTTGATCAGGTTGTTCAGAGCTCTGTCAAATCTGACTCTCAGTGTTTCCATATCTGTATTGTTCAGACAATGTATTTAACACACAATGGCACACATTCATTTGACTGAGCAAGTAGGTATAATAAATCACAGAATCATAGAATGGTTCGGGTTGGAAAAGACCTTAAAGATTATCTAATTCTAAGCCCCATGCCATGGGCAGGCACACCTTCCACTACACCAAGTTGCTCAGAGCCCCATCCAACCTGGCCTCAAACACTTCCAGGGACTGAGTATCCACAGCTTCTGGGGACAACCTGTTCAATAAAGTTTCAACTGGTAGTATTTCTGAAAAGAGAAGGCATAAAGCAGTTGGACTTTTGTTTGTGCTAAGGGCTACATGCTTGCCCTGGTTTCGTCCAAGGGCAGGGTTAGTTTTTCTCAGTAGCCATGAGGGTGCAGAGCCTGGAGCCATGTGGTGTGTCTACATTGTTGTTCTACACCACACACATCATCACTGGTGGGTGGAAGTAGGAGATTCTCGCTTCTGAGAAGGAGGGGTTTGCAGTCAGAGTAGAAACAGTTGTACGGAGGGTCCAGCTGCCATTTTGTTAATTGTCTCAGGGTTGCGCTGCATCAGGTCAGTGGGTGAGCAATTCGCATGTAAAACACCCTCTCTTGTACACTTTTGTTATTAATATTGTTGCTTTTACTGTTTTTTTTTAAATCTCATTGCTGTTTCCAGTAAATTGTTCTTAGCTCATAATCTCTGCCTTTTGTGTCTCCCACCAAAAGGGGCTGAGGGAGGGGAGGCAGGAGTGCTGTTCTTAAACCCTGACAATGTTTAAGTACTTCTGTATATTTAAAAATTTATGTAATCCCAAAGATGGTGGGACATTATAAAAGGAAAAATTGAGGGACAAAATTCTACATCCTTGTATGCAGAGGTGCTGGGGTGAAAAACATCTCTTCATTCAGGCTTCAGGTGAAGTGTGAGGCATGACAAATCTGACTCCTCTCATGTGATCGGGGGAACATGTTGTTGCCATTGCTCTGGGTCCTGTTTCTAATGATGACCGGAGCAGATGGTTTGGTTTTGAAAAGAGCTATGGACAATTAAATAGCTGTGCAAGGGACTGGCAGTACCAGGTTTCAGTAGTTCCTCTCCATATTTGTGTGGATGAGATGTGATGGCAGAGGAAAGCAAAACCAGAAACTTAATATGACTCTTGCCATATGCACTCTTGGCTGCTAGAAAAATGCAGGCCTTGATCCTGCAGAAGCCAATTAGTTTTATACACACAAGTAGTCTTACTGTGGAATAAAGCATGCAGAAATTTATTGGGAGATGCCCTGAGAAGGGAAGTGGGAGTGAAGCAAGCTGGAGGAATGATTAAGAAGTAGAGGGGAGTTAAGCACAGAGTAGCAGAAGTTCAGCCACTTGGCTGACCCATCAGGTGGGTGGGTTACAGCTGGAGCACCACATCAGATAAAGTAACAGGAAAAGCCAAGGGATGGCAGCCTCAGGGAAGACGACCACCAGGAAGACTGAACATTGGAATGATCTTTTAATACCATGAAGCAGGGTGACAAAAAAGAAGACATATAATGTGATGAATGCAATTACTCACATTTGACTCAGGACTGAATGGGTGTTGTTATGTAGTGCTTTTTTCGTGATCTTATTTTGGTTATTTTACAAGTAATTGAGGCCAAAGGGAACATGTCATGAAGCTCTTGGGAAGACAGACGTTGAGAATGGAGAGTTTGCAAATGAGTGAACACAAAGAATGTGTAAACCTACATATCTCAGGAAATACTAACTGCACAATCCCCTTAGGTGAGAGAGGAATAGTTGCCAATATGAATCAACGGACATGCACTACAGACTTAGCCAGATGATGGAGGTGATTGTCCCACTCTGCTCTGCAGTTGTATGGCTTCACCTCAAGTCCTGTGTGAAGTTTTGGGCACCACAATATAAAAAAGATATAAAGCTATTGTAGAGTGTCCAAAGGAGGGCCATGAGGATGGTGAAGGGCGTTGAGGGGAAGCCGTATGAGGAGCAGCTGAGGTCACTTGTCTTCTTTGGCCTGGAAAGAGAAGACTGAGGGAGACCTCACTGTGGTCTTCAACATCCTCATGAGGGAAAGCAGAGGGGCAAGTACCGATTTCTTCACTCTCATGACCAGGGACATGACTCCAGGAAAGGTCATGAAGCTGAGTCAGGGGAGGTTTAGGTTGGATATCAGGAAAAGGTTCTTCACCCAGAGGGTGGCTGGGCACCAGAACAGGCTCCCCAGGGAAGTGGCCACAGCACCAGCCTGACAGAGTTCAAAAAGCATTTGGACAATGCTCTCAGGCACATAAGTGATTCTTGTGACTGTTCTGTGCAGGGCCAGGAGTTGGACTTTGGTAATCCTAGTGGGTCCTTTCCAACTCAGGATGTTCTATGATTCTATGACTTCAAATCTCACTGTAACAGGCCAAGAGACCATGTAAAGAGCAAATGAAGACAAGCCAGAAGAATCCTGCCTGACTTACCTGTGACAATCTTCAGCATAGCTGAGTTTTAATGCAGTTTCCTGAGCTCTTCAATTCGTGCCCCGGATGGTACCCAGACATATCCCTGTGTCTGCTGCTCTGAGTACCTGCTCTTTCTAGCCTAATGCCTGCATAATGAAAACTCCATGAACTTGGATGCAAACCGCAATTTTGCCTAAAAAGAGAAGGCTTATCATCTTGGTGGACCCACAAGAAGCGGATCTGAAACCAGGCAACAAAACCCGTATCAGCCTGTGCTACTGTGTTCCCCGTCTGGTGGGTAGGATTGCTGGTCCCCAGGGGAACAGTTTAGCCCTTAGCTCGGCACAGCAAGTCCTGGGCCACGAATGGGTGTGTCACCTTTTGGGGAACATCGTAAGATGGGTTGTTCTGCTAGGTGCCCACCCCTGGGGTCCCTAACAGCAAATTAACTTCTCAGGCACGTGCCCATGGTCCTGCGACAAAAAAAAAAAGACTACTTGCATGCAAAGATTTTACAAATTTGGTCATTATGACCAAACTTTATTACCCATTTTATGGAACTGTGACAAAAGTCTAGGAATCAAGCAACATGGGGATCACAGAAGCTATTATGTTTATTGTGCTGAACAGACTGTGATAAACCATTAAAGGAACATTTTCAACAAGCAAGCTATTTGAAGTACAATCATAGACAGCAACTCTACATGAAGAACAAAGCAAAAAGTCAGAAGACACTCAAAAGGAAAAGTAAACTGTAGTTAAAACATCTTGAAGCGATTTTTTTTCCTGCAAACACACCTCTCTTGCAGAAATGGTAGAAGAGTTACATGTCCAGTCATAGTTAGCAGTGACCAATGACAGCAAAGAACAGTCGTATAAAATTTATCTCCCACAAAAATAAACTATATATATAAAAAAAATTTTATGATGTTCTCACTGACTCAATGGCCACATGCAATTTTTCAGTTTGAAAAAATGAGGTATAGTAGGCCCTAAGAGGTAGTAATGTGTTTTGATTGTACTACAATATATAGAAAATGTAAGATTCAGTTCATCAGAGTAGTAAGTCTCTCAGAGGTTGAAGAGTGACACACACAGAGCCACTATTTCTGTGTCATCCACTAAATACTGTGGTTTTAAAAAATGCAAAAAGCCCCTCAAACCCCAAAAGGGACTTGATAAGGCTTGACTTGATGCCCTTTGAAATCAGCCAGATTCCTATTACTGCCTTCAAGTGACACTGGATTTGGCCTGTTAGAGATACTGTATAGCTAGGATTATTTCTCTTTCACTTGATATTATCACGTCTAGTTGTAATATTCCAATAAGCTCTTTCCCAGCAATTTCCATCACTGAACCCTCTGCAGTCTTTTGTGGAGGTCCATTTTTCTTGACCCTGCCTCTTGGAAGAAGCCAGTAAGTCGTTATCTTTAACTGCATTTGGCTCCATACTAAAGCCATACCAACAGATGCCTTCCTGAGAAACTACCCCTGGCCCAGTTATTAATACAACGGTACAAAGTACTGACTAAGAAAGAGAGGAAGAAGGGAAATAAAACAGAAATAGAGAAAATGAAATTAGAGGGGGGAGAGAGAGAGAGAGAAAGAACTACAAAAGTGAAAGAGGGGAGAATAAAAAACCTCTACATAAGAAGCATTTAAAATAAATCTGGCTGAAACATATTACAAAATCACATTTGTGTAAAATACACGAAAATACTTGTCAAGTATTTTCTTACAATCTACTAATTTTTTTTTTAAAAACACATATTTGTGATTGCATTATGCAAAAGCTGAGCTTGTTGCTTCCCACCTACAAAGCTTCAAGTTTCTTTGAAGGTTTTTTTGTTCATTTTTTCATTTTTAATATGAAAGTAATTTAAAATGTGTTCATTTTCCACAAGTTATTTTACAAAAATAATTTTGAATTAGGGATTAGTTGCAGTCCTAACTGTTTCAAACTTCTCAAAACTAATGCTGAAAGTAACAAGTTCATTCCATTTAAAGTCTGGAGGTAGGTCTTTGTCAATCAATTAGTCCGTTTCTTTAAACAATTCATTTGAGGTACAAACTTGGACAGTAATATTTAAATTTTACAGCTAAATTTTTTCTGTCATGTAGTGTCATTGAAGAAAATTATCCTCACAAACCTATTAGCAATTCAGTACAAAAATATATTCAAGTTAACAGTACATTACACAGAAGTCTAGCAGAGAATAGAATAAGTACATAAAATAAAACCAAACCAAAAAACCCACACAAAAAAAGGGAAAAAATCAAACAAACCAAGTGAAAGAAAAACACATAGTCATGCTGAAACACAAAAAAGACATTGCTTCCTTAACTGCAGAAAATGTCGAAATAGAAATAAGAGGAAAATGCAGATACTCATGATTATCTACCCAGTAAAAATTTCCTGCATTGAATGCGTATAGCAGCATGTATTTATCAGTCTGTTGAGTTATTTGTAAAAATCAGAGGTAGTATTGAATAGTGGGGTAATATTGCATCTGGTGCTGAAAGTGCTGCTTTGAATGAAAAGATGGAGAAATGCCACTGGCACAGAGGTGCTCAGTGAACCATCCTATGTCAAAATACATTGCTTAAAGTACTGCATGAGCTGAGCTGAGGTACATGGTGTTCGTTCTTACATTGTGACTGATGAGTAATGAGGAACGAGTCAATTCTTTCAAAATACTAGTATACAGGGCAAGTGGAATTAGTAGAAACTAAGAAAAAATCTGGATTATTTTTGTTTAGAAAAATTTATGATTAATTTCTAGGTACCTTTCTGTATGTTTTAAAACAGTTTTATCGATAAAGACTTACTCATTAATGGCATAAGAGTGGTGTCAGTCATTTTTGTTTCCATAGAAAACGCCTGGCTCTAAGAAAGCCAACTCCCTGGCTTCCTATTATCCAGAAGATAAGGACTGTTCATTTTTTTTACTATTGCTTGTGCTGATATGTTTGTATCTGTAACCATACAACGTATCTTTGTCTTTCTTCCCTTTTGCAAAATGAAAGTACCTTTTTCATGTTCTCTTTCTTCTGATTACCAGCTGAATGAAGTGAAAGATCAGCTTTCTTTTTTTTTTCCTGATATAATAGTAAGTCTTTAAAAAAAAAAATCAAGTACAAGTCTACAAGAAGGTTACAAAAGAAAAAGAGTAGTATCTATCCCCTATCTTTGGTGTTCTAAAACAGGGAATTCACTAAGTAGGGAGTGAGTTGCTGGAAGTGTTGCAAGGCGTAAGTGTTACACACCCAGCCTTTCCTATTTCAATGCCCATGATAATGACTATGTTACAAGTTTCTTGTTTATATGCAGTGCAGTGAATGACATAACCCTGATTTGGAGGTCTTCTTCACCCATTCACCCTTACTTAGCAGCTCAAACAAACTATTAGTAGGTTAGGAAAAAAGAAAACAGTAATTAAAAGTTGCATCATTAATCTGTGTCCCCTTTGTGTTACAGCAGTTTTTCACTAAACCTGGGACTGTGAAGGGATTACAAAGAAGTTGATTAGTCAAATCCTTTTTAAGGTTATGTGATTTTTTTTTTCCCCCCAGGCAAAAGTGGAAAGACCATGGCAATAGAAAGTAAGTGGTCAAGGCAGTGTCTTCTCCCTTCAAAAGACCCAACTGCTGATGAGGTAGAAATTGCATGGTGTGATCTCCTAGTCTTCCTCTGCAGACTCTTGTGAGGACGTTTCTTCAGTCTCTTCCTAGAATACACAAATAGGAATAATAAATAGGAATAATAAATACTCTGGTGACCATGCATCTTAGGCTGCCACTTCAGTCATCTCTCATGCAGCTGGCTGACAATTACCTCTTGAGCTAACAAAATGCCCTTTAACAGCTCCTGTGATATCTAAAGAAGCCACCATGGGGAGGAAGGGAAGGTACCCTGCTCTCTGAGCCCCCCACCTTGCCTTGCCAGGTTTTTCTTCTACTCCAGGAGATGTCCAGAAAAAGTATTCTGTGCCATGCTTTGTCATGGGCCTCTTACGGCCAGCAGACATGGGCAGCTAGAAAAGGGAAAGCATTTTGAGCACATATCCAATTTAAGCAGTTACTCTGGGAAGCCTTATCCTCCTCATTGTCCCTACTGCTGCTTTATGTCTGCCTTCAGCAAGCCTGACCAAATGTGATGTTCTTATGCTGCTTTCTTAACAAATGTGCAGTACCTTTCAGGACATGGGTGGTGAACTGGGGGCAACTAACATTTCTAATAAAAGGGGCTGCCAGTGTAAAGTTGGTTTTTATCAAACACTGCACATCATCACCTAAAACGGCATGTGAAAAAGATCTAGGAAGAAGAGGAATTTACCCCCTCAGCCAAGTGAGACCTTTGAAGAATGACCAGCTTAAAACTGCTTATAACAGTCTTCATACTTTAATAGATTTGATTTTCCACATGGCTTCATTTTGTCTGGGTGGCTAACTGACACAATTTATAACTCTCTTCCTTTCCCAGGCCACTACAGTACACCATTCAGCAAAGCTTGCCTTAAAGCTTGCCTGCCTTATACGACCACACTTCCATTCATTAGTGTTTGAAACACCTCAGCTGTGAAGGGCTCCTAAATGCTACCATGTGTGACACTGCTGCGGAGGAGCAGCATCAAGGAAAAACACAGCGCTTTAATCATAGGCCACTGCTCACTGCAATCCCCTTTCAAAAGGGTTCGACCTCCCCCTGCACCTCCCTGCAAGAAAAGGCTGAAAAAAGCTGTAAATCCAGGGAATAAACATAACTATAAATGAATGGATGACAGCTTAAAAAATATAACCATAGCTGCATCAATCCATGAGATTTCACACTGGTTTTGTTTAGTCTGCTTTGGGTTATGTGGGAAAAGTGAAAAGCATGAAGGAAATGCTCCCCCCTCTTCCTTCATGCCCCCACCCCTGCTAAAGCTTGGGCCTCAGATATTTAGGCCAGTAGGTTTATACCTCTTGACAAGGAAACAGGCCATGACCCTGGGGTACTCTCTTGAGCACCAGGCACAAAGAAAGATGTAGCATGATCAAAGCCATGGACAGAGGAGAGAGAGCAAAATCACGTCAGCTACCCTCTGACCTTGGCTTTTCAATTCTTAAATTCCAGATTACACTCATCTATCATACAGATGAATTATTTTTTCCTCACAACAACTGTCCTCTTGTAGCTGGGTTATATTTGCAGTGCTGCAACAGAAATGATTCTCAACTCATGAAATGATCAAGCAAATTTTACTCTGTCTCTGGTGGCACTGGGGAATCTGAGCTCACACTCCATCGAATCCCATTAATGCATAATGCTTTTTTCCTGCTTATCTTCTGTGCAGAACGGGACTGTTACAACATTTCAGTCAAGAAGAAAAATGGTATTTTCAGGCACCTACCAGAGGGCTGCCCGTGGAGAGACACTGCAAAATATGTTGGTTTGAGCCTTGGTAATTCAGAACTCAGGATGACTGCGGCAAACCCCGGCTTTGCCTCCAAGCCAAGTATTTCAGTTAAAAAATTACGACTGTGGGTTCTGTGCTCTTAACATAATACAGGTAGACGTGTTTTGGTATTTGATGATGATCACATGCTTAATTTCTTACAGCACTGTGGTCAGCCCTGAGCCTCTGATTATCGTTTCCTGGAAGACGGCAGCACATGTGTGGGTGCGGAGAGGCAGCTCTCTTTGTTTTATGCTTGGCTTGTCAGGACACTACTGAAACCTGATGAACTCATTTTCCATGAAGGTAGACTTCCGATCACAGAGTAAGAAGGATGGGGGAGAGGCAAAGTATGTGAAAGGACATACTTCAAAGCTCAGCCAGGGTGGCCACAAGAGAGCTTTTTTCAGTTAAAAAGTTGTCCACTAGTGATTTTTACTGTGAATCTCACAGTATTTTTTTTTCCTAGTAACTCTTGCTGTAGTGACCAAGAAAATTAATGAGAAGATCTTCCTTCATGCATATCTGTAAGTTTGTGTAATGAAGGAAGTTTCTCTCACCTCCACATGTATGTGCAAATATGTGTACCTGCAGTACCTGGAAGGATGAGAAACTAAAAATCAAGCTAACACCCCCAAATATGTAGATAATAAACTAATTATTAAAAATATTTGAGACTGACAGACTTAAAATTCACATCAGTGTTGGGAAATACTTTTTTTATGAACAAAAGTTTTTCAAAGGGATCAGATTGTTGTTCATTCCTTGCAAAAGCCTAAGATTGCTCAGTTACAGATGAGTGGTTCTAAGCCAACCTATCCTGTAAGTTTCTTGTCAAGACACAGATGGAGACATGATTGCTGCTCTGAAGGGCTTACAATTCAAACAAAGGGATAGTACAAGTCAGACATATATGCATGGAGGGACTCAAAGGAAGAAATGAGTAGAGGTTCTGAAAGATAAAATACAGATGTATAATGCAGGACCAGAGAGGGAACTTTTTCACTTGTGAAAAACTGGTTGCAAATATCAGAAGGTTGTGCAGCTGTGATCCTCAACACAACCTCTGTCTCTACAGCATCCCCCCACCCCACACTTTCTAAAAGATGGAGGGTAGGGCAGGCATTTTGAAAACTGTGTAACTTTTAGAAGTTGAAAACTGGCTATATGCTGAGACATTTCAGCCAGAGATTCACTGAAGTGTATTGCTTGGCATTGTCAGGGCACTGGACACCTCAGGGGAAGGATGCTTACCAGTAGAAAGCACCCTCCAGGCACTTGCAAGTCCTCACAGACCTGCCAAGGTCGATGGCATAGCCATGTACCATATTCTCTGAGTCAAAAGTTGAAGGAGGAACTGGGGCTGGAATTAAATACTTTGTAAGTCCAGATGTGCTTCCAATAAAGTTGAAGAGAAGGGAAAAAATTAAGAAGGAAAGCATGATCATTAGAGCAGACATTAGAAATCCAAGTCACTCAGAGTGTGATAGCCATGCAAAACATACATTCAGCAACACAATCATAGGATGCACTCAGCCAAGAAGCAAAAGTTTCAGGTTACATGGCAGCTTTAATTCAGGTTGTTCTCACTTTCTAGGTACATTCACTGGAGTTGTGAAGGCAGAATGGTGACATGTGTTAATTGACCATAAATGTGCACTGACAATGCACAGTTTTGCCTTGAATGGCTACTCCCCAGGTTATTTGTCTTCTGCTGCAGCAAACTAGTGGAGAGGCTGGGCCAGCAGACTGCAAAGACAAACCTGAGAAAGCGTCAAACCAGGCTGGATCTGGCTAACAGGGAAGCCACAGCCCTGAAGAGCGCAGGGTGAATAGGACAAACACTCGAACGACAGGGTGAGTACTCATACGCATAGCTCAGGCTTTAGTCTTGCTGCTAAGACAATATTCCAGATGACTCTCCATGAATCCATGTGTACATCCCCATACATGTATCCTTGTGGACTGATTGGCACAGGGACATGCTGCAGATGCAGTTTTGCTTGGCACATGATGCCCTTGGTCCCATTCATGGGTCCCATGTATGGGTATGCTTATCCTGAGCTGCTGCAGGACACAGCATGATATTGCATGACAAACACAGCACACTGAGCTGTTTCCACCCTGAACTGCTGTAACTGCCCTGACAGGTGCAGAGTGATGGGAGCTGCTGTCTCCCAGAACAGAGCTGCAAGGCGGCTTTCTCCAAAGCTCCTGTGTACACAGATGCTTAACAGGTCTTTTCTTGAGGGGCATTACTGGTGAGGGGCATCACTGCCAAGGGGCTGGCAGATGTGGACACTAGCCTGGACCCTCATCTCTCACCAAGGTTGGCTTCCAGCAGCAGAGAAAGGACAAATATTTTGCAATGACTCACAGCAGGTATCTGCCCTCAGAAGGGCAACTCTGCAGGGGATTGGTACCACAGTTTTTAGCCCCGTTTTAGCAGTGGTGAAGGTAACAAGAAAGGAACAGGAAGCAGGACAGCAGGTTTCAGTTAGAAGTGCCATCTGCAGCATGTTTATTCGGGCTGGCCAACACAGAATTTTAAAATATGACAACCGTGGTGGGATCTGGTTGCCTGAAGATAGCACCTGAGGCTGTTTTAGATGCCCTGGATATCTCATCTGGTAAGATAAGTCAGAAAGGTCTCCTTTATCATGCCCTCCTTCTCTGTGTGGATGCCTGTGACCCCCGGGAACACCCAATGGGCACAGAACAATTGTGTTGAGATGTGGACCCATGAACCCTCTCCAGAACTATGAAGTTGAATCTCTGCTTTGGAAGTCTTGCAGCTGTGGAAAAACAAACTGGTTTATACTGCAGGAATATGTGAAGTGGTAACCACTAGCACGGGCACCTTATAGGGGTGCATCAGGAAGAGTGTGGCCAGCAGGCTGAGGGAGGTGATCCTCCCCCTCTACTCGGCCCTAGTGAGGCCACATCTGAAGTGCTGTGTCCAGTTCTGGGCTCCTCAGTAGAAGAAAGAGAAGAAGTTACTGGAGAGGGTCCAGCGGAGGGCAGCAAAGATGATTGAGGGGCTGGAGCATCTCTCTTATGAGGAGAGGCTGAGGGAGCTGGGCCTGTTTAGTCTGGAGAAGACTGAGAGGGGATCTCATTACTGCACATAAGTATCTCAAAGGCGGGTGTCAAGACAATGGTGCCAGGCTCTTTTCAGTGCTGCCCAGCAACAGGATGAGGAGCAGCGGCCATAAACTAAACCACAGTAAGCTTCCCCTCAGCCCGAGGAAGAACTACTTCACACGGAGGGTGGCAGAGCCCTGGAACAGACTGCCCATGGAGGTCATGGAGTCTCCCTCTCTGGAGACATTGCAAATCCACCTGGTTCCGGTGTCGCCTGCTCTAGGTGACCCTGTCTTGGCAGGGCAGTTGGACTGGATGATCTCCAGAGCTCCCTTCCAACCCAAATGATTCTGTGATTCATTGCTAAACCTCAGAGGTGGTACCATGCAGAATGGAGCTGTGCCATAAATGATTGTATTTCAACTTCAGCGTCTTTTCAGATCAAAGTCACCCCCTTACCTCAAGAGACTTCTTTCCCACTACATCCTGTGCTGGTGAAATGTAAGTCTACCTGCTGCCCAAGACCTCTGTTTGGTGACCTACACTTGTTAGGTGCAGGCTATTTTTTCTGGAATTACAAGCAGCCAGTAGCATCCTAGTAGCCTGAAGAATAGACATACTTAGTTTGGTCTTTGTACGTCCTCTGCATTTTTTTTTGGTGGACCCCCACAAACTGATAACAACAAAACCTGATGGTGAGACAACTGTTGGTGCCTGAGAAGAGCATTCTCCCACCTGCAGAAGAGTAACTGTGGTATTTTTGTAAAAATGTTTATTCTGTTCTAATACCCTAGGCAAAACTTCAAGGTTAAATGTCTTTGCCCCATGAAACTCAGTGGCAGGTCAACTGGCAATTCAGTTTTTTCACCTTCTGCTCATGAATTTCTGAACAGCAGACTTAAAAACTAAAACCCATTTTGTGAAATAAACTGCAGGATCACAGTAATGCTGCATATGGAGCCTCTGAATTTGTTAGAGCTTTTATTTTATAATGAAGTATTAGCTATTGGCACAGATTTTGCTGGCTGCTTTCTAAGCCCAAGAGGGTATGCTTGAATAGATATGTCAAAAAGAACTGCTGACAAGAGCAGCTTACAAACTGTGGGCCATTGTCTGCTGTTAACATGTCTGAAATCTCCTGGCATGCAAGCTAATATTTTCAGGAGTCCCTGAAATATAGGGATAGGAATAGATGGCTTCTAGAGCGGATGCCAGGGCCCAGACTCTGCCCAGCTGAGACAGTGCCATCCCAACTGCTCCACAGCCGACACACCAAAGTGCTTTAGAAATTCTTACAGCACTAACAGGCACTCAGAGCAGGTTTGCTCTGCGTGAAGCTTAGGGCGGGACCTGCTGCTTTGAGCTCTGCACTCTCTGCAAAGCGCACTAGTGAGCTCAGTGACAGGTGTCACTCAGCAGTAAGGCAAAATTTAACTCCAGAAGATGGATTCAGAACTCAAATTGTTGCAGGTATACTTCACATGTCACAGTGAAAGGATTTATTAGGGCAGAAGAGATCACTGTGACCATATACAGAAAAGGCCATACAACCCTTCTTACTGCTGGACTAAAAAATTATTTTAAGGAATTATTTCAGTACAGAAACGCTGTATCTAAACACATATAAATCAGCCAGACCACAAGCAAGCAATTTCTGTGCACTGCAGCTGTCAGCATGCTAGAAGGAGCACAAATCCTTTAGCTTGGTGCCTAAAAGGACAGTGAAAAACTGCCTACAGAGCAGTTCTGAGACCCCCTGCCTTCTCTCAGCACTGCTTCTGCAATCATAGACTAAGTCATGAGACAGCCCGGGAGTAGTGAGCAGGTAGGTCCCCCCCAAGGAAGTAAAACTTTCAGTACTTAAATGACATTAAATATAAACAAAGAGACAAATAGAGAGATGGCAGCAGATGGGGCAGTTTTGGGTGGAGATGTAGGGACTGGAAGTCAACATTCTTGCTTTAAATGTGTAACTTCTTACTGACCTAGCCTCTAATACTCCACTTCATTATGTAAAGATGTTGGTCTTCAAAAGACCACAGATTTGGCCATAGCATGATGGCATAGCAATATTTAGATACCAGCAAGCAGCCTTGCTGAGCTGCTGCTTAACCTTCCCAATGCCCAAGTGCTTGCTGGTGGGCACGTGCAGAGCTGCCTAATGCTCTTGGGAGCAGTCTAAGGGCTATAAAGTATCTTAAAGATTACTTTGACTTAGTGATGTCATCAAAGTTTTCACACTCAGGAAGGCAATGTGTAACAGACAGCAAAAATAAGACTTATCTTTGAGTGTGCATATATGCAATAGCACTGGATTGGAAATTCATATGTGGACTTGTTTTGAAATCCCCTTGCTCTCTGGTTTGAAGCAGACATTTCAAGCTGGGTTTTCTACCTTCTAGGAAGAAGGCTCCCCGCTAAACTTCTGTCTATGGAAGATGCATCTTTCTTCTGTTAAAGTCACTTACATAAATAATTATTCTGTGAAAGACAGAAAGGGAGCAGAGAAAATAAAGCAAAAATCTATGCTCTCCTGCAGGTCACCAGCCTGTGGTTTTTTAGCTGCATAGTTAGTAAGCGAATTAAGTGTGTCCTCTCCTTTAACTGCTGGAATAGCACTGCTTCACCAGCAAAAAGGCTGCTCATGGGGATTACTGGATAATACACATCCCCAGCTGTTGGAGGAAGCGAACTAGCTGAGGCAGCCAGAGTGAAGTTGCTGGGGCTGTGCTGGGACTCAGCTGGTAGAGGTCTGTGAGAGTTAACCATCCTTACACACACAGAAACCACTTCTACAGATCCCCTTCCTCTGCTGGAGAAAGTGTCTCGCCAGGCTTGGCCAAGTTTTGGTCCTTAAGCAACAGGTTCAGATAACTGGAGGGGACCAAGACATTGCCTAGGGGGATTCCCACAGGACAGGACAGGATATTCCTCTTTAAGTTAGAATAGCTTACTTAAAATATAGATTCAAGTCTATTCTTCCTGTTAGATTAAGGGGGAATCAAAAACTTTTGTCTATCTCTTAGCTTATCTCCCACTAGGAGAACTGTTTGATATAATGGAGTGATAATGAGTCTCCCTGGTGACTTCGAGAGAAAGGGCTTATCTGACACAGGAGTTTTAAATCCAGGAGGGCTCACACTGAGAACTTCCAGAAACAGGAATTAGGCTGACTGACATTTAGTTAACCTAAAAAGTACCTGCCTTAGGTTCTGCCTCTCAATTTCTCTTACAGATGGTCTTGAACGAACCTCAGCTCTAGGTGCCCAAGTTTGCCATGGATTTTAAAGCAGGCCTGAAATTAACTCAACAATGAGGTTTCTGCAAGGCAGTAAGTTGCTCAGTGCCAAAGCCTGTGTGGCTGAAGCCTTTTGAAATTGAGACTCAGCTGCCTAAGTTACGTCAGGCCAGATTTCTTAAAACGCGTTTTGGCATCTGAGTACAGCAAGTGCGTTTTTGACCTCAGCAGGTCAAAACACTTTGAAAAAATCTGTTCCCCATGTATTAAAAGGAGACTGAAAATCTTCAGCAAAATCTCAGTACTGGTCAGAAGAATTTTGCAGGAAACACCATTTAAAGTCTGCAAAGCACAGCCCTAAAATGAAAATGGTGCTTGAAGCAATTGTGGGTGCTATGCAACACTGACAGAGATGTATTTTGTCTTGGAGAGCTTCAACCCTACAATATGTAAACATTTCTGGTGGGAAGGAAATAAAATATTAAGAAAAAGAAGGCAGCGGTGCTGCTAGAAACATATACAACTGAGCTGGACTGACCCCAACTTCGAGAAGCTGCTCTTACAAACCTCTTGTGGAGGCTGTAAACTGGAGGAGTGGTAAACTGCTCTGCATTCACAGCCAGAATCCAGACTGGAGCATAAGGCAAGCAGAGGTTCTAATAATAGTCTCTAATCACTAATATGTATGTCCACAATGAGATGAAAGAGCAAAAGAAGGTGGATGCCAACCTTAAAAATCCCTAGACTTGCCTAGTTCACTGAAATGCTGTGGGTGACTGTGTTAGCTCTGCTTTCTTGTGGCAATGGAGATGGAAAAGCCCAAAAGGATACTGGACCCCACACAGGTAAACCTGAGCGAGTCTGCCTTCCCCCTGAGCCCTTGAAGTACTTGAAATAGCACCAGTTTCTCTGCATATTTTATGCTGAATGGCAGAGGAAGGACTACAGCAACCGTCTCCCAGAACAGGGTAGGGAAACACTACCGAGGCTTTGAAATGGAGGTCAAACCCACATCATTTACCTTTTGCTCCTCCCTCCCACCCCCAAATTTAGAACATGAAAAGGAATATAAAGTAAGGCCTGTTAGATTTCTATTCTCCTTTTTTCCCTCCCCCTAAAAACGACCACTTGTTACAGACAGGAAGCAACTGCCAAAAGTTGTTCACCTTCAATCCTTTATCACTTAAAAAAGCATTGCAGCTCTGACCACGAAGCCACTAGCAAGAGTAGTTTGGGAAGAGCTATCTATCTACAATGATAAATAATAAAATAAAACATCTTCCCCTTTGAATCCCAGCTGAGAGATTTTGCCAAGTGATCAAACTTGTCTGAACCTCGGAGCAGCAGCTTTGAAGTAATAAGAAAGAGATTGAAAACTTGCAGCCAAGAGCCGCACACACCTCATTAGGGTCCAGCCATGCGGGGAGGCCAAGCGGCAGCCGCTGGGCCCAGCCCCACGTACCCGCTGGAAAGGGGCTGTGGGAGGGGGAGATAAAAGCGCCTTTCACAGTGGAAGCGCACTGGTGACATTTTTACGAGCGCCAGCCCCGAGGCTGAGCGGCCCTTGCCACGCTGCCGGCCGCCGGTGCAGCCTCAGCAGGACAGGGCGCGTGGGCTCTGCCGCCGCCATTCTTCTTCCTCCGCGCTCTGCCCTGGTTTTTCTCATCCCTTGTTTTTTTGTTTCTGAAGGAGTGAGTTTAACGTACAGGGCTCTACCTTGCCCTGGCCATTCTCAGAAAAGCCCTCCAAAATGAGAAACATATTTCTTAAAGATAGTGAGTCAGGCTTCCTGAGCTGGTTCAGCACAGTTCACATGAGACTTTCTAGTATAGTTCAGAAAACGATTCTTTTCTTCTCAAAAAAAAAAAAAAAAAAAGCCCAAACCAAAACAAAAACAATAAAGCTTAACAGACTTGTAAAATGCTTTTAAAAATATCTGAAGATTTTGATCATGGATCTTGCCACACAGACACTGGCAAGGCTGCGTGCTTCCAGCAATGGAGAGTATTTAACTTTGAGAGCTGAAGTTCTGGGTTTAATTTTCAGTTTCAGACTAAACAGCGGGTCTGCAGTGAAAGGCAGGCGACAGCTCCTGAGCACAATGGGGCAATGGAAATACTTCTCTCACAAACTTTACTGATACTGTAACCATGGAGTACCTCTTTGTGCAGACGAAAAAGCAAAATCAGAGAGGTTTGTGTTGGTTTTAATAAACTCCCCCCATCCCTGCCCTCATTTACTGCAAAGAATTCAGCTGCTATTTTATTATGTAATGCTTCAGGCTAAAAATATACCCCTAATTTAAGCCACCTTGCCAATAAATCTACAAATACCAGGTAATCCAAAAAGGGTAGTTATGGTTTAATGACATACTCTTCTTGTCATCTTAATATGTTGAACTTCTAAAGGATTTAGAGTGATGCATTTAAAGGTTTTTTTTCAACTTCTTGACTATCTCCACACAATCTGGTGGAAAGTGTTAAAAAGTTTGGTCCTCCTCAGTGTAGAGCAACAACCCAACTTTTCTAGATCCATCTGCACAATGATCCACAGCACAAAGCTTTTTATTTCTCTAAGCAAGATAACCTGATTCAAAGTGAGTGAGGCTCTCCAATTTAATAGATAGTGATGATTTCCTTTTGATTATAGAATCTTTTATGGGAATTTCTTTCCCAATTGAACACATCTACATTCTATAATCAAATCCGAGAAGGCATCCTGGTGGAAATCTGTGTTCAAAACATGTTTTCTTTTAGAACTGAGACAGATTTACTGCAATTTATACCTCAATGTTAATCTATTCTCGTCTTTCTAAACATAAAAAAATACTAATATAAATTACAGTTAATGCCTCACTATATAACACAGTTCTCAGGAGACTATTGAAGCTATGTGTAAGCCCCCTAATTTACTGTAACATGTCTTTGCTGTTCTGATTTAATTTTCCAGAATTTGCCTCAAAATAAGCATGAGAAACAGGGAAGGGGAGAGGGTGGAAGCCATTCACTACCCTGAATCTGATATCTCCAGGGTCCTAGAGCTCACATGTTCCTTCCTTCCAGACTCAAGTCTGGTTTCAATGGAGCTCTCATTTTTCTTCCCAGTAATCCTGCCGTGAGATCAACCATTGGTAACTCTGTGGGAAATTAAATACCAGGATGTGGGAAATCTGAGATCTGAATTCAAGCAGAATGCGGGTGATTAATTTTTTTATTTCTCTCATTCTCTTTTCCCATGGTTGTTGTGTGGCAAATAACTCTTCAAACCTGAGATCAGAGATTGCCCCTGAATAATGTGACTACATTGGCAGAGGAGAGGCAAAGCAAGAACTACACCGGCAATATTATATCCCTCTCTAATATAAGCATTAGTCATTTCTAAAGAGAGATTTCAGCCAACGTTTTCTGAAAACATTCTGGAATTTCCAGAAATGCTTTACAGTGGGATCAGCAGCAGAACTTCATCATAGTGATGCTCACCATCTGCTGGAGCAGACTTCATAAAAAATTTAACATTTCTTGCATTGGGATCCCAGTGAAAAAGGATTCATGAGACAGTTTGCTATGACAATGTGAGTACTACAATGCCGAAGAGTCAAGCAGTGGTTTTGAAGGGCTTTTCCTTCCTCAGTGTGAGAAAAGCACATTTTTTTATTTAGGTCCTGTAAGGATGAACTCAAGATGCTTACGAACTCTCGGCTGCGCAAAGATTTATATCCTTCATGCACTGTTTGGCCAAGTGTTGATGTCTGAAAACCACCTACGTACTTCTGTAGCCTTCAACATGAAGAAACCACCTACGTACTTCTGTAGCCTTTAACACGAAGTGCCTAGGACCATAATTCTCACTGCATGGTCTACTATGAGGTTGTGATACTCCTATACTTCTTACTGTCTACTGTCACAGCAGTCCCATGCCTACAATATCCAATGAGCAATCAATGCTCATGAGCTCTGAATGGGCCCCCAAACTGGGCACCCAAAATGGGCACCCTGCCTGTCACAGATGGTGTTTGTCATCTGGGTTGCTTCACTCCATCTCAGCAGTAAGGAACAGTACAGTGAGAGCATCAAAGGAAGTGATATGGGATAGAAGCTCCTCCACAAAAAATGGTTTTAAGGTGTCTATCACAATTGTTTCACACTGATTATGAATCCTTCACCTGAGTTGTCCTCTCTGAACTGCAAGGGAAGAGGCATGCTTATAGGTTCAGCCTGTCCATCCTAACCTTAGTGTTTGGCACAGGTGTCACAATCTGAGGGACTGCCCAGGGAGGCCAGATGTCACCCTAGTGTAGCGTGGCAGCACTGATTTCAAGGAACTAAATTCACAAAATACCACAAACACCCCACAGACTACTGACAGAGTACCCAAAAAATTCTCGTTATTCTTCTATTCTAAAACTGTTATTTTGGATGACAAGTGGACCTTATAAAATTCCCCAGATGTCAGGGAAAACCCAGAATAAAATAATACATTGTCTTCTTATTGCTTCCTTCCATAACATGTTTAAATATGTTAATAAGGGCCAAGTATACTGCTCCTTTCCCTAGCCAAACTTTATTAATGCTGGTATGTGAAGACTGTAACTATCTATCTGAGCAAATTATTTAACAGACAAAAACTGTATTTTCATTGATCTTAACTTTGATTTTATTTGTGTTTACTTTATTGCACATCCATTGCAGCATACTTAATTTTTAAAATAAAATTTGCAACAGAATTTATGTGGTCCTGAATTGGAACACCAAAGATAGAGCAATTTCCAAGAATGGTTACATAGGTTTGTTTCCCATGTTTTTCAGTGCAAAAAATGAGCAAGGATATAACCCTGGAATATCTGTTGATAATATTTAAGTCAGGAAATAGGACATCTTTCAGTGGCTTCAGCTTGATGTGGAGAAGCAACAGCGATGCTGACTGTTGAAAATGCAGAGCCCTTTATGAGAAGCTCAGGAACCAAGCTCTCAGCAAAAAGCACTTTCTTCATGTGCAGCCTTCTGACACTCCTTTGCTAATTAGCATTTTGATTATTTTTATAGCTTTAAGTCCACAGAGCGATCATGCTGGTAATTTCATCTTTCTGGGTATCACTCAGGAAGTATCTTAAAATAATCCCTGTTTTCAGGGAGTAGCCATGTGCTGCTGAAAATCTTGTATGTCTTGTATGAAGTAAGATACCCAAGTGTTAGCAGCACTGACTCTTGCTACTCTTGAAAATCTCAGCCAAAATATGTAGCATGCGTATGCAAAAGCAGCACTGTTTAATTTACTCTTGACTGGCATTTTTTCAAACACTGCCCTTCCATGTTCCTCAATGGTGTTTCCCAAGTACACACCACAACCTTTCTCTTCTGGCTACCATTAGTGAGATTTCAGATCCTGTCAAATCAGAGCCAAGTTCTGAACTGGATGGAGTACCTCCCTAAACACCTTTTGTGGCCACAGCCACAGGGTCAAACACCAAGCCACCCTGCCCACAGATGTTGCCTGTCCGTCTCGAGCTTCTTCCACAAGCAAGGAGTCAGGAGGGAAGAGGTAGGGAGAGGTTGAAGATGAGCTTTGCTGGCTTAGGGAAATGTTTCAGCTCACCCCTTCATCCTCTAGCCTTCTACCACCAACTGCAACTCCTACTCCCTGTGCTATGCATGGAGTGGCTCAACATCTGTAGACCCCAAAGTTTTACATCTCTGCTTTTAGGGTCAGCTCTTGCCCAGGACACTGGAAAAGAGCAGGGACCTGAAAGCTTGTCTGTGTTGAATGGGCAAATGTGTGACCAGTGCTCCATTCAGAAAGCTGCCTCCTGCCCTAGAGTTTCCCTCAGAGGAATTAAATATTGTGTATTTGAGCTGTTAAGAATCCATTATTGTTCAGAGATGAAGGCTCCTCCTATGTTGAACTAAGTCATGGCACTCCTGCTCTGTGATTGACTCATAAACTGGCTGACAAGGACATGACATCTTCAAGTAGCACACTGCAGCAGGCAAGACTGAATTCCCTAGGTAGTCCTTGACAAGCCGTAAAGAAAAAAAATCTTGCTAAATCTAATTCCTTTTTTTGTCACATCAGATTGTAAGTGTGTGCACCTTGGTAACTCCCTTATGCAAGAAGGGATCATCAGCACCTCAGTTTTAGTGGAAGGGGAATCAAGACACTGTGAGACTTACCTAAAACGGAACTTACACAGCACAGTGCTCAGAAATAATGGTTTCAAAGGAAGCTGTGCTCTCCTGGCACAGTGCTGACTGGGGCACCTCTGCTCCTTAGGCGGTGTATGGGGCACAGTCACAGGCACCCCAGCCTGCCTTGTGGACCACAGGTGCATTAAGCAAGGGGATGCATAACTCAGTCAGCATTTACTGACAGAATCACGCATCTGAATTTAACAGATCTGTGGACTCAACCAAATCAAATCATGTTTCTCTTGCTTGATCACTCAGTGGCTCTTTGACCTTTGAATCCTGAGCTGCACTGTGTCTCAGGTTTAGGAAGCAGCACTAGGAACACTTCTCACCTAGTAGCCTGGAGAGCTTGCTGGGACAGGAAATGGGGCTGCTGCTCAGGTATTTCCAATATTTGACTCTTTAAAAGTGACTGAATACCTGAATATACTCCTGTCTTGAAAGGGTTTTAAGTGGCCTTTTCTTCCCTTCCTTCTGGTGATATAATATCTCAATTTAAAAAATTTATTTACAGCCAAACTTCTGGAAGCGGCCATCTCAAAAATGTCCCTCTATCATACCTATGTAGTAAATGACAATCATAAGTATTTAAAACCTTGGGTACCTCAGTCTTACACTGATTTGGGTATTTAAGCATAGCATCATTGAATTGCACTATCCAGAGTCTATTCAGAAGTTATATCATATAAGTAAGAAAATATTTTCTGTCAGAAATACCTGACCTCTTCTTCCAGCCCTCACTCTTTAGTCAAGGTTAGTGCTTCATCTGTTCATTGAACTGGTGATTGCTTCTAAATTTCTCCCAGATTCTTTTTCTTATTTTATTTCAAAAAACTGCTCTTTCTTTTTTTTTTTTTAATCATCAGAAAAATTATTCAGTGTTTTCCTGTCACAATAAGACCATTATTAAAATTAAAAAAAAAAAAAAAGGAAGACTGAATATATCTTCTTTTGGAAACCACACCAGTTGCCACCATTTTGCCTTGAGAAGAAAAAGAAGGTAAGGATGTAAAGCCCAGTGCCCTCCATGAAATTCCATCTATTGCATCCATGAAGAAAGCAAGAGACTTTCCTGATTTCCCATGAGCCACAATATATGCTTGCTTAGCATGTGTTCACACGGTACCCAGAGCCTACGGTAAGTACAAGATGGCCCCTAGTGTTGTGTTTGGGAAAACATACAACATTTGCTTTAAAAAAGAAAAGCTATAATAAAAGAATGGTAACTCAGCCTTTATGAGGATGTTCTGGAGTGGTCTATGTAACACAAATGCACTTATCCTGTGCTAAAGTACAAAATTCCATGTACTATTGGAAAAGAAAGTTTTACCTCTCCAGAATCCGACTTTTTGGGGGCTGCCCTGGGAACTTTCTGACTCTCCATATCAGTAACACAAAGCCCATGAGACACAACACAGCTTGCTGAATGCAGTGGAAAGAGCAATGACACCCCAGGGCACTAGGTCAACTTCCAGGGCAGATTGTTCAATATTTCTACAGTTGAATATGACTGCAGTATTCCTGGGTTCTCAGGACACAGGGTGGCCTTGGACAATGGCATTCACTCTCTTGGATGTGTATGTGCACCTGCTTGGATTTGCCATCCTGTCTGTGACACTGGAAGCTTCTTTTCAACCAGAGAAAATGGATCTCTGAAGTATTCCTACCACATTTCTGTCTGTGATTTCCCAGAAGGGAAAAAGGATGAAGTCACACATGGTGGCTAGCACATAGACAGAACGCCTGAAGCCTGTGGAAGTGCAGATGTGTTGCATGGCACAGAAAGATGATGAAGGATATGCGCCCTGGGCCTACTGGCCGGGGTGTGCTGGCATGTCAGTCCTGCCACAAAGCCCCATGGGCCCCAGGCTCAGCTCTGCTCACAGTCTGCAACTCTGGCTGCAGGTGAATGTGTGAACCGCAGGTGTAGCTCCTGGGCTGCAGAGCCTGTGTGATGCCTCTAGCATTGACTGTGTCCTACGCTGAGTAGACATATGCAGTAGATGCAAATTGAGGTGCAAATATATACTATGACTAATTCACATGCATAACTTTATTGATACCAACACTGAGAAACGAGTTAACAGGAAAACATATAGGAAATCCAGTTCTTCTTTCCCATACAAAATAACACTTTTCTTTTTAGCGTTTATTCTTGTTGGATTTGATTATTTTGGACATTGTTTTAAAACTATCTACTACATTTAGTATTAGGTAGAGAAGTATGCTTCACATGTTCTTTTGGTGTATGTTTTCTGTACACTTTTTTGTGTATACTGTTCTGTGTACAGTTTACGTGTGCTCTTCTGACTGATACACTTTTATTCTGATCTATACACTGTCTTTCTGACTGGTATGCTCTCTTTCAGACTCAGATACAAAGGATTTTAAATGATTTTAGATTTTAAGAGAGATAATAAGATTTTCAAAGGGCTGTTCTATGTTTATTATATGTCTTCTCTGCAGAAATGATAAAAATAAAACATGTCCTGTTTCCAGAAAATTTTGATAGCTTTCATTGTGTTTTTCTAAAAACATCTATTTCCTTCATATTACTTAAGAGTGTAACTCCCCCATATGGCTGAGTCAACAGCTGCTACGAATTGTTTAAAAATGAGGAAATGGAGAAATTTCTGTTTGGACTATGTATTTGCACACCTCAGTAAAAATATTACTACATCATGACTGTGAGATCTGGCTGTACACTCTTTGGAGACAGAGCAGATTTCAAAGAGTCTTGTTTTGAGGTTTAGACAAGTATCTATGTGAAAGTGCTAAACTTACCAATGTCACACAGTTATGCTGGCTCTTTTCTTTTCCCCATTTCCCCAAGGAAGTGTGAGAATATGCGTCAGTGATCATCACAAAGATGTGAATAGACCACAGTATTCGAAGGTTTGTATTAATGATATGGGTGTGTAGATTTCCAGTGGGTTTTACTGTAGCTATTTACTGTCTGTGTGATGGTAAATCCTCAGAGCAATGTTTAAAGATATTGCCGAAGTTTACATAAACATCTGTATGGCCCTAAACTGGATAGCTGATATCCATAAAGAGATTTAGAGCATGGCAGAGCCATGTACGATGCTTAAAAGCTGGGAAATGGCAATAGGAACAGAGCTGTTATCTGCAAAATGAGAATTTTATCTGGTCCTACTGCTCCTGTATTTTTAAAAGTGACACAAACACAAGAGACATACTTACTAGCAGCAATAACAAGAGTAACAGTGATGTAAACTAATATTCATAGAAATCTTTGAGAATACACCTAAAATTCAGAGCACAGGAGAGCACTCAGGGACCAAACCTGAGCAAGAGTTTCTGCCACTTTTACCAAGGCAGGCTCACCAACACACAGCAGTTCTTGACTGTAACCTCTCACAGTCCCCACCAAAGAAGAAAGGATACATTTCTAACTTAATCCAGACTGCCACATGGTAAAGCCATCTGGGAGGATATTTTGAAGGAAACAGATGGAAAAGGAAGAGATTCCTCTGAATGTAGTATAAGATTTACATTATCCTCCATGAACTTCCATGTAGTCCCCATGTTTATATAATTTATCACTATTTCCTTAGACAGCTCAGATTAGAAAGCCTGCATGAGCTCATGTTCTTGTTGTTAATTCTGAGTCTGAACCTCCCTACTTTAAAGGGAAATTAGGTACTATAAAAAGAAATCAGAGAAAGGCAACCAGACCTGAGTGAAACCCAGCAGCATGAAGTTCTTGATCATCCCAAGAAGTACACTGTTTTACCTCTCCTTCCTGAAGCCTCAGGAAGATAGTGTCACGAGCATTTGCTCACAGTGATAAATTTTTGTCCTTTGCCATGCACCTATACCAGCAAAACTGCAATGGTGTGGTCATGTAAGTGTGAGAGCAGGGCTGTTGAAACCAGGAAGGGTTCAAGAGAAGTTCAGTGATTTCATTGAACATCCTTTCGTCTAAGGATTAAAAACAGAAATGTTGTCTCTGTAAAGACATGGCATACAAATAATTTAAAGTGTTCTTTCACTACTCAGTTGTGGTAAATGGAGAGATCTAAACAGGCTTCTGTCTCCTTTCATGTATTCTTCTGTGCCTCCTCATGTTCTGCACAAACACTTCCATTATGGGAATGTCAAAGGGCTTTCTTTTCTCTCTCTCACTCTGACTACAGAGATGCTGCTGAGGCACCACTGCAGCAGTGGTGGCATCCAGCTGGTTGACACACGCTACAGCACCCCTACCAGAATCACTGCTTCAGCAAATGGATAGGAAAATCCATGTGGGGAACGCTGGTGCTTCAGTTCACATGCCTACATCATTTTGCCATCAATTAAATCTGCCATTACTTTGTTCTGCTACAAAACAACAGAGTCCAGGTCCACTCCTTGTCCTCCTACACCACAGCCCAGCTTCAGGACCAGGTATTCTTCCTCTCTTGCACCCAGGGTTGCACACGGTTATTGCGTAAACAAAACACTTGCAGCAGTCAGTGCTCGGGGAGCTTGGAGACCTGGCAGCACCACAGGGCCCTTCTTCCTGCTGACCTCAGTAGGACTGAGCATTGATATGTACCAGAGGAAAAGGCAACACTAACAGCCTCCCGGGAGCCTCTGCCTCCTGGATTTAGCCTCCTCTGTGCAGCAGGGTTTAGCCTCCCTGTCTCCCAGGTGCCACAGAGGAGATAGCTGGCTTTGTGCCCACCGGCAGATTTACTACCATGTTGTAGTAGGAATAGCCTGATTGTAGCAGTAACATTTGAAGGATATAAGCAAGACAGGGAGAGGAAATATCTTCTATTAGAACAGCTTGGTATGTTTTGAATTGTGTATAGTCAGATTATACAAAGTGAGTTGCTGGGGACTTAGGCTGTGTTTTTTGCATAAGCTGGCCTAACAAAAGACATTACCTCTCCTTGCAAAACTTAACCTTACTTGAAAGTACTACTACATTCATCCTCTGTGTTATCTCCACCATTCAGAGACATTAATATTATTAGCTGTGCCACGGATTCATCATTGCTGCAACTGTATTGATTTCTTTTGTAGAAATCTGATTCCTGCACATGCTTTGGAGAGTCACATCATTTTACCCCTTCAACTCATGGCTAGGATGTTTTCTGTTTCTTATGCAACAGCTCCTAATTCAGACTGCAGTTGATACTATGATAATATACACTTTATAATAATGTATTAGAACCATAAGGTGGAAAAAGGAAACTATTATTCCTTTCTGAAGGCAGACCTCTTTCCAGAAGAGCAATGGACCCTTTATGCTCTTGACTCAGAAATCATTTATGTACAGGGAGGTACAACAGCACAGCCAATGGACTCCTCTGAGCAGTGATGGACTTGCTCCCATTCCCACAGGTTTTTCTCTGTTGGTGCACATATAGCAAAGTGTCAGAGTTAGGTTCTTGGGGTTTTAACACAGGGCAGGCTGGGAGAAGCAAATGAAGTGGATTGTAACTGCAGTGATTGACTGATTTCATGACATCTTGTGGCTTGCATTTTGTTCAAAGTGTTAAAAAAGAATAATACTATCCAACACAAAAAGTTCAAATGTGTTAGTCTTTATGACGGATCCAGTCTAGTTACCAAGTTCAGCCTACTATATTTTGTGGATTTAGAGAATGCTTTAGAAAAGAAGAGAAATGGGTTTTATGCATATGCCCCTCCTTGCTGTAATGCAGTTCCCACCTATCCACATTCAGGACACACAGAGATATTACATGCTGGGCTCACACCACGGAGGTGTGCGTGTGTGTCTGCATTATCACTGCAAGGTGGCCAATGCAGAAAGAGGACAATTCTGAGCAGGCACTGTCCATTGCTTCCTCCTCTCTTTCCCAAGGGCTAACGCATGAATTGTTCTGGTGGTTGTGCCCAGCAAGCCAATAGCTGTTCCCTAGCTCATATGATTGATGTATTTCCCTTCTTTCTTTACAGTAAAGGAGGCCAGTTGAAATACTGAAAAATTATTTCACTTAAAGTAGTCTAAAGAATTTAAATTAGTTTTTCTTACCTGAGCAGGCTTCTTTTGAACCACTTGTTGAGGCTGAAAAGTAAAACAAAGGCACAGTGAGAAACAAAATTAACTGAGCACTTAACTGTGATTTTACAAGCGCTAGGAAAAATATTTTCAGCAATAGAAATAAAACACAGGAAAAGCTCACATTCAGAAATGGAGACATGAACATACCCAGCTCTCACACCCAGCCTCTCCTATGCATATGTACAACTTTGCTCTGAACTACTTCACATTACTGTGGATGAAGAGGAGTATGTTAAGTTTGCACAATTAAAACCAAGGTGAAATCTAGTTTAGCATGTTACATCTTTCAGCTCTTCTATGGTACTGCTGCCTTAACTTATCAGACCATGGGACTGGCCTGATTTTGTAACTAGATTTTGTTGTCTCCACTGCTGCTGCTCTCTTGTGACACTCTGAGCTGTGAGTGGAGTGTCCTGCTATGGGGAAGCCCTCCCCCCTCATCCAGAGCAGGATCAAAGCTCAGGCAGAGAGGTGAAGGACGCATAACCCCATTACTGTGCCACAGCTTCCCACTTGACCAAAGCCACCCTTGCCAAAATCAGGACACTGGGATGGACAGTGGTTCCAGCCCTTGGAAGCCCTGGTTTGAGACCTTCAGCTGCATGACACTGTGTTGACCCTTGCGAGGCTATTGGTGTGATTATGGGGATGCCCATCATTGGTCGGGTTGGGGGTGTCCACCTGCCTATGCAGGACCTGGTGGCACAGCTGTGGATTCTCAGCAAGTCTCCCTCCTGGCTGCTCACACCCAGGACTGGGAAACACAGTCCTCACATGAGTCAGGAGACCCACCAAGGTCATCCCCACCTGGGAGAAAAGGAGTACCAATTAAGGAACAAATACAGACGTACTTAAAATACACCACCACTGCCCAGATGATGTGATGACCCTTGTGGGTGCTAGGAGCAGCACAGAACAATAAGACCACAGATAAATGATGAAATCCTGACACAGAGAAGACAAAAAGGCTTTTCTTACTTCATTGGGACAAAGTTGCTGCCTGCCCCCTCCCCCAGATTTTCTGTTTTCAAAGTATATGAATTGCACCCAATGACTTTCTTCCTGCCCTTCCTTCCTGCTTTTTCCTAATCCCAGCCATGATTTTAGTGCCTTGCTTGGGCAGAAGCCAACATGCCATCCCTCTGCATGGCCAAAAACCTAATTTTCATGACAGTCCAGTGGGAAATAACTGGAATATTTCTGAATAAGCAGTTTAGTGTAACTGGCCTTCCAGAGCAATATTTCAGTGGGAAGGATCAATAAAAATGTAAATTAAATGTAACTGATTCAATTCAGACTGCCCACCACAAGCGTCCCATTTTAACAAGAGATGCTTTGTTTATTTTCAGTCTTTTTCTAACTCAGTGGAATCCTACTGCTCTTATATTTTCGTATGTAACAGGCTCCAAGTTCTGCTCTCAAATAAATATGAGAGAAAAAACTATGTGATGACTGGGTCTGTCTTTAAACTTCAGGGTGGACCCTTTCCTTTTCCATTAAATTCCGTTGCAATGGAGAAACTATTATTAAGGCACATATTTTATTGATGCCTTCTCCAGGTGGACTGCAGGCCCTGAACTCATTAATGGACATTTTCTGCCCTTGGACAAAGGAATGATTTCTTTCAAAGGAATCTCTCATAATTACAGAACTCATTGAGCTCTTCTGTAATCTTCCAATAGTGTTTTTTCACTTTATTTTCTTTTTTTTGCCTGTTGATTACACCTGTACATGTGTTTACTCCCAAACCACATGAAATCCACAGACTTTTTAAAGGCTGACTGTTTTCTCCAGCTCAGAAATCCTCATATATTTTTGGCTGTGCACTCTATGTTCATGTGACTCTCACTCACTATAGCTCAATGAAATCTTCTGAAAGAGCTGCCAACTCACCAAATTTCCCGTGAATTAGGTCCTGACACTTCCATGAGAGGAAAGACAATGTCTGAAACAAGGCCAGCTCTGGCTTTCTGCCTAATATGTGTCACAGTAATTTTACCAGCTGCCGTTCTACATAGCAGTTCATACTTTTCAGACCACCAAAAAGCCCCTTGAATACTTTCAGTGATAGCTGGGGCTTGAGCTGCCAGCATGTTTTCCCAGCCTCTGGCACCCAGTGGCTCTGGACTGGACCTAGAAAGTTTTTGTGTGTGTGTTTGTTTTGTTTTGTTATTTTTATGAATGGCTTCCACAGGGGACTTGACTCCAGCACAACCCTATCCAACCATTCATAAAAAGCAGAGGGAAAATATTGTACTTTGCCCAGTTGGAAATTGTCTCTGATACTGACCAAGGCTTTCAAGAATTTTAGTCATTCAAGACCTTTGCTATCGTAGTGCTTCATGTCGAGAGCTCCTTGGCAGCGCTTGCTTACTGCCGGCTGGGTTTCCACTGGACTTGGGATCTGGAGTTCAGCATATGTTATGCTTTCTCCCTTAAATGGAAGAAGATCAGCTATGCAAGCCCAGAAGCAGGGCTCAGTTCCTCAGCCAGTATTAGTGGCACACACCACTGACACGCTGGGAGCTGTGCCCACTCACATCACATCAAGGGCTCCAGCTTGTGGCAGCTGAATCACTTGAATCACCGCAAGTGCCAATTTTCAAAGGCATTGCTTTTCCTGCTTCAGCCTGGCTGAGTGGGAAAGGTGGCTGGACATATAAATACAGTAAGGTCCAGTCCTGTGAGGACTGTAGTGTCTGCTCACTTAGCTCACCCTGACCAGAAGAACTGAGGTGTTCAGGAATAACAAGAAATTTCCCAAGCATCCCTTTAATTTCTTTAACTGTTGTGGTTGTGATGCCTTTGGAACCATTTTGACACACTATAGATACTAATGCTTCAACTTCGTGTTCACTGAGCTAAGAGATCTTTTCGGGGCTTTGAAAGTGACACTTCTGATTCACAAGTGTTGCATCTGCATGTTCAATTAACTGGAAAGAAAGAGAATCTGCCTTGGTTACGGAAAAGACTGGAACTATAAAATAGCCATGGACAAGAGACTTTAAATAGGTGCTCTGGAGAAAAATAAAGTTGTAAGCAAGAAATGAGAGCTCTGAACTGTTACGTATTGTCCCTGCCAGGAGCCTGCAGAGTAAGATGGCAGAACTTCTACTCTGTCAGAGGCTCTCTCACTTATGCCAGTGATCTTAAGAGGAGCTTTGTGCAATACAGCCCTTTCACATTTCATTTTTATCCTAAGTTTGAAAAACAGCTATTGACGTTCCATACACTCAAAAGCAAACTTCAGGGTTTTTTACATCATATGCAAGTACAAGCCAACATCAGGTATCTTTTTAAAATATATATATGAGACAGAAAGAACAAGTGACAGTGTTGGAAAAATCCTATGACCAGGTCATTTAAATGTCTATCAAACAAGAAAAAAATCCAAAATGCAGCAGTATTTCTTCTGCCATGCTTAAAATATTAAGTATGTGAGCTAAGGCAAAAGATAATAATTTAAAACTTGAGGATAATATTCCTAACGTTGAAAAGGAAAAACCAACAAAATGCCTGAAAAGTTGAGTACACAAAGTTTTGATGGTTTTATCTTTGCTCTAAGTTTAGAATGTTCAAAGCCCAACTGTTTATCTTCTACATTTCTTCCACTCCTCCTCTGTCACACATCCCTCATTTTGGTTTTTTATTTTCAAATTCTGTTACTTTACTTTATGTCAATATCTTACATGTATCCTTACAGCTTATACTGGTCAAACAATTTCTTTGCTTTTTATATGAGAACAAAAGAGCAGCCTCATGTGATGAGTTCATACTCATCTTGTACCAGCAGCCTAAAGTTGTATCAAATTCAATTTGTCACACTTCTCATTCCCAGGAGTCCTTCTTGCCCTGTGACTTTTCCTAGTGTTATAAAGCTAAGGAAGGAAAATGGAAGGATAAGGGTAAGTCTATGTCAACTAGTATGAGCAATGCTGGAACACATTTTTAATGATCAGAAATAAAAGCATTGGTTTGAATGCAAATCATCCCCTGACTTCTAATCCTAAAGCTCCAAGGGCAAGCTGCACACGCACAGTGCTCTTAGATTTTGTGTTCATGCCTTCCTCTTCAAACTGAGTATTATGAAGATGTCTGACTGATGCGTCTTGGCAACAGTGACTCTTTGTTTTTTTCCAACAGCTTGACACAGATAAGAGATTTGCATGGAGGTAGCTCTGCTGGTGAGACTTAATGACCATGATGGAAACTAATACCCAGTTAGGATGACATTTATAGTGCTGACAGCTCAGTGTTGTGCAGAGATCATTAAAATAATTTCATAGGTCATCCAAACACTTGTAGTTCTAAATTAAAAGATGAGTAAAACCATATTTAGTCTTTTTGTCTACATAGCCTTGAAAAATCAGGAAGTTCATATTATACCAGTCGAAACCAATATAATCCAAAATAAATCATGTCTTACAAGCAGTTCCATATGACAGCAGAGTAACTACCATTCTGCCCTACAGCTTTAATTGGTTTGAGTCCAGCCTTTCTCTCCCTCTTTCAGCACAGAATTATACAGTGCTGGGACCAGCAGCCCACACAGCCTGCCAGGAAACCCTCACCTTCCAGCAAAAACCAGTTGCAGCTTCCTGATCATCAGCAGAAATCTTTCTGAAATTGCATGGGACAATGTGCCTGCCATTCACTCCTCAGGTCCAGGTATGCTCATGGTTTGCTTTAGTAATAATTCAAGTCAAGACAGTAGCAGAACTGCTTTTTTATCCCATCAGTAGTGAGGGGGCTTGTGTTTTGGAAGCACAGGTCATGATTTCTCCTGCCTCCATCACATGTTTGCAGTCAACTGGCAACCGTGGTGTCTGTGTATGCACACTGCTGTGGGTCATTAGAATCTAACAGCAAAACCATCTGGCCCTTAGAGTTCAAAGGAGATTTCACAGTTCTCTGTGCAGTCTCATAAAATAGGCTAATAGTAATCTGTGGAGAATTCTGGCAAAATCTGTGAAACTATTCTTTATTTTCTATCCTACTTGGCACTCCTCTGAGTTTTTAATACAAAGTCAGATCATTGCAAAAATATTTATTAGCTTTTAAATTGACTTTCCCTGACTGATGCTGGAAAAGTCTGCAACATGTCAGAAGCTGCAGAGTATTTCTATTCCACTTGCTGGGGAGAGCAGAGAGCATCAGCATTTTCCAAGTACACAAAGTGACTTTTAATAGTTATTTGACTGGCACAAAAATTTTATATTCAATTTGGCAAATTCAAAGCACACTGCTTCAAATTACTCTTTCGGTAGTCTTAAAATTCAGGCAGTGGCACATATATCCAGTTAGGTATGTATATATCCAATGGAAGTAAAGAAACTGACTTCATCAGGGTTAGGATTTCATATATTTTGTTTACAGGAAGCTACCCTCACTACAAAATATCTGTAAGCTGCTTCATTTGGAATGGTTTTATGTTCTGAAGGGAATAAAACAGTGAAAGAAATGTATTTAAAAATCAGATTCTGTTTTCTTTTATGCTCACATAATCCATTATTTCTCTGTTGCTTTGACCCAACCTTGCTCCCACAATTACTGGTCTTGACAAGTACAAATTTAATGGTTAGAACAGGAAGGGAAAACCCATAATTTTTATTCATCTGCTAGCTGAACTGTTAGTTCAAGCATAACAATATTCCAGTGAGTTTATCAAGGATATAATCAAAATTCAAAGCACAGTAGCAGTTAGTTCAGTGTTCTGGATAGATGCATAGTAGGTTATTAATTTTTATAATGTTTCAGACAGTATTGGTTACATTTCCATAAAATATTTAGGGCAGTGCAGCTTATGAAATACCCATTTAATGGGCCTTGTATCTGTGTTTCAGTACAATAAGCAAAGTTTAAATTGGTGCTCTCATCTAAAATCAATACAGCTTGTCAGCAGAAGGATCTGCTGTTGCTGACTGCTCTTCTTCAGAGCCACTGCTGCTCTGTGGGGTTTCCCTGTTACTTCATTATCATCCGTCACGCACTTGATAAGCTTTCCTCATGCATTTTGCTTAAGTTTAGTTTGGCACCCTGTGCATTTTTCTGCTAAACTATTAAAAAGTATTTTCTGTCTTTCAGAATAATTCTAGCACACAGTTCACCATTGAGGTTTCCTTGATATACACCTAAGGAAACATAAGCTGGCTCTTTTGTCTGGCAAACGTCATATGTGTCTGTCTATTTATAACTCCCTACACAGACAGACTATTGAGAAAGCCAGAGGGGAGGTTTCAGTCATTCTTAGCTATAGTGTAAAGAAAAAACCTTATATTTTAGTAGACAGAAATAAATTATAAGTTATTTGCAAAGAAACCAAGCCCTCATTATTCAGGGATAAACTGATCAGAAATTATTTAGCTTTATACCTTGCATACCTGTCCAGACAAATAACTATTGTGCAACTGTTTATCTCCAGACTATCTTGTCTGTTTGGATACAGCAACTCCTGTGTTCACCATGCATTTCTCTTGGCCCGTGTGGAAATGATTTTTGGTCATTGGTAAGCAGGCTAGATTTGAATTGATGACCTAGAGGTGGAAAGCACTGTATCACATTACAGTCTGGTTCCAACTTTGGTTTTAGAGTCTTCTCTCTCTTCTTGCTCAGGCACCTCCCACCATACGGACTGAAAATCCAGGGCAGTTTCTGCTGCAGAGGTCATTCCCAGCGGAACCAGTGCATGGAGCTGATCAGAGCTGCAGGACTGTCAGCAGTGGACTCATCTCTGGACCTGACTGCCAGGAGCTCCCAAATCCTCTCAACCTTTGCACTGATTTCCAGTGAAGTAACAGAGTAAATAGCATAGGGAAGTCCCATACAAGCCAATCTGCTGCAAAATCCACTGCTGTTTGGAAGCTGAACTCTGAACTTCAGTGGTTTTGCTCAAAATGTAACTATAGTCAGATAACACTTCTCTTTATGGCCTCTGATGTTCACTCGTCTCAATTTTAAGGTCACAAAGACATCAACTCACTCAGTAAAGTGTCCTTGTGTCATTTAGAAACCTGAAATACGTGCAGCCCATTTTCCACAATATAGGCTTAGATACAAACAAAAAATCAAATTAATCAAATAGATACAAATCAAAAATCAAATTAATTTTCAGGCCTATGAAAGCTTCTGCCAACAACAGGTCCAAGCCTAGAAGCAGGAATGGAAAAAGATCTGAAGTGGCAGTGATGGAAAACAAAGGGTAAACCACTCTGCTGGGCAGCCCTGGGATTACAGCAGTGTCCCAGCAGTATCAGGTGGTAACTCTGTCCCCGGCTATACACCTGCACCAAGGTGATGGTGCAAATGGCTATGCACAGCCCCAACCTGTCCTTCTTAAGAAAGAGGATACTGATGAAAATACAGAATGCACTTCCCTTGTCCTTTTACCACTCTGGAAAGGCAGCCATTCAAGCTACCTTGAAGGTAATGAGCTCGAGCTGAGCAGCCTGTGACCTCCTTTGGATATTTCCCAGTGGCAGCCTGTGGCATGTCTCTTCAGTTTAGCTGCATACTACAAGAGCTGCTGCCTCCAGAGATTTGCACTTCTTGCTTTAGTGAGACACATCTCAGCCAGAGGAGGACAGCGTAAGAGTGGGCACTATGGGAAGGCAGGTGCAGGAGACTGTGATCTGCCTAGAAAACCTTAATACTTCACCAACAGGAGAAAACAATCCAGTCCAGGACCTCTGCATAGCTTGTAGCTATACCACCTTTCCTCCAGACTGCCTAGAAGGAAGAGCCCTGTGTAGTGCTACTTCCTTAATAATATCTGTTGCGTGGCAGAAGATGGTGAAGGAAAGAAAGCTCCCAGCTGCACAGCACAGACAGCTGTAGGGCAGTGCTTGAGGCTCTCTGTGTTCAGGCACTGTTCAGCTCACTGAGCACAGACACAGCACTAGGTACTGGTAGCAAGAGCTATCTGCCCCCTCATCCGCACAAACTGGGGTAAGGATACAAGGGGTCTTAGGCAGCCATTTTTGCACAGCCATTTCTGCACAGCCATTTCTACTCCTTCAGGGATACAGAGCATCTTGTACAGAACTTATGTGGTCAGCCCCAGGCACAGCCCTCAGCTCCCGCAGGAGCTTCCCCTTCCCATCCAACCCATTGTCTCCCTGACCTCCCATTGCCCTGAGATGGCTGGGCAGGGTTTTCCTCCAAAGAAAAAGCACACAGGGCAAGGAAGGCAAATCGACTGTGCCTGGCTGATTTTCTGCAGCTGAGGATCTGGCCTGAGGCATTTCTCTTGAACTTCTTTGTCTGAGCAGATCCATTGGTAGCCACATGGTTGGCTGGGGATGTTTTTGTATGTCTGGAATATACAGATGTCTGATAGCTGTCTGTCTATCGAATAGATTTGATAATTATTACTGCCTCCAGGACACTGATGCTGCTGAGAGTGTCTGTCAGAGTCCAAGCAGAGACTGCTGACATTCTGGCATAGTTTCATAAAGAAGTCAGTGTCCAAAATAGAAATACATTTTCCATGTACTTGAAATATACCAGGGGCTTGGTGGCGAGCTGTTGCAATTAATCCACTTCCTGGCTTGATATATTTTGGGATCATTCTGGTGTGTGGTGTGTTAAATACTGAACTCAGTTCATATTCTCATTTTTAAATGGAAATTGCATTCATTATGTCCAAAGGCATGACTTCTAGGTCCTTCTTGCAAAGCAGAAAAACCCCCCATGGCTCCATTGCATTTCTGGTGTGATTTTACTCGTTAACAGCAATTTCATCACATGCATCATTGTGAAATCCATGCAACACAGTAGTGCATTTTAAAAGACAGTAGCAAACAGCTTTTCTTTTTTATCTAGCTAGAACCCATTTAATAAAAGATTGGGAAGTCAACATCTATCCTATTGTCAATATCCTGTTGTCAGCCTCTTAACAGCAGCAGAAATATGAATAGCGTCTGAGTACACATGCTTCCCTTGGTCTGAAAGAGAGAGAAAAGAGGGGAAGAGAGGGAGGAAGAAAGAGATTCTGCTCTTTGTAATCCTGGTGTAAAGTTGGAGTTGTTCTATTTACATCCCTCGACAGACTCTGAATTTAACCCAGTCTAGGAGAGAAGAATTTGACTGTAATTTTGTAGGACAATTACCAGACTGTCTAGCTATAGTTATTTAATAGTCTTTTAGAAGCTACATGTGACCTAAAGATCCTATTTGTTGCTTGGATCTAACAACGTGAACATCAAAGGTATGTGTGTAAGGTATGCCTGCAAATCCCCTGCAGATTTTTTCATAATAGTACTGAAACCTGACACCACATCAAGAATGCAGCGCCTGGAGCACCCTTCTACAGCCCCACTCCCTTGTAAAGTTTAACGCGGTTTCCTTGCTCCCAGAGCTCCATCCGCCACTTGGAAAGCAGCCTGCTTTCAAATGTTAGGGATGCTAGGGAGGGCTTGTGAACATTTTAGCAAATGCAGGTCATTTCAGAGAATAGGACTGATGGATATTGATCCTCAGTTCCTGAAAACTCAGCCGTATTTTGTTGCTTCTGTTGCTGAAGTGACAAAACCTAATTTTTTGTGCTGCCAAAAACACAGCTAAATCCTGTCCTTGGCTAAATTGTGTACTTAGTTTAGTCTACCAAAAGAGCTAAATGCTTCCATCTTCCAATTAGTTACATTTTATTGTGCTTGGAACCTGTGTGGTTTGGGACATGCCAAAAATATACCAGTTGGTAGTATCCGTGGCTAGGTGGTCCTGGCAGCAGAGGTGAAAGCAGCTTGCTGGATGAAAGAAGGAGGAGAGCTGGCCTCCAAATGCTGCTGTAATTGGCACAGACAGGCATACCCTTTCTGGGAATTAGGTGCACTGGGTAGATAGAAGCTTGTTTTGCAGCTGAACATAATCCACCTTGGTGAGATCAGGTATTATATCAACACCAGATCACTTACCAGCAGCTGCAAAATCATTCTAGTATTGGCAGCGATGTGGCCAAGGATACTCTGAGACGCTAGATATTGACAGGTAAGGGTGATGGTGTGAAGCAAGGTCCTCCTGCTGCTCCCAGGCATCTAAATATCCCCACATTCCATGGGTGTGACTGCCCAATCACAAGCAAGACTTTCTCTTGAGAAAGGACCCTGGGAACACAACAGTGTGCCTTAAGGCAAACCCCATGGACACCAGAGCTGCTGTGAGCTCACTGCTCTCCCAGGCCATCCCCATGGCCAGCAAAGAGGTCACCAGCTAAGGAAGGACAACAGTTGGAGGAGGAGTGAGGAAACAACAGTATTGCTTGTATCATCATGTGTAAACCTAGGAGCTTCTGGAAATCTTTGGCTAGTAACAGCACTGGAACAGTGCTGGGAAGTTTTGGTTGGGTTGCATAGTGGGAAAGATGCAAAGGGATGGGATGGAGGAATGAAAGCGGCAAGGAGAGATGTCAGGAAAGAGTGGGACCGACACATACCACTTTCCCTGTTTACACACAAATGGGAACAAGGTCTCTGCACTGACATTTATGTGCAAGGAACTGAGAGAAAAAACAGAAACACATTGTTCGTATTTCTATTCCTCCACCAAGCTCACAAGATGGCTGTATTGTTGTCATACTTTTGGCTTTTTCCATGCTCTGAAAGTGTGTGCGTTACTGACATACTTTGAGGGTTCTGTGGCATTTTTAAAGAGAGCAATTGGGAAGTTTGGTTAGAAAGAAATCTTTTTAGGTACCAGTGGGTTTTTCAGATTTTAGGATCAGATGCATTTTTGTAGGCTTTATGGTAGTGCTTCGTCTTCTCAGATCACAAAAAAGGACAGCAGAAATACAAAGGTCCTGGAGCTGTACTGCCCTGGGGAGTGGAGGATTTCACCCCACCCGCAAGGCTGATGACAGCAGGATCCACAGGAGGATGTGCTCTTCCTGAAGAACTCCAGCCATCTCTCCGCACAGCCATCCGTGCAGGAGAGGGTCTGCTTCAGCTTTTTGGCTGGATGCACTGGCAACAGGACAGCCAGGACATTCACTGTTTATAGTATGAGCACTTAAAAAGGGTGGGAGACAGTGATGGGATAAGGAGTTGCCCATGCCACTTTGCCTTTCATCACCTCTCAGGAATGTCTGCCTTTGGGGCTAATTTAGATGCATTTACATAATAAATGTGTGGCCTTTTCAGCCACATTTTTCCACTTTAATTTCTGCCTGCCCTTGCTGACACGTGCCCTTGGCAATTTGTGGTTATTTTCCTCATTCTGCACTGTAGAATTTTCCTCTATTACGGTTTTTTCTTTCATAGATAAGCAAATACATAGCTCATGAAAGTGACATAGTCTAGCTCTATTTTACTTAGCAAATACTGCGGGGTTTTATTTTCTTTTTTTTTTGCTCTCTATTGAAAAGACAATGCTTTGCTGACTTTAAACTGGTTTGCAAGCCCAAAACAGATGATATCATGAGTCTTCCAGATGCATCAGCACAGTTTCAGACAGCTTCCTGACTGACAAGAAAGCCAGAACTCTCATGAGATCTCCACAATGGGATATTATTAATAAACATTCTGTACCTCAGAGGCAACCCTTCCAATAAGTAAGTTCCATATGGCTCTTAGAAGCATGAGTCCTCCCTCTTCTTACTCCTAAGTGTGATGGACTCAGCTCTTGGGCTGGGATTGGTTGAATGGTCCCTTACAGAGGTACTAGAGGGCTTCAGGCTCAACACTAACCATGACTTAATACATGATGACAAATCTTTCACATCCATGCTCATCCCATGACATGATGATGTCTGTTTGGACCAACCGACAGACATCAGATCAGATGTCTGATGAAGAGCAGAATCTACACATCCTTGAAGGTATGGCACAGTGAAAAGGGCCTTCAGAAAAGAGAATGCAGGATAATTCTGCACTGTTGAGAATTTTGGAAGATCCAGCCTAGATTTAGGATCTTTAGATTAACCTACCCTCCCCCAGAAAACAGTTAGTCCAGTTAAAATTTTTCACAGTGACTTATAGCACTGGCCAGTAATACCTGGGAGTGCCCTTTTCCTCTGCTTGTCTCAACCATGATACACTCCAGCTACAGGGCTGCCAAGGTCCTGGGAGTCTTTAGTGTGTAGGTGTTATGTTCCTCGAAGATTAGATGCCAAGGAACCACAGAGACTTTATGAGCAAAATGTCTAATACATTCCCTGAATAGCATCCTGTACTAAGACAAATATAGACAAGGAGACTGAAGACTATAGAAATAATCACAATCTGAACCTGATCTATTAGTGAATAGTAGACAATGGCAAACTTCAAGTGAAAAAACGTGGGAAGTGCCTGGAAACCACCAGGACGATCATGTTTGTGTATCTTCTCAGTGGTACCACTCAGGTGGATTTCTTTTGGTTTTCTTTTCCTCAAGAATATTTTCCTTAACCCTCAGTGTTCCTTTAGAAATGGAAATGAACTCATTACCGGTCAGTGAGTCCTGTGTGATAGGTCATACCAATACTACTCAATTCAACATGCACTTTCCTATCAAAAGCTTAGGAATAGACAACTAAAAGCAATCACAATATTTGAATATGTAATTTTATATCTGAGTATCCTTTTCATCTCTCCAGATCCTAAAGTGATTTGCACACTTGAAGTCTCATAAGAACATTATAAAGGGATCTGTTTCACTCTGCTCTGCAAAGGAGCCATTTCTGGGATGAGGTCTGGCAGCACATTTAACAGCACAAGACAGTGTTACATACAGTTCAGACTGTATGAGGTGATGAGTAGCATATTCAGTGTACCTGGCAGGGAAGGTAGGATGTAATTATCCAAACTGGACTTTGGCTAGTACACCAGGATCAAAACCCCAGTGCCATGGGGACTCTGATGACCACAAGTGGTCAGGGCCTTGATTTTACATCTCATCTGAAAAGCAGCACCTCCAACAGCAACTTTCTTGAGTACCATACAAAATCATTCTTTCTAAGTGAATCAGAAATAAAAGAGCATCCCAGCACAGCAGCTAGGGATCCCTGGAGGTATTTACTTTGTTTCTCAGTTAGCCTGTATAATCTGATAGCTCAGAGGACACATACAACCCCATTCACATCACTGGTGTACAGACAAAACAGCACACTGCTTCTGTTCTGCAGAAACATCCACAAAGGAGTTCCAGAGAAATCAAACAGTAAGTTATGAGCAAGAAAAAACTGAAGAAGTTGACACAAAATCCACTAAGACCACATGCACAAAACTAGAAATCTCAAATTTGTTTGAGCAATCTTAGAGAATTGGACCCGGCTTAAATCCATCGTGCTGGTAGCATGAGTAGGTAGCTCCATGCAGGAGAGTGCAGGACTGTGGCAGTAAAAAAAAAAAAATCTTGGAGGTTCTACAGCGTGAGCCAATATTTATGTCATTCAGCTATAAAGTTATATATAATGTATGACTATGCTGCAATGCATGTTCAGAATCAATTTAAATCAGTTATCAGTCTTTGCTTTAGGTAGGTGCTGGTTTTGAACACACTTGAGGAAACAACATTACATATGTAAGATCATATAAAATGGATTTCACTCAAATGAGATACAAATGACACTACATGAAGTGTAGACCAGCAAACCTAATATCTTGTCTCCTTTATATGAAATCAGAAACCGAATTGTGAGTTTTGACTGACAGTAACAGATTGTCCTATTTTCAAAGAAAAATCTAGTTAGCAGAAACACAGGCATGTTTTCTCCAGATCTCATTTTAGAAGCTCGAGTGAACACCTGTCTGCCTTGCTGGACTTAAAAGTGTTAGTTAATTCATCACTCGGCTATTTTTTACTTCTTTAATAATATTAATGCTATGAATGATTACATACTATTTGCTTATGCCCTTAGAAGCAATTGAATTTAAACATTTTCTCCTATTTCCACTCTGCTGCTGCCTATTCTGTAAAAAGAGGATTTCTGCATCTTAACCACACTCAGTGACTACAGCATTAGGAAAATCAGCAACGAACATACAAAATCCAAGCCTTCTTTTGCTTGTTCCCTTTATTTAGTTCACTATGCTCTCATTGTTTTATTTTAATGGCTGGAGCTTGATACCATAATCATTTTCCTCAGTCAGTTCATAATATCAATTCCCCTGTAGGTCAGAAACAATACCTCAGGAAATACCACCTGCTATTCAGGGATATTGCAGGAAATTTGCATTTCCACTTTGTAAAGTGTTATTATTTTGAACTGACAACCTAACATTGATTTCATTATTCCAAAGTCTTTGGATCCCTGAAAGCAAGAGAGAGAACGGGTGTCCTGGCTGGCCTCCCACTAGCTTTTCATGGTCATTAACAATCAAGAGTGAGAAGACAAACAACTCACAGCTGAAAGATGTGTGTCTCACAGGCAGCTCTCCCTGTCACCTCCTCTGGAATATGAGAGCAATTCAGCTGTTTCATCAGTCTACTCCTGCTTTGCCAGCCCTCCTTTGAAGCAGGGCTGCTGCCTGAGTGCATCTTTCCCTCCTCTGCAAATAGCACTGAAGAATGGGGTGGCAGATGCAGCCAGAGGATTTATTCCTCTGAAGGGATACAGGATGCTTGAGCATGGTTTCTGCAGGGAGTTTGAAGTCTCCCATCCACCCTTTTATTCATTGGGTGTGAGAATGTGGTATTTTGGGACCATCAGCTGGCGAAGGAAAGCGGTCCTCAGTTAGATGCTTGCAAGCCTTGCCACCTTTACAACAGCTGTAGGAAGCATCCCCAAAAAACTTCATCCTCTCAGCACTTTTTCCCCCAGACAGGCATTTTGAGATGACCACCAATTCAAACCCCAGCAATTGTATTCCCTTAGCATTCTCAGCACAGCCATGAGGTTGGGCACAAAGGAGGAGACCTGTTAAGAGGGAAGCTGCAATCCTACATAGTTCTGATGCATTTCTACACAATATAGAGTACATTCAGCTCTAGTAGTCTTCTTCCCACCACATCAAACTTATGTTTGACTGTTTTGTTTTCTCCTCCCAAGCTTACATTGGGTGGGGAAGAGCCATGCCCAGCAGAGCACAGCAGCACCTACTTTGAAGAGCCAGAGCCGTGGTAGTGAGGCTGCACATTGCATCCCATCACGCACATGACAGGGAGCATGTGCTGCTTGAAATGTCAAGTGACAGAAGGTTACTCACAACTGCCCATCGCTTCTCCCAAGGCGATTGCCCTGCCACCCAGAAACACACCTAACAGCCAGCATGAGGCAACTGTGGAAATATCCCTAAAAATGGCTTTATTTGTGGAGGTCTGTCCAAATCCTGCTCCATGGCTCAAGAGGAAGCATGACTGTGGGAACTTTCTTGCACAGTTTGCTTCTTCTCGGCTGACCAAACATATGCCAGAGAATTCACTTCTGGGAGGAATGCCTTGAAGCAATTTTTTTGTGTGATGACACTGTTTCATGACGTAGGTCTATTTCAAGCAGCAGCACTGGAGACTGCTGAGGGAGGGCAGTGAGTATTACTGGCTGATTGAAAGGAAACTTTCTGTTTGGCTGGTTGCACGGAAGGGCACAGATGAGACACAGAGTAGGTAGGAGTGCACTCACCACCAGCTTCCCTGAGTCAACTTCCCTGAGCCCCACCCATGCTGCACCGTCATGGCCAAGCCATCCTGCTGCCAGGGAGCTCTGTGTTACACAATGCCGGGGTAATCCAGGCTCCTCTCTCGCGGTGCAGGGGCAGGACTGAAAGCTGCTGCTACACTAGCAGGTCCAAGCTGCCGATGCGGCACTGGCACAAGCAGCTCCAAAGCTATTCAAACTTACATGAGATTGGTTTGCTCCTCTTGCCCAAGAAGATAAAAATGCAAAGAAGCATACAGTCACCATTTCCTTTTCCATATGTGAGGACTATCACAAACCAACTGGGAAGTCCCCCTCCCAGGGAGTCCTGCTCACGTATTTGGATTCAGCAGCCAGTGTCAATGGTGAGGTCCTGCTGGCAGAAGTGAGCTGTGAGCTGGCACTGACTCAGAGGTTGTTTGTACAAGGGCTGTCTTTTAAAACTTCATACTGATAAAACTTATTACTGTGTTGAGAGATGCTCATAAAACACTGAGTCACCTCTTATTCAATTAAGGAAGCTGTCACTGAACTTTCAAGGAGGCCTGAGTGGGTTACTCCCCTCCACGCTGTGCTGAACTCAGAAATATCAATCTGCATGACACTTTGGATGACCTGGGCTGCCAGTCAGAAAGTTCAAAAGGTGAGGAACACCTCCCAACAGGAGTAAACAGTGACGCACATTTGAAAATAACCCTTGTGAATACAATTAGCTATTTTGTACCCTCTCCTGCCTGGAAGCTTTTGTGCTATTAAAAAGCTGCCTAGAAGGCAGCTTCTTTAGAAGAAGAAATGACTGCAAACCAGCTGACAGTCACCTTCAGGGCTTATTTAAAAGTCAGGAGAAGAGAAATGCCAATGTTTAATATTTAAACAGAAAAATGTTTAATTTTAAAACATTTATATTCCTTTTATGATTGCAAAATCAATATTAATACAGAATGTAAACCATTTTATAGACTCCACACAGGACTCCACTGTTGCTCCCTGCCCAAGAAGTCTGGTTTTTGGGCAGATGAGAACTGCCAGTGGGAGGTTCACAAATGCTTGTCCTAATATATAACACCAGGGCAAGACCTTCTGCCCTTCCTCTGAAAAACTGCCTAATGACTTCAGTGAGAGTTCTGCCTGAGTAAAAATACCAGGTTTTGGCCCATTACCTTCAAATGGATAGAAGAGTTTATTTGTGGTTTGAGGTGCTTCCTCCTGTCTGAACTTTCAGTTTCCAGACTGAGTCTGAGAGGAACAAAGGGGGTTTCCCACAATCCCCCAGACTGTATGTTGTTGGGGATCCCAAATTATCCTCTTGAATTTTGTGGCCTGAGTTTGCGCTTGCAACCCCTGCATTCACTGAGCAGAAGCAGCAGTGCAGGTAGAGATGAGATGTCTTGACAATGAGCTTTAACTGAGTTGAAAAATAGTCTTTCTCAAATGCTAGTCTCCAAAGACAAAAAGATTTCTCTAACATTCTTTAGCATTTATTCCCTCTGCAAATTATATACACTAAGATATGCTGTGTTTCTAAAAGGCTCTTACAACCTATAGGTGAAAACCAGAATGGTGCAGAAAAGCAGGAGTAGAAACAACAGCCAATGGCCATGCTTCCACCATTTATTTCCATGAGGTCACTGCAAAAAAACCCTCCAAAGAGCAGGAACTATATATTCATGAGCAAACCTCACACCAGTCCACCAGATCCTGCTAACATCACACGGCTGCTGCCCTGTCCATTCACCTCCTCACAAGTCTGAACTTCATTCATTCATTCATTTGGGAGAAGGCAGTTTCCTCTCCACCCTCCTCAAGCCCATTTCCTTTCTAGGGAGCACCCCAGTGCTGAGGTCTGCAAAGCAGCCCCCCAGCTCCACTCCTTAGTGTCCCCCCACTGTGATCCTGGGGAGGGGGCATGGAGAGGAAGTGGTTCTGACATGTATTTTACTGATGTTTTAAAGCATATGGTCTGAATGCTCTGAATGCCACGGAAGATTACTGTCACATGTTTTAACATTGCCTATCTGTTGACACAGTATCACCTTTCATAAATTGCTGGTACCATTTTCCCACCAGCACTGTTCCAAACACAGGAATTACAGGCAGAACACAAATCCAAACAACCCTTATGTGCTTAATAAAATAAATAACAATCAGTCCCTTAAACAATTCCCCTTTAAAGGAATTTTCCTTATTTTAGATCAAACACTTCCTTAGGATCCATGCTAATTTGTACTTTCCAGTGTCATAAATAACTAGCACACAAAAAAAACCAAAAACAAAACCCCCAGCATATTCAAAATCAGCCAGATTTCTATTTTTAAATTCTAATATATATGCTCATGTCATGTTTTGGATACTGGCATAATTTCTGAATGAACGCAAACAAAGCAAGACATGCTTGAATGCATCTGACCCCCTAATGCATACTTAGCATGGCTCCAGGTCACTGGAGCCAGACCAATTTACACCAGTTCAACAGTTGGCCTTCGAGGTTCGCATGAGCATGGTATCTCTGTGAGTACCTCCTTCCTGCCCTCTATCTCAAACTTGTGAATGGGTTAGTGCTCTGTATCTCGGTACACCACTGAATAGTTTGGATTTGGTTCAGGTCTTGGGTTGTTCAGTCAAGCTGGAAAATGCACATGCACCTCTGTCTCCTCCCCCTGCCCCACACACACTTCCACAGACACTTCCTCTCACTGAAGGAGACCTAACATTGCCTTTTCATACGAAAACTGATTACTGATATGTTAGCCCAGCATGGACTATAAAATGTTACATTTTGGGTTTTTCCATGAAGAAAATATCTTCTGAAGTTACCAGGTAGTTTCAGCTCAAAATTTAATTGTCACCTGAAACACTATTTTCTGATGAGAATATTTCAACAGAAATAGTCCTTGTCAGAAGATAACCAAGTTTCATACTCTGCTGTAACAGCTCACCTCTCTGTGCTTCCACTCCTGAAACCTCAATCCCTACACATTTACACTTTCAGTATGGCCTGCAGGTCCATGAATGGACACTTCACTGACTTGGACCCCTGACAGCCCTGCTTTTATCCTCTCATCACCTAAGCGAAGAGGAGGTTACCTCATATTAAACCATCGATTTATTTGCTCACAAATATTCTGGGCACCAGTACATTGCCGTGCTCCAGGGTTTAGACTGTGTCACTGCTGCAACCCCCAAACGCCCTACAGCTAGAGAGTGGTCTGTGGGGGCTGTATGAGGTGTCTGTGGGGGCATCATCCTACTTGTGGGTCATTTATTTACGTCATATTATCCAAAGTAGCTATAGAAACTAAAGAAGAATGGACAGAAACGAAGAAGTGGATTAGTGTCATTTGACATCTTCATCCTTGTTTTTCAAGGCATCTGACAAGCATTAAAGGCCCGTAAGTCAGACTTGCAGGCTTCCTTTGTTAATGACTATCTATTAGGAGACTGTTTGCATCCTTTTCTGGTGTTGGCTACTATATGCAGGACATTGGATTTGTGAATCCATGATCTAAAAATGTATTGTACATGTATTTTTTTTTAAATAAGTAGATGCCTACATGTTACTTGCAGAGTGTAACTGTTGTGGTTTAACTCCAGTAAGAAATAAAGTACCACACAGCCAGTCTGTCACACACCCTAATCCCAGTGAAATGGAGAGGAGAATCAGAAAGAAGGTAAAGCCCATGGGTTGAGACAGGAAGAAATTAATAATTGATATATTATTATAATAATAATAATACTAACAACAATGACAACGATAACAAAAATAATAATGTTATAATAATAATTGCAATGAAAAGGGGTGCAACAAAGAGAGAGAAATAAACTCCTACCAGAAAGACAAGTGATGCACAATACAATTTCTCACCATCCATTGACCAGTGCCCAGCCAGTGCCCCAGCAGTGATCAGCCCTGCTTGTCCAGTTTCCCCCCACCTTATATACTGAACAAGACGTTCTGTGGTATGGAAGGTCCGCTTGACCAGTTTGGGTCAGCTGTCCTGGCCATGCTCCCTCTGGCTTCTTGTGCACCTCCTCACTGGCAGAGCATGGAAAGCTGAAAAGTCCTTGACTTAAAGTAGGCACTGTTCAGAAACAACTAGAACACTAGTGTGTTATCAACACTGTTCTCATACTAAATTGAAAAAGACAGCACTGTACCAACTACTAGGAATAAAACTAACTGCATTAATTAACTTCCCAGATGAAGCCAGGACAGTAACAATCCCTATACCCTCATTGCCAGCTGTAAAACAGAATCCCCTTGTTGAGGAGATGGGAAATTATGCCATATTTTCACATGTGGAAAGCCAGTTAAATTGTACACAAAGTCTTTTTACTGTCTAATTCCTTAATTTTGTTATATATAAAAAAACAGTAAAGAATATGATTGCCTATAAAATGTTTGCTTCTGTTTCAGTGAAAGAAATGTAAAATATGCCCCAAATCCTTTTATCTGATTCTAATGAAACCATAGCCAAAACAATTTCCTTCAAAATTTAGGGAGAAGAGAAATGTTCTTGGATCTCAGCTGAGAACTTGCTCACTACATTTCAATCTAGACAGAATTTTTATAGCTGATTTATTACTAATAAACAAAGTTTATAATAGAAACATTGACAGGACTTCTACCAAAAGGATACCAGCAGGAGTAATAAATTCAGCTAACATCTAATAGGAACTCTGATCTCATCACATGCCAGCTAACATTATGCTCAGAAAAAAATTAAACCAGTGTGGACTGTCTGCTGTCAGTTCTCGAAGACTGCCATCCTCAAATTCCTCCCACAGAACAATAGGATTTATAAAATGATGCATCTTCTTCAAATCAACAGAAACTACCAATGCTAGACCAGACTGCCTCTTCATTTGAGCTGATTACACTCCTTTAAAACCTAGAATATCCCGGCTGGCTACACAAGACCTCAGCCTCTTTACTGAAGTTATGACTACAGCTGACTTTGGCTCAGTAGCTGTTGAAAAGATTAAACAAAAATTAGCAGTTCCTGTAAAACAAAATATTTGGATATTAACCAGAGTTAAAAGTCAAGCCTTAGTTTGCTTCCTGCCTGTCGGACATGCTACACTGAACATCCTTTTTAAATTCCACAGGTAATAAACTTGCACTAAATGAGGCCGCTCTTGGCTCAAGTCTGTACTTATGCCAGCCCCAGAAATCTCTTTCATCTGTGCTGCTTGGCAAACACTGAGGCTGCAAGGCATGGGGGTTCATGAAAAGACACTGCTTTGTATGTTCACCAATAACTTGATAGAGCTAATAATGCAATTATTGCTTTCCAGGAGCTCACAAAGTTAAACAGATTTTTGCAGTAGTGGCAGACTAGTACCAGAAATGAGCAGGAAAAACAAGGACAGTACAATGCACAGGATGTGAACTTCTGTTTCCTAGACGAGTAAATAAAACAAATCGTCCTCAAAAGGATGTGCCTGTAACCCAGGCTTGGTCTGGTAGCGGTGCAGTCCAGATAATAACAGTGGAATTCAGGTAGGGACCAAGCGTGTGCAAATATGGCAACAAAAGACCTCATGCTATGAGATAATTAGACGTGTAATAAAAGAAGCCTTATCATCCCTTCCTGATGAGACAGTCTCCAAGGTGGGAAGTGAGCAGTGGAGAGGGAAAGTGAGAGCCAGCTTTGAATCTGAGGACACGCATCCTTTTCCTGCAGGATGGCACTGCTTCCAGCTGAGAATGTGAGAGCTGCCACTCTCACCGCTCTGCCACCAGCATGTATTGTGGCACATCTTCCCACCACTTCAGACCGAAGTGGCCAGGCTTGCTCCGATCAACCACTTAAACTGACTGAACTAATCCAGCTGATTTTGCTTGGAGCAGATTAGGAAGTGCTCACAGACAGCACCTGGCTGCAGCTGGGCAAGGTCACTAATCTCCGGGTGGGAGGTTGTGACAAGCAGCCGAAGGCAGTGACCTCTTCCACCAGTACAGCTGGAGCTCAGTGGGGACATTTTCCTACAGCTTAACTATGTGGGGTCCTCCACCAGCAATGGCCAGCTAGGACAACTCGGCCTCCTTCCTTCACTGACCTCACCTTCTCTGTACCCAGGCAATCAGTTCTTGCTAGCACGCAGCTCTGGAAAGGAAGAAGCTTTGCTTTCAGAGAAGTTTTGCTGCTACAGCAATGTGAACAGTCTTCATGGTGCTGCCAGGTGCATCTGGCCAAATAAAGAATTCCTGCTTCCTAATACTACATTGGTGTTAAGGAGTTTTTTATTTTTATTGATTTTTGGTAACAATGGTAACACCAAACTGTATAAAACACTGAACTGAGGCAGTGTACATGTCGAAGCAATTAATAAATCCCCAAGCACACCCAACAGACACCAGTAAGACCAGAAAGTACCATTGCCATTACCTACTCTGACCTTTTCCACAGCACAAGTCACAGAGCTTTGCCCAGCAATTCTTGCATCAACATCATAATTTCAGGTTGAAGTACTGCATATCTTCTAGAAAAACATCCAACTGTGATTTAAAGACTGCAAGTCTTGAAGAATTCACCACATCCCCTGAGCAAGCTGTTCCCATGATCAATTGCCTTCATTCTTCATGTATACCTCATATGCACATGGGAACTGAAAACACAAAGAGTGAGGAGCCAAGTTTTGGTCCCCTTGGCAGGAGTGAAGAATGAACCTCCTGTCAGTTTTATGAGGTTAATATAACTGTACAAGAAGCTATACTATCTTTCTGGAAGATTTGTGCAGAATTTAGCACAAGAAGAACATTTTTCCTTGCTTTGTGAGAACTTTTCAGACTGTGTTTCCTTCTAAAGACTAAAATGGACTTGACAAATTGCATGATTTTTGCACAAGGTACATCTGCAACAGTCACCATGATATTAGCAATACCGTGACTCTTTTCTGGCCACCACACTGGCTTGCCTGCCAAGCAGCTGGGGCTGAAAAGATAGCTCCTGAAGTTAAAAGAGACTACAATGATATCAAAGAGCTTTCCAGCTACAGCTCTGGTTCCTCCAGAATAACCCAGACAGAGGATGTGCCACTGACATGAAACCAAAGTGAATTTGCCTTGCAATCTGACAATTGTCAGGCTAAGGATCAGAGAAGTGGAAGTCGCTTGATGCGGCAACTGGTATTTCAAAGACTGAGGAAGAAAAGTTTAGTAGAAGTCCTTTAAAAATAAAACATAAAGGGTTCATGAAACAGAAATATCAATACAATTAATCAACTGGACTTTCTCATTCCATTGGTTTTAAGTGAGGTGGGAAATTTCTTGAAATAGACCTTTTGTCTTAGGAATTTCTGATTCAACAATTTAGTGTTTCTGGAAGAAAAAAAAATTCCAGAAATTCCAAATAAGTTCTAGTAAACTTTTACCCAAGCTGAAACCCACACCAGTGCATCTCAAATTTTGCTATGGTTGTAATCACAGCCCTGTGTATAACACAGAGAGAACACCTTCAGGAGAACATCTCACCTTCAGTTGGTATTGCTCATGAGCTACACCTCTGCAACTGAGAGGAAAAGGAGAGGTGCTGCTGTGAACTCACAGCAATGGTGGGACAGGGCTGCTCACAGCCCAGCTGTGCAGCACCTGTGGGCAGGAGGGAAGCAATGAGAGTAAGGGACACCCTTTTGGGGGGAAATAAGTGTTGCACATGTTTTGTTTTCTTAACTTGGAATGAAGTCCAAAACAAGCGCTTAGGTATGCTGTCATCTGTTCCTCCCTTGAAGAGGACCTCAACCCTTTAGCATCACTGAGATCTAAGGAGACAATTGTCATTGTGCTCTTTCTATAATGCCAGGTTTTCCCCAATGTAAATCTTACCTCCCACGCAGAGCACATATTCTCCTTCAAGTTTTTTTCACCTGGAGGAATCAGACCACTCAAGAGTTTTTCTATGGAGAAGACCTTCAGAAGACCCTCATCTGCTAGTTCACTTCATCCAGCAAAGGTCCATTACCTTTTTTCAATGAGCTCGAAGAGGCCAACTGGCCTAAGGAGGCACAGCCTTCCCCCTCCTCATGCCAATATTTCCTATATTTGATAGGAAGGACAGTATTTTACTTGAGTCACCACAGTTTTCAGAGACTTATTCTTACCCTTTCTTGGTCAAATACATAGAAAATAGATCTGCAGAAAATGTGAGCTTGTTGTTGGAAACTGACCTCTGGAGTGACCCCTTCATGACTCTAGTCTTCAAGTGAACATGAGAAGGACTTCACCTTCAATCACTGTTAACTGTGACCTCATAACTATATTTACCTGCATCAGTTTAGCTGCTGGCCTATTTGTTAAAGTTCAACTGTATAAAACCCCAGATTATTAGACACAATCAAGAATTAGACTTCAAAGACCTTTAGACTGTCACACGGAATTAGCATACTGAATCACAATTAAACCACAATTGGCATTTTACAGCACTAGTTCTTTGAGGACAGCAAAGCTAATTTTTTACCAATAGACTTTGAGAAAAAAAGACTCCATTATTTAAAGGTGCCTCTAATTTCTATACCATTCAAGTTATTCTCAGGAGGTATGAAACATGTAATTTTGAACATAAAGTTACTGTCTCATTATTTCATTATCCCTACGGTATTTTTGGCAATGAGTGTTTGGAAGGTGAATTTAAAAAGAGAAAAAATACAAAATAAAGTTGTCAGTGCACAACTGGAATTATGATTATGCATCCTTTAATCATGTGTCCCACTCAAAACCTGCAACTCCGAGTTCCCATGGCCTGCAGCTGAATCTCCCACCGTGGGCATTAAATGCTGTAATATGTTTAATTAATACACTAAAATGCACGAAGGTCCTTGGATACCACAGTGACTGGTGCCAAGTAAGTGTTTATAGTTATAGCAACTGTTAATAAAACATCGTGCACTTCAGGTTTGGAAGATGATATGGAAGAGCTGAGCGGCTGTGGGGCCTTGAGGTCATTCGTATCTTCTGTCTCCTTACAGTTGAGGAGACTGAATTTTTGTCAAGCCAGTGCCTTGAGTCCTTTCTGTACTTTCCCAACTCTCTGTAGCTGCCAAATTTCCACAAGCACACACTAACAGGTGTGGTCCCCTTGGAAACACAGCACATGGAAACTAGTGAAACACACCCAACAGGTCCTGGCTGTGGCATGACCGGGGCAGGTGTTCCACCAGGTGTCCATCATGTCCAGGCCACCCAGCCTGGTTATCTTGCACAGCACCATAGTCATTCTCAGCCTGTTTTTCCCTTAATCTGTCAAAGATGCAACCTTGTACTCTCATTCACCTTCATTCTACCTTCAGAGCTGTCAGCTGGATCTATGGGTGCTTTCCATTCCAGTGACTCTCAGCTCAGGCAGCCTTTCTTGTCACCCAAGTACATCAGAAAAGCCCTGCCTTCCCTGACAGTTTTGCAAGGAGATGGATAGATGGATAACCAGACGGACTGAGGGAGGAACAAAGGAAGATTTAGGGAGATTTCCCAAATGAGCTACAACTAGGCCAAATTTCAGCAAATATGTTTTCTTCAACCTAAGCAATCCCATCAGTGCTTAATTTTAAAGCTCTTATCTGAAAAACCAGGAGGGTCTCCAGGATACCAAAAAGAGGAGATACTGACTGCAATGCCTTCACATGTAGCCTGTTGACCTAAATCTAAGAAGCTCTCTCACATACAGTACATAAAGCTTTTCCCTCCAACAGTTTCCAAACACAGTGCTGTTCAGCAGGATATAAGTGTGAGAAGTCATGTGCAGCGCATGAAAGAAAATGAGGTCATTTCCCTTCTGTCTGATTCCCCCTCTTTTACTTTTAGGGAAGAAGATTCCAGCAAAAAAATTCTTTTTTCTGAAAAAAGATTGGGCAACTTCAGTAAATTCTGAAACAAAACCAGCTCTTTATGTTCACTCAAACAATTCATTATTGGCTTTAAACATAGATAATTTAACAAATTAAAGTGGTGAATGTGAAAATTACTTGGTTTAAAACTGACAGTTAGAAACGCAGCGTTTTTCAAACTCAGAAATTTAAAATGAAAGGATTATTTTAAGAAAAGTCTTGCAATTTTTATTTTCTCAGAAGGAGCTATACTGCTTACCCAAGCCCAAGAGTGATACCTCATCAGAAAGCATGTGAGATATTTCAGTGAAAGGAGGTGGTAGAAAGAGCAGTATATTGTTTACATTTTATTGGGTAGCATCACCCCACAAATCAGAGCAGAAACGGCTTCAAAACAGAGATGCAGTTCTGCTTTATTTTTGGTTGCTGAGTTTATTTTTTATAAGCTGTTGTGTCACCTCCATGTATGTTGCTTTTTACAACCTATCCATTACTAGGACAGTGTAACACTCTCTAGTCATTTTAAAAGTGACAAGAGAAAAACCTGCACATATGTTGTCTAAAAGACTACAAAATCACCATTACAAATGGACTTAAAAAGCAGAGGCAACTTTGGCTTTTATTTCAATATAAAAGTTAGTCCTTCTACAACTTTTCCCTCCCCTCATTTAAACACTGGTCATTCATTGACAGAAGTGAAACCCATTGATAGGAATGAAACCCACAGGAGTGAAGATGGGATTTAGGGTCTACGCATGTCTCTGCTCTGAAGGTGTATAAGACTCTTGAAGAAAACACCAAACTGCTAAAGCTGTTTGTATGGGTTTATTGTACCTCCTGGGGCCAAGCACAGGCAGTGAGCTAGCCCACTGTCTCCTGAGGTGAAGAGATCTGGGAAGATCTGCCACTAAAAATGGTCCCAGAGACAAAAAAGAATGCATGTTGATAAAAGCAAGGAAATGATAAGGAAAAAAAATGAAAGGAAAATGGAGAACAGAGTGGAACAGAGAGAGAATGGAGAGAGAAAGAACCACACTGCCCTACAAGAGCAGCTTTGTGATTCCTCCAGTAATGTTACTCTGTTTTGTTTATCATGAAAAGACCCCATTAATGCTTCAGCCCCATCAAACAGCAGACCAAGTTCATGAATGGCACCTATCAGAGCCCAGGGTAAATCCAATGATTAGAGGGAATTTGCCAAAGGGCCATTGTAGCTGAGAAAAATGCCTACTCCAGAGAGGAATGCAGAAAATTCCTGGGAGGACAAGCCCTCCTTTGTTGGCAGTCCAGCGGCATTCTGGAGCAAATAAAGGCACACAAAAAATGGGATCTTAGATGCAATGAACATTTGAAGAAATGTTCAAAGACCTCCTTGAAACATTCACACCTCCCCCCTTTTCCCAACTGTACTAACTCTGTTTAGGATGACTGAACGGGCTATACTCAAAACACTACTACTTCAGGGTTACATAATAGAAATGTCTCTCGACAGCAACAGCTTCACTTAGTTTTTTCTACTGCTTTCTCCCCAGTTAAAACTTTTGTTGACACAAGCTTTTAGGGGCCAAATTCCCAGCCAGTGCAAATTGCTACAGATCCACTGCAATAAAAGGATCTCTGCTGGCTTACAGCAGTACAGAATCTGACCTCAGATTTAGCCTGTAAAATAGAATAAAATGCACCCAAACACCAGAATGGACCTACAGTCAGCGGAGAAGGTACATGGATTCCTCCTCTCTGATTCATCCTATGTTGTGGGATGTCCCATGTCTGTGCCAAACAAATATGCATCACCTGTAAGCTATGCAGGGGCAGCTAAGATTGTGCTGTGGAACAAAAGATTTGCTTGGATAGATTCATTTTAAGAGTATAAACACATCCTGACAGAAGTTAAATCCACAAGATTGGACAAGACAAGCATTCACTTAACAACGGAAAGGGATATGACATGTGATTTCAGACTCACCCAGTGGATGATTTTTATTTCTCTTAAGTTAATAACTTGTTCATAAGAAACACATTTAAACCAGCAAAATTATACAGAGATCCAAAGAACTCCGCCAAATATCAGCAAAATTATATTAAAGCTGCAAATTGTTTTATAACATTGGTCTTTATTTGCTCACCATGATCTTTTCAACTACATTACAGCAACACAGTTTTTGTATTAAAAGAGACCCAAACCATACTAGATGTACAGAGACTATATTCTGTCTGCCACAGGCAAGGTTCTAATCTCACTTACATCAGTGTAAATCCAGCATATTTCCAACAATTTTACTGAACACCAGTGAAAGTGAGATCAGAATTTGGCCCTATGCCTCCTTCAGTCTCTTTTCCTCCAGAGAAAACAAAACCATTTTTTGTTATTTCTTTGGTGTGAAAAATCAGATACAAATTTTATGGCTGATTTAAAAGACCTTATCTGCTTCTGAAATCTTGAATTGCATAAACTGCATGTAATCCTCACATAAACACATTCAACAAACACAATTTCCTCCCTCCTCACTTCCTATGCTCTGAACAATCTTAACACCTTTTTTTCTTCACAATGTGCATTTAAACAAATATGCTTCCTCATAAACATTGTTAATTACTTTTATTTTATGTCCTGCATTAAAGAATTTGTTGTGATGATGGAGGAGTGAAGGAATACTCATGCAGATGGAAGTGGGCTCTCTAGGTGGGCATATGTTGCATCGGCTTGTGTGTGTGCATCTGAAACCTTACAAAAATATTATTTGCCACTCTGGAGGCTGATACTCTAAGGTTTTTCAAAATGGGAGTGAATTGTTTGCAAAGGTGTTTCCTCTATTGCTCTGCAAATGCTGTTCATTTTCATCTTTGTTTTAAATGATCTTTTGCTGGTCCAAGGGGGTCTATATCCACATGGCAGTGCAGCGGCAGTGAAGGGATAAAGATCTGGGTGCACAAAGCAAGCTGGTCTGTGCAGAGCACGACCACGTTCTGCAGTCGTGTGTAAAAAAACCAGTGGTGTTAAAACAGCTCTTCTCCTTTGTTTTTTAATGAATGAAAGCAACCAAACCTTTTTGCTAACCCTAGATTCTGCTTTCTCCTGAATATCAATGCCCCCAAGGGAGGTGGTTAGGGAGCTCTAGCTGCAGCATCGGTGGGAACATTGCCACTGTAACTGACTGCAAACTTGGGACAGTATCTCCTCAGCCGGTAGGAAAGGGAGTGCTGGAGTCTCTCACCCTCATTCTTGCTGGCCTATTTTCTTCAATGGGATTCCTTTGAGAGTAGGATACCACACTGCTCTCACGGGTGAGCTGTCTGAGAATGGGGCCTTGAGAACAAAAATGGCTTGGAGGCAGACAGGCTGGAAGGGCTGCTCGAGCCACTCCACCCCAGGCCCAGTCTTAATGAAGACACTGAGTGAAACAACAGATCTGAAGATACATCATTCCTCCAGCAAAGGTATACAACACCTACAGTGACAATTAAATGCAATGGGAAGTGCAGCTATTCAGCACCTTCCAAGGTTAGACAGTCGGCTGTAGTGAAAAAAGAAACAGACTGAGAGAGAATCTCCCGAGCATAGTCCTCTAATTGCCACCAGCTGCATAAATCCTAGGAGCATCTTCTGCAAAATAAGTATCAACTTAGAAAACTGGTCATTGGAGAAGTATGCAAAGCCTGCAGAACACAGATGCACACGTGTGCACACTAACCTCCTCCCGCAACCTTGATTTATCGAGCCTCTGCCTAGCAGATGGCTGACATTTTAAAGTAGCCTCCTAAAACTACAGATCTGTTTGTCTGTTTGTTTGATTGTTTGTTTTCCACCAAACGGACCGTAACAACTTCAGCCATAATCCATTAAAATCCAGGCTAGTAGGGTAAATGACTGTCACTGGAAGCCTGACTTGTCATGCTGCCATGGAGCAGTATGAAGCCCTGGGCTTTTCCTCTGAAGCCAGGGTGACATCATCTCACACATGCTCCTTTTACTAGCTGGTGTTTTGAGCTCCCTTCAAAAAAAGTCCACAAACAAGGACAGAGATTTGCTTGTTGCTCGGCACCGTCAGGGTCCCTCCCCCTGAGAGCAGTTCCTTCTCTACCACAGACTTCTTCTGTGTCTTTCAGAAGACACACACACAGGCATTTAAAGATATGTTAGGAACCTAAAGGCACAGACAGATGTTTGCAGTAGTATGTCAGTCCAAAAAACCTGTGTTAAACCTGTGCAGACACCTTGACCGCTCAGGTGGCCCAGCTTAGGCAGAAGCACAACCTTTGGCACAAGGGGTGACAGAGGCTTGGGTAGGAACAATGTGAAACCACCCTGCATTAGGTGGCTGATGGGTGAATCATGGCAAACACAGAGAACAACATGCCAGTGATTTTTGCTCTAAAGTTGAAAATAAAGATGGGCTGTTTAAAGAGGGGGTTTGGTTCAGAAGATTTTGAACTCTCCTTTCAATAAAAGGTTGAGCTATTTGCCACTACAAACAATTATTAAGTCCTAAGCCATTAAATCCTGTAGTGAAACAAGAATTGAAGCAAGAAATAACTGACCAGCCTAGATTCAGAAGCTGGTACAGGTGACAAGAGAAGTGGATAGGCACCCTGGAGGCATTTTTGCACCCCATGATTTCTGGGATTGGTTCAGCTTCTTTGACAGTCTCTTTAAGGAGTTAGGTTCTGCTCACGTCCATGCTTCTCCTCCAGTCTTTTGGCAAAGCAACCAGAGCCCACAATAACAAGTTAACTTGAAAGGATGTTTGTTCAACAAACAAGAAGCAAAAACATTTACAGAGGAAAGAGGAATGGGCAAGATGTCGCTGCCTCTTTCTGGTAACAGCTCAGCATTGCCTCCTGGTTCCCAATTTAGACTTACAACTGAAAAGGAACTATTCCAATTGAAACAGTGGTGCCAAATCAATATGAGACCATGGAGAGGACTGTGGTTTATCAGGGCAGCTTCACAAAAAGGTTCTTCAAAGCCCCAAAGACACTGGCACCACTCCTAAAATCCACTGGGAACCTCTGAAACCCTTACTTGCAAACATCAGATTTTTCTTCCTCTTCTGTCATAGGGAAACAGGGAGACAGCAGAGGGGAAGGAGGAGGAGATGAAGGAGTGTCTGGTCCTAGAATACTCTGGCAGAGCTGAACTTGACATTGGTTTGGCTTTGGCTTTCATAGCTGTGTCTGGTGTTCACACCCAGACTCATCTGCTGAGTCCAGTGCAGGAGGCAGGAGGAAGCAGTCACCATCAGGGTCAGACAGAGGATGTGGTGATTGCCCCTCTGAGCTGCCCCGGAGTTCATCAGGATATGAATGTCTGTGCAGGAGTAGGCACTGCTTCCAAAATGAAATCTGGACAGTGTTAATTTATCGTGTCTAAGCCTGAGGCCTGAAATAACAGTTACCAGCATTTGTGGTTTTGTATACACTTTGAAAGTTCTGAGTAGCTGAAACTGGCTGGCTTTCTTCAAGAATAAAAGCACTTCTGACCTTCCTTTCAAATATCCTTTGTAAACATAGGGAGATATATAGGCACACATTTACTGTTTTTTGTAGGGGGAAAAAATGTGAACTTAACATAAAGTGAACTGGTAAAGAGAGGGCAGGGGTAGCTCCGAACACAAAAGGTCTTGCTCTATTTCTTAAAGGTTCTCCTGTGCTAACACAATTAGAAAGCTCAGCTGTAATTTCACCCCTCATTCATATAGGACCTTGTCTCACCTTCAGGAGGAAACAGGGACTGAGTTAGGAGAGCCTGAATATAATAGACGTTTGTGGCTGTGTACACTGCTGCCATCAATATAAATCTGTCATAAACACACTCAGGGAGGAAAAGGAACTTCCATACACTGTGGCCTCTACATTTTTGGATGAAAATGCAGATTTATGGTGCATGGGAAGCAATCAGCCTTTGAGACAATGTGGGCCTTGCAAGTGTGTGGGACTGTGCAGACTGGTGTTCCTCAGCTGAACTGCACTTCCACAGCTGCATTTGTAACCACCTTCTGCTGGAAGAAAGAGCTGGGCCGAAATGAGGCTAAAGAGATGGTCTTATTACGCTGGATTTTCACAAAATGTGGCCTACAAAAGAAAGCCAGAATTTTTAAGCTCTATTGGAACTGATTTACTAAATGGTCTTCAAACTGCCACCCTGCACTTTCATGCACATTAAATGACCTCTTCTGTTGTTCTCATTCCTACGTGGTATGTCAATGGGACACACATGCAACCCAGGGCTAAGGGGCTATCCCAGATGAGGAAAGGTAGAAGAATCAGGCCCCAAAGTCATCATGATTCCCATACAACCTTGTTCTCCTTTCCAGCAAACTTCTAACTCCTGATAAAAACTAGAGCCTTATCTAGAAGGAAGTTATATCAAGTGACTGGATTAAGGTGATTACTCTTCTGAACCATGGTATATTAGGAGTGTTTTTGCAAAAGGAGACCTACAAATGAAAGCAGTTTTGACCAAATTGAAAAACAGCTCAGTGTCATTATTAATTAATGAAAAGCAATTTTTCCAAGTCAGCCTAATAGAAGGCTTCCTACATGCAACCAGTAACTGATTAAGTGAGTGACTCAAGCAGTAAAATCACAGTTAGGCCTATTTTCTTCATCCTGGAAGGCCAAGTTCAATATTTTTCCTATGAGACATGCCTTACTATAAAAAGAATGTGATGTTTGAACGTGAATATCTCTGCTCTCAGTGCTGGCACATGAAGCCTTTCCTATCCCTCCTGCCACATTTTAAGAGTGCAGAATGAATCACAATCATGTGGTTCACCTCCCTGCCAAATTCTTTTCTTCTGCTACCACTGCGAGTTCCTCCCAGACTGCTGCCAGCAGTGGCTGTCCCCTAGCCAAGACCTTGGAGGCGAGTGTCAGTGGGAGAGACGGGACTCCCTCCCTCCCTCCCTCCCTCCCTCTCTTCCTCTTTCTCCTGTGAGAATACAAGCAAGCGCAGCCAGAGTTAGAGACCTGTAATCACAGGACTAGCTAACTAAATAGATGGTGGAGTAAGTCAAGAAGGAGAAAAGGAGCAAGAAGGAGGCTGAAATGGGGGGAGAGAGGGAAAGGGAGATGTGTGAGGCTGGCTGAATGCTGCAACCTGCAGAGCACTGTGAGGTGGCCGAGCACCACATCCTCCCACCCACTCAGAGACACACTCTTCATCTGTCCATCCTGCAGCCATCAGTACAACACTGCTTCCAACCAGGCAGATCTGTGAGGCTGCCTAACTCTATCATGAGCTATTTTTTGTACCATCAGGACCCATTCTACAGTGAATGGGAGAGTGGGAAGAAAAGTATTAACAGAAGAGTCTGAGGAATGTGAGCGCATAGGTCATATCATTTCACTTTGCTAAAGGAGAGAAAAGAGGATATCATGTGTCATGCTGTTTTGTGTGCCAAGTTCAGGCTTACAGCTGAGGCAAGAATAAATACACTTCACATGTGAAGGAGGGGGGGCAGGATGCAAGTAAAGCACATGAGCTGGTGGATGCTTCAACAAGCAGCGGACACGTACAGAAACTTGCAGATCCAAAGACAGGAGTTTTTTCTTCATTTCCAAAAGCTGTCAGCCCTGTCACTGGGGGCTGAGGGTATCTTGCAAGAACAGCAAGCACCCTCAGCAAGGTGCAAGAGCTTCTCTCACAGCCTCACCTGAGCTGGCCAGCCACCAGCTCAAAATCTTGTGCCTTTAACAAAGGTTTTTACCTCATCTGCAGAGATGAATGAGAGGTTTTGTGCCTTTCTCTAGGTTCTTTGCTACTGGCACTGATTCTATGCAGAATGCATCCAGGAACTGCAGTAAGGGTTGACAACGTAATTCTGAAATAGGGTTTTAAGCAAAGTAAAAAAGGTAGTGCATAGCACTTGCAAGTCATCATCAGCTGAATGTACCCACTAGCTGCTATTGAGTAACTACAGCAGAAAAAACAGAGTAAGTACTCCTGGTAAAAATATAATAATGGAAAATCCATGTACTCATTAATACGGAGCTTTCAGACAAAAGAATCCTGCCTTTCAGATGCTTTTCAAATAACATGCTGGTCTTATCTAGCAGTGCAAAAATCAATGCCCATCTTAGAGAAAATACTTCCTTTTCATACAAAGAATGGCAGTGACAGCCCAGAACACTAGACATATGGGCAAAACTGGAGATTCAGGATCATAAAAGGTTTACAGCACAACTGAAAGCATCTCTACTGGGCCTTAGAGATTACTAGCTTGCTTCTAAACGATTGGAAAATGGTCAAGATGAATGTTCGGCCACAGGAAAAGATTTACTAATCTTGGATGTTTTTACTTGCTTTAAGGTAATGAAAATGTTCTAGTTCAATAATGCTGAACTAGCTACATTTTTTTTCCAAATTATTCTGCCCTGATTCTTACATACAAGAACTGTCTCAATCTCTTTGATGGCACTACACTGATTTACACAGAGCAGAAATCTTGAACTTTTACACCTTACCTTGTACCATAAAGAATATGAGACTTAAAATGTGTACAGTAAATCTAGACTTACGTTATTCTCCCAGGTTTATTTGTTGTCCATAAAATCAAGGAAGGAAAAGCACACCAAAGGATATTAAACTCTGGAATCTCTGAGCTCCAGTGTTTTGTTCTGCATACGCAGCAGTATTCCCACACCCAGATACCCTTGGCTCAGGGACATCCCATAAGCGAATGTCCACCTTCCCCAGATATTGCAGCTATGCTGACAATCCCCTTTTTTCTAAGCCTGTTCCCATACCATAATTTTAAAATTAATTTTAATACCCAAATCACATACTCATATCTTAAACTTCCCTTGACAAATGTTTCTAAGGTAGGTTTTTACTACCAACCAACTGCCTCTGGATCAGTTCAAAACAGGAATTGCAGGCACACAATCAAGTTCCTGACCACATGTTGGCTCACTGATAGCAGTTTAAGTGATGCCGTTTGCCTTCCATCTGCAGCAAGCTAACCACACACATGTGGCTGGTTACCGCAGGTCAGCCAACAGGCAAAACCAACCCTAGCTTCCACTCCTTTGGTGAGTTTTCTCTATGAAATAACATACAAATAATCACAGCTCCAACTGGCTTTGCAGAGAAAAGATATTGAGTAGGAACATGTGAAATGCCCGGGGTCATCTCTTGCTCTTTTCTGTAACATGAGCAGCCCGTTGACTAGATTTTCCATTTTCAAAGTATTCCTTAGTACAGACCTGAGGCAGAAACCACTGACCCACCACATAAGAAAAAGGACAAACTTTGACAAAACGTGCTGTTAGTTTCTGAAACACCTTCATGATAATCTTTTCTTCCCGCTAAGGGATAAAACTTTTCAAAATGCATTGTTTTTCTTGCAAACAATAAGAAAATATAGTATGTGTTTTACAATAAAATATAAACTCCTAAAACACACTTACAGGTAACAGAAACAGTGAAGTCTATCAGGCAGGGAATGTAGCATAGGAATATGCCACCAATTCACTTTCTGCTGCCTAATTTCCCACACGTAACAGCAGCATTCTCCTTTATACAATGCCCAAAACGTTTACACATTAAAAATATGGTACATGCAGAGGATATTTAATTTTTCACTTTTGTAATAAGTACTTCCCCAATGAAAGCTCCAGAGGACCAAAACCAAAAATATCAGTGACTTTAGAAGAAAAGGAAACTATTTAAAATATGGGTCAGTCCATTTAAAATAAATGACTATCAACTTTCCCTAACTACATTACTTTATCCTAATCTAGACTTTTCACAAAGCTGAAATTATCATTATCTCTGTCTTAAAGGGAGAAAGCAGTATTTGTAGGTACCAATAAATTTTGGAAATAAAAGTTCTGACTACAACAAGATCATACTATTCATATTAGAAGTATTCCCTTCTATCATTATTAACAGCAAGTTGCTTGAAAACATAATAGACTGATCTGAGTCTTCGAACTAAAGCTAGTCAGTGGTTCTACAGGGTTAGCACAGGACACAGCACCTTGGATATACCTTGACTCCCATGGTCATCACATAATTTGGTAGTTCAGAATGAGTGGGTGAAAGAAAAACTGAAAGACTGTTTTTCAGCGAGACGCCCAGAGCAGAATTCAGTTCCAGTATCAGTAGATCCTACTACCAGTGGGGAAGGCTGAGACAAGCCTGTTTCTATCAGCATGTATCCTTTCAAATCAACCCATCCCAAAATGAGGACTACCTTGACAAAGGTCTTTGTGGTAGGAATTGCATTCATATTGCCAGCTCACATTCAGCATCCCAAATGTCATTTCTTGGCTACTTCTCTGGAGGATGTTTTCAAATACTTGGCTGTTTTTCTTGCTTCCCTACCCCCTCTATTTCTCCCAACTATTATTCAGACCCTGTAAAACTATTTCTCTTGAGGCTGTAACTTGGGCATGAGACACATAAGTGTATTTGCACATGCAAATTAATGACTCAGATTCTCTCATTACAGGCTGTTTATAAGATGCTTTTACCATTTCCCGGTCAGAAGACATATCTGGTTTTTTGCTGTACCAAAGCTCAATTAAACCATCTAATCAACTTGATCAGTTCAGATTGAACTAATTCATCTCTCCCTACATTTGAGTAGTAAGCATCTCAGAGTTTTCCTTCTGGTGTTTTTTGTTTGTTTGTTTTGTTGTGTGGGGTCTTTTTTTGTCTAACAAAATAGCTATTCAGGTTTAGTGAAACATATGCCACATTTTCTTTGGGCAGTAAATAAATTTAATGCCTTTACTGCAGCTGAAGTGGAAGGGAGGGTCTGGGACACTGCTCCAAAACTATTCAATGAACCTATTCGTTAGCACAAACAGCTGATCTGTTGGGGTTGCTTTGTGCTTTGTTTTGTTGCTGGATCCACTACAAATACAAGCCATTGGCAGCTCAGTCAGCAACATATGAGAAGGGGCTTCCTCTCCCGCTGTAGTGTTCCTGGCTGTTTGAGCACGAATAGAAAAGGTGGATGAATGCCAATTGGCAAAACAGATAGAAATAGCACTGCATGATTCTAATATAAGCAGCAAAAAGACCAAGCACAAAACATTTCTCTCTCTCCCATTGACTAAGGTTCCTTTTGGCAAACAGCAGCAGGCTTTTGCATGCTTATTTCCCTCTGGTCAGGGAAGATAGCTTTAATTATATGGCCATGCAAGGTAATATCGTTCAGCCTCTGGCGCTGTTCATTTACTAGGGTAATAAATAGAGGGTTAAAGGACTGATTAGCTGCTAGTCAGCTCACAGACACTCCCCACCTCAATTTTCAAATGAAAATCCACATAAGAGGCATAACGGAAGGACTACTCACACCACTTACATGCACTGCAGAAATGCATGGGGAAGGGTGTGTACCTACAGGCAAAGGAAATGTGTCAACAGTAGTGACACAGTAATCCCTGTACATTTATGAAAGGCAAGTTCACTAGGATTCGTATCCTTTCTTGATCAACAGATCTTCATTAACAACTGCATGGAACTTGTACAGAGTAGGGCAGAGGGTGGACAATATTATTTTAACAGTTTTCTTTCATTCTCTTTTTGAGTGTCCCGCAGGATACCGGAAGCTAAAAAGTAATGCAGACCAAGGCTGAATTTTTAATCACTTTGCAATAAATACTTGAAGGGGTTTTTTTCCATAAACTATTCTTAAAATTATGATTGTTATTATTCTTATGACCGTGAATATGACTATGACTATTACTCTTTGCTTTTAAGGATTCTCTGCCCACCCCAACATTTACACTGGGACCAGTGTAAACGGCCAGTGCAGGGACTCTACCTCTGCTTGTTCTAGAACAGGCTACTACTGATTTTATTTGATTCCTCTCACTCCAGTTTTAGAAAAACTAGTCAAGAGCCAATCCCTACCAGCTCTCTCCACGCCTCTCATGACTTTGCAGACTCTTCTAAATCTCTTCCAGGCTGAAGAGTCCCAGCTTACTCAGTCATTCCTCACAGGGCAGCCCCCTCGGTTACCCATTGGGCTGCCTTCTGTTCTACCACTCACTTTCTAGGATGAACAGACTGGAACCACATGCCTTATTTCTAACAAGAAGCAAAACAGTTTACAGACTCCAACTTGCATGCAATAATTTGTTGGGGAGCTCATACCCAGGGAGTCTAATCATAGGGAATGGTACCCTACAGAACCAGAAGTACATCACCTTAATAGAAAGTTTTCTCTGAAAGACAAGACAAATTCAAATACGTCTCTACTACTACCTTGTTGTAGTGGAAATGACTTCAAAGAAATAGTTGGCTAATAAAAAAAGGCTGCACTACGCGTACAGAAATCCCATGGTTTTTGCTTGGCTGTGTGGGCAGGTGGGGAAGAAGGATCAGGGTGGACTAACAGAGGGGAGAATGGTGTGGTTTTTTTACAACTTGAGCGATTTGGAAGCGTATGTTTTCCTGTGGGAAGTCCTGAGCTCTATCTCTAGTGATCTAAAATCAGTGCCAAAGGTTTGTGAATGGGTTACAAAATCAGCAGTGGCACCTCCCATTGTTAGCTGTCTACATTTTTTATAACCACTTGCATACTTTTGGTCAACCACTGTAAAATAAACAGTCCTTCCCAAATGTTTTTGTTTTCTTTGACAGCACAGCAATAATTCACATGGAATGCTGCAGAATATAAGAGCATTTTAAAGCTGTTGTAAAGCTGCATTTTTATGATTTATGCTTGAGTGGTTTTCAAACAAAAAAGATGCCAGAGCTACAAAAATATACGAAATTAGAAGATGTATCATGTGTGCATGCACCTGATATAGATGTAGGCATGTGTGGGCTCAAATGGGAGACACTATTTCAAATAATTCTCATCTTCTGCGGAAGATCTGATAATTTTCCTGTGTCTTTGAAAAATGACTCAATGCAACAGCCAGAATAACTTCTGCAACTACCGAAATTGGATTAAGATGACCAAAAGGAGTCTCTTTCAACATGAACTCTTAGGATCTCATGCTTGCTGTGCCCCTTGAGTAGAAAAACACTCCCAACTAGTCATTCCATCTGACCTGAAGAAACATTTCACAGATGGATCATTATATGACTGCAAATACAACTGGGTATTATACTCCAGGCTAGAGCAGAAACCTGTGAAAATGACACCAGTGTCTGTTATAGTGCACTAGCAGGGAGCGAGTCTGTGTGACCACAGATGTTTCTGTTCACCTAGTATCACCCTATTTATCGCTCTCATCTTTCTGAAAACTCTTGTCTCCAGCCTGCACAACAGAGACCTTAAACAGTGCTGTAGGAGGAACAGGAATAAGCTATATGTTAAGTTTGCTCTTGAAGGCTCAGAGGTTATCAGTTTGGCCATCACACCTGCATTCCTGACAAACAGCTGGAGACCCAGAAAGGCCTGGCCCAGCTGAGTGCTTCTCCAGCAGAGAGCAGTGATACACTGTCAGTGAATGCAGTCCTGGAAAGCAGGGCAGCTTCCAAGCTGGAGAAAAGGCAAAGCTCAAAGCTGGCAAGCTTGCCAATGTGAATGTCAGAGGAGCTGGACTTGGAGAAAAAGACGACAGTGTGGGGTCATCTGAAGAGAAAATCGTTAAGAGCACCTACAAAGGCAGTGCCTGAGCCAGCAGACCCCACTTCAGGAGGAATACTCACATGAGATCAGAGATGAAATCCTTGCAGCATTTTGCACTGTAACCCCAATGTAGGGGGCCTTTGCACCACAAACTCCATCCACCTTCAAATTAATGTTAAATACTCCCTGGCAACCATTGTTGAAGTTGCATATACCTGTTCAAGTGACATCAAGAAGAAGATGCCAGCCTGCCAACAGAAGAGCACCTCTTTATTAGACCTGTCAATACGGACTTAAAAAGCCAAACAAGCTTGTCTCAATCTTTGTTCTGTATCAAGCTGCTTCATGTATTTCAAAGACTGGCTTACATATATACACAGGCACATGCACACACACTGGCACTTCTCCATTTACACCTCCTGTGTATTTTATCCTTGTGTGTATTCTCTGTATAGCCACTACTAGTAATAAAGTCAAAATGTGAACCCCTCTTAGGCAATAAAAGGTACTGAATGTTAAATTGCAGATCTAATTGCTGTGGTCTGAGCAACAGGTAGATGATGGCCCTATGTATGCCAACCCCAGATGAACTGATCTGTACCCCTAGAAGAAGGGTTACCTAGGTAGAAAGGTTTTCCTTTATCTCATGAGCTAATAAAATAAATGTTTGGCTTTTCACCTAAAGATACTAAAACATTTCCTAAAGTGAAAGACTGGAGTTACCATTCCTATTTCACACATGATGAAAACTAAAGCACACAAAGTACACTGTCTGGGCTAAGGGCTTGAAGCTGGGCAGGCAGGCTTTGCATTGCACACTGATGCTTCCCAACCTGCTTGTAACCAGGACACCTTGTCACTGCTTTTTTGCCTATCATATGATCTCGGCTTTCTGCCATTGCCACCTCAACATCCCACACCACTTTACTCTTTCCCTTCTGTCCTGTCAACATCAACTTGCTCTGTCCTCCCTGTTTGGTGCCTCATTTCTCCCCCACCCTCCTGTGAGAGCAGCATTGGTGGGGATGCTCATACTCAGTGCTCCCCACAGTGCCCTGACTAGTGAGAGCCACCTCCTTGGGTGACAGAAGCTGATTTAAATCATAACTCATCTCTTCAGGCTTTGTTTCCACAGGTAGATACAAGTCTGCTCTTAACAGTGAAAAAAACCCCACAGAGCATCCAACATATCACACAAATTTTATGCTCTGAAAAGCAATTTTAGCTCAGCCTTAATGTTTGAACTATAACAGAATTTACAATATGGGTGAGGCTGGAAGGGCTTTATTGCAAAGATCTTTTGCCACACACTGACCCTATGTGCTCCCCTTGCAGGCAACATCTTGGGTTCTGTTTGAATTTAAAAATTATAAAAATCTCTCTAATTGTTATCAGTGTCCTGAAATTAAGTTTGGCCCCACCTAAAAAGGTAAAGAGCATTTTTTTTTTATTGTTATTATTATTACAAAGAGAGTTGATATTATTTCAAGGACAGCCTCTGTATGAGGCTGTTGAGAGGGTATCCTCTCAACAAGAGAGCTATAGGAGGCTTCACAGGTACCTGGAAGACATAACAGAAGCAAAACACTCCTCTGTGCACATTGCAGGAAAAAAGCTTTGGAGCAGATCGTTGTCTGCTCTGGAAAAACTCTGGGTTCGATTGGTACTTTCTGTAGTTCGCTGCTCATCAGTACCAGTACAGTTCATACTGGCACATCCTTGTAAGTCTCAAGCTCTTGTGGTGACATTTTCTCCTTTCAGGATAGGCAAGAAAACAAATCTTTTTCATAATGTTGAGGACATTTGAAAGAAATCACCCAAAGTTCAGCTAGAGTTTTAGTTCAGGATAGTGACCCCCAGGACAGTGATGAGATACTCTGTCTGTGACAGCGCTTGTTACAAAGCCTCTAAGAAGCAAAGCAATGCTCTCAATAACCATAACATGTTCTACCTTCAAGGAATGGTTCTGGAACCAAGAACTCAGTTCACCTTCTTAAGTGGAGCATTCAAGGATAAAGTGGAGGAAGAAGAATCGGGGTGGTATATTTCCCAAACGGCACACACAGAGCAAGGTGATTTCTGGAGGACTGGCTCTTCTCCTGGAGCAGGTCCCAGCGGAGGGCTATGAAAATGATTAAGAGAGTGAAGCATCTGTCTTAGGAGGGGAGGATGAGGGAGCTGAGTCTGTTCAGTCTTGAGAAGAGACAGCTGAGAGGGGACATGATCAATGTCTATCAGTATCTGAAGTGAGGGAGCCAAGAGGATGGAGCCAGGCTCTTCTTAGTGGCGCTGAGCAATAGGACAAGAGACAACAGGCAGAAACTGATGCACAGAAGTTCCACCTGAACATGAGGAAGAACTTCTTTACTGTGCAGGTGACTGAGCCCTGGAACAGACTGCCCTCGCTGGAGATACTCAAGAACTGTCTGGAGGCAATCCTGTGCCATATGCTCTGGGATGACCCTGCTTGAGCAGGGAGTTTGGACCAGATGACCCACTGTGGTCCCTTCCAACCTGACCCATTTTGTAATTCTGTGATATTAAGCAACACTCTATGCTACACATTCATCCTTGCAGTCATGACCTCCTGCTGCTATGAGAGATTCTCTTTGAAGGGTTCCTACCCCAGGGCCACATTTTTGGGCAGCAGCAGCTTGGAATCCTACCCCAGGGCTGTGCTTTTGGGCAGTAGCAGCCAGGAAATGGTGCTTATCACACCTCCACCCGGGCTCCCCAGCCAGGGAAGAATTCAGGCTGCTGCCTGGGCTGAAAGGCTTGGGAAAGTGCAGCCCTGCTGTTTCATGTCAACATTCCTCCCCCTCTGCCTTTCCCAAGGTCTCGGCAGAAAATCCTTTTTTGTTCTTATCAGTTCAAACAAGAACAATGAATTCCTCAAGCCCACAAGAATGTGACAAGGTGCCAACAAAGCCAACCAGGAAGGTGATGTATGGTCTATAGGCTGTAGCTCAAATAAATCACTTCACACACCCATGCTGCATGGAGAGAATTCAAACAGCTCAGAGCCTCTATTTCTAATTCTCCCTTTCAGATATTCACCTGCCGACTATCCTGGATAAAAGCAATACATGTGATGCTAAAATTCCACATGCCCTTTGCTTTTATTACCAGGAATAACTGATTGAACAAAGTGTCTAATCAAATCAAAATTACAGCAGTATGTCTATACAGCCTTGCTGAAAGGCAGCATTGCATTTTCCATTACAAACCCCTATATGCAAGTTTACAATTGGCTCACTGAGCACAACTTGGTGCACGCAGTTGTCAGCCAGGGACCAAATTCTTTTTAACCACATTTCAGAAATAATTGTTTGGCTCTCTTAAAATCATACTAATGTTTTGTAAAAAACATGAAGTTACCACATCTGATTGCTTTTTAGTATATATCTTCAGTTTCTACACTGATCTCCTAGTCAACTAGTCTGATTGGGAAAATAAAATAATAATGACCAACACATTCAGTCGTAAAAAGGCAGCTTAGGAGGTGCATATTCTGGTTGTGCAAGGATTCAGATGTCTCGTTCCTTGCTTGAACAACATGCCTTCTCACCAGAATTCACATGATGCCCAACACTGAAGAAATTACAATTGTTTCATACTAAATTACATATATGATGGTGAAAATTCACAGCCCAGACAGAATGGCAAGCAGGTGTCTACACACGGGCTCTTCACGAGCCAGAGGGTGAAACAAAGCATGCCTAGCCTTGCTGTGAGGTAGGAGCTCCTTAGCTTGGTTTTGCCTGTGCATTCCTACTGCACAGATGCAGCTCCCAGCCCCATGCAGGCACACTGCATGTGCAGGAGCTGCTCAGCAGTGCAGGCAGCAACTGGCTAGTTCTCTGGAAGAGCCTGGATACTACTGCTGGTATGTAGAGCATAGATCTGGTCATAGGGAGAAAACTTTCTGGAACAACCATCCATGGTTCTCCATAAAACTTTCTGATGTACCACTAGAGTTGTAATATCAAACCAATCATTGGAAAAACAACAGGTGTTTAAAACGGTTCACACTGTGAAACCTTTTCTTGACCAGAGACTTGCATGTTCTTCATGGGGTCAGCTCAGTGTGGAAGGAGCACAGACTGACTGGAAAGGGGGAATACACCTGCCACAGCCAAGGTTCCCCATGGGCAACAATCCTGCACCACTGTTCTCACCTAAGGCAGAGGGGAATAAAGGCTTACAGCTTGCCAGTGTGAATTTGTCCTACCTCCTCAACCCTGTGCCACACCTGTCTGCCCCAGGTGCAGCACCAACAAAATCTTTCATATTTATATGGTTTAGTGCTGTCTGCCTGCAGCTCCTCAACATAACTGCGATATGGTGCCTCATTGATGCAGACAGCGTCTTCATCACAGATGGATTTTTGCTATTTTACATCACCTAAGCTCAGGAGATGCACTGCTTGGTAGACACTCCAGTACTGCTCCTGCTCCATCACCTACTCCATCTACATCCTGCCCCACCAGTATACATACCACTGGGATGCCAGCTGCAACAGGCACACTAAATCTGTGCTTCCCTGTCTTGCCTGTGTATCCTCAGAAAAGAAAGCACCACTGTACCTCCTGCTATTAGCCTCTGGCAACCAGACTTTGCTGGATTTGCTAGGTCTAATTTGGCTGTAATTGCCATCTAGTGAATAAGAAACACAGTAAGGATGAGGAAATAATGTATCTGCCTGGTGGAGCATGATGCTTTTCAGATGAACTTTTACTGCTTGTGCAAATAACTGATAATGCACCAGCAAATGGTCTGCAGAGTACTGAAAAAGCCATGGCATCTCTATAATGAGAAATCTTAGTACAGCTTTGGATTACTACATTTCTCCTACCAAATGGGAAGAGTGGCATTGTGTGAGGTTCCTGCCTACTGCTCACCTCTTAAAATGGCTTTGGTTGAAGCAGGACTTGGTCTTCCACCTTTAATAGACAGACTTGTACATATCTGAAGGAGCAGCTTTATTTAACTACACACACATGTTCCCCCCACCCCCTAAAAAAAGATCCCTGCCCTAAATTCATATTTTGTACAACATACCAAAGCATTCAAGTAAGTAATTTATGTGCTGGATTGAAATGGCTTATTTGGAACTACTGCAGTCTGCTGAGAATGTTGTATGGGTCAGGAAAATGTCCTCTTCAGAGATTCCCATGTAAAAATTATTCTAGTAGAATGGGAAATGTTCCACTCTGACATTCACCTTTCCACTTATACTGACTGGAGTAGTACTTTTAGGCACAGACCTAAGCCTGGAAATACTCATGAATAGGAATACCGCTGGATGATGCCAATCAAAATCATCATTCCAGAAATGCAGCATTTCTGATGGGTGAGGTGTAGCAACAACAGAGGTGAGACGTGGCACGGAGCCCAAGCTCATTCCCTGACACATCATGATCAGGCTGAGCGCTGTGCTGCCTTGGTAGGACTTGGTAAGAGGCAGAGAAGGGAGGAAGAGAGGACGTGATACTGGGGCCAGCAAGGTAGGTTAAGAAGGCAGCAGTTGTGGCTGGGAGCGGACAGGATGCTGAAGAGGAGAGAGGATGGCAATGAACACTGATAGAGGCACAGCTGGGAGCTGCCAGCTTGAAAGACTGGGGCACTAAACTCTGTGATGGGTCCTGTGGTACTTGGAGAGTTTCTTAAACCCTTAGATGCTGGAGCCAAATGCATATATAAAACATTAAAATACATCACCATTAAATTACTTTTAAAGGAAAAGTTTAAAATCCAGAAGGCAAATATAAATACAGCTCCCCTTTTAAGTATCTTACGATTTTCAGCCATTCTTATAAAGACTGGTGTATACGTTCTTTTTGAGAAGAACTTCTGTACAGAAATTGCATACAAAAGGCACTGAGGTACCTTTCAAAATCACATTTATAGGTTTTATACGGGAGAGCTTTTGATGTTTTAAGAGAAATTACAACTAAGGGGAAAAGAAGAGAATAACCAAGGAAGAGAGTTTGTATATTATCACTATACATTTACATTTTACATTACTTGAGTGTCTCTATTTGCTCTGGAGTCTGCTGGCCCAGCTAAATGGAAATTTCAAAAACATAGAGCCCTTTCAAACAAAATATATAATTTTATTGTACTCAACTCCCTTTTGTCTTTTAGTTGTAATTTAGACCTTACTAAATTCTTCATCTACACCACTTAAAGACAAAAAGAGCCTAACCTCTGAAGTTAGGTCCAGTTTTCTATTAAATCCCTTCTTTTTCTATATCAAGCTTCAAGAACACTGAGGGCATTTTAGCTAACAGACAGTATGTTAATCCATTTCACATCAACTGCACAAGGTCTTAACACATATTACAAGCAGAGATACTCTTTGGCATCGTCTATTCTCAACCTGGCACAAACCTCCCAGCTCAAGAAAGGCTCCAAATGACAAAAAACCAGATGTCATAGGCTGGGGTTGAATTATAAGCAACCTCCTATCATGAACATTATCCCCTGCACCTAACATGGGCATAATTCTGCTGCAGCATCTTACTCAAATAAATATTTGATAGCAAATGAAGGCACATTTTTATTATAAACAAATGATGCAGTATGATTAATTACCAATTTTCTCCACTGAAATGGTGTCAAAGAATGTCAACGGACCACCTAGCAAAATTACAACTCCAAAGTAACATTTAACAAAATTCTGTACACAGTTTATCATGTAGCATTTTTGTGGCATCTGTTAAAGGAGAAACTAATTTTCCATGTGACCTAAATAAGCACTTTCATCTGAGGGGAAGGGGGATAAATGATGTAATCCTGCTTGTTGCCAGTTTGAAATCACTGTGCTCTCAGATGGACTTCCTTCACTGACAACTCACTCTGCAAAGCACTTGGAGCTCAGGGACCTCACAGAGTTTCCAAACAGTTGGAGCAGGGCTGCAAAGGTCGCTCATGATGAAAATGAGTGACTGGTAATATGGTGTGCTTGATCCTCTCCTTTCAGTTACAGTAATACCTTGTTTAGTTGATTACTAGTATCCTGTTACTAGTAAAATGTCTGCATCATTATTCAGATCTCAAATACTATTTTTAATCCATTACCTCTTTCCTAGAAAGATGAGAATGGGCATTTCTGCTACATTATTGAGGCCAGTGTCCCTTCTGAAACAGGGACAACTTAGGGAAGAGCATATGAGTAAGACGAGCACACAGTGGTATTTCCCATAATGGTACCTCAGTTTTCAACTATTTATGGCTCTGTGACTTCCTGAACCTAAGCTGTGATATTGAATAGCCCAAGACAAAAATCACATTCTTTGAACCTATCCAAATAATCTTTGAATTTCCATAAAAACTTTCAGGTTTTGCAACATAAGGTGCTTCAATATGCCCTATATGATAAAGCATCTTCTTTTGTTTCTTTCAGCCCTAATATATACTACTTCCATTAAATGACTCACAGTTCTGCTGCCACAAGAATGAATAAACATTTCCCTTTCTCTGTGCCACAACTGACTTGTGAGATTCCCTAAATGCATCCTACCCACAATCATGTTCCCTCCTGGCCAAAGAGCTCTGCTCTGTTAGATTCATCACCTGAAATTCATTCTACACCTCCAACTGTTTGGGTTAGTAATAATTCCTGTTGCTCTGAGGTCATGCAACACATGCAAAGTCACCCTGACTTTGCCCTTTACAACTCAATGAAGCTCTGATGCTTTTCCGATGATAGTGTGAACTCAGGCATCCTAAAAACCCAGTGTGCCCTTTCAGCACACTGCTGAAGGAAGAAGCCTGTTGCTGTCTCAACTTCCCTATGTCAGCCACATAACTTTGCCCCAAAGATGGGATAAACTATTTAGCAATGGCTTGAAACCTGGTGCAGACTGATTCCTTTTGTCTCTTTCCTCCTCTGGCTTGTTGACCACAGCCCTTTCCTGTGACCATACAGGACATAGCACATTTTGGAAACAGCTGCCCTGGAATTGCCACACACCAAGTCTCTGTCCATCCCTGTAAAACATCAGCTCAACTGCGGCCTTTCCTGGGGACCCCTGGCTTCCCCAAAAGTGCAGTGTGCAGAAGGCAAGGGAGATGAGACAAAACTGCAGACAAGTATGCAGGTTTTATCTTGATCTCTTTATAGGTCTACGGAGATTAACAAGGGGGAAGAAAAATACAGCCTGTGGCTGTTTCACTGAGTTACCAGAGTTTCCAAGACTCTTAATTAAGCATGAAGAGTTCATATTCTACCTATTTTATTTTTGTTTATGGTTTCTTTGCTTTTTAAGCAAAGCTAAATTAGTTTTGCAGCAACCTACCTTTGCCCTGAGCTGCTCTAAATTGCTCCTCACAATATTTCAGTTGTTTTGGGAAACCCAGGATCTGTCAAATGGTAACAGTCCTCCTGCTGTTAAACTGTTCCCTTCAGCCAAGGGGACAGGAACCTGAAGGATCTGGTTTCTCTTCTGACAGCTGCAGTAACTGGACCTAAATCGGAATTGGAGTAGAATTTTGTGGTGAAAATGAAATCACTGTCATCACATTGTCTCTGCATAGAACTCTGGGCAGATTTGGGCACTTGATAGATTTTTATGTCCACTGAACATCTGCTATTCTCCAAAGAGGTAAAAAAATGGGGAAATCAAACCATTGAGCTATACGAACATGACAGAGGCAGGCACTGCAGAGTTTGGCAACTGTTTTTAAGTCTTGAATTAACCTGATTACAAACATATTTTTAAAAATGTGCAACTGATCCCCCAACTTCATCTGGAAGCTCTGTAAAATATTACATAAATCTACCTTGGCGTGTGCTCAGTTTCACAAATCACTATTCAAGGTTTCATGATTACGATGCAGAAGTTGATGCAGGAGGAAGGACCCCGTAGGAAGCAGGACTGAGAGATTTCAACGCTGTTCCTCATTGTGCTTTAAGACTTTCTATACTCCTCTGAGCAGAACAGTGAATGTATTTTTTGCTTACTATAAAAAGAGATAGTACTGCCTTGTATCTATTCCACTTTAGGTCACAAACTTCTATAGAAGTGCTCGGACTTTACTGCAATAGGTAAAGACCATGTTTTCAAATGTTATATGGCATAAAGAGTCTGGCAGCATTTATTAGAAAACATCTCTAATTCATTCAACATTCCACTGACATAAACCAGAGAAAAAGGGAAAGAAACCCAGCCTTCCTATCATGTGGGAACAGTTACTGTGTCATACTGCAGAACATGCTCTAACCCAACCCTTTCCTGCTGTCCCTGCTGCCAGCAGGATTTAGCCTCTGCAAAGGAAAGTTGCTGCTGCCCTCCCTGTAAGTCCTGGAGGAGAGCTACCCCAGAGATACCCCATCTGCCTGGGAACCTATGCATTGGTTTTGGGGTGGATTTTCGGTTTTTTGTTTGTTTGTTTTTGTAAGAGGAAGAATAAAGTCACAGAATCATTTTAGGTTGGAAAAAACCTTTAAGATTATTGAGTCAAACCATAAAGGACAGCAGTGCAGTAGGTATTTTCTTGCTATGCCTGTATTTATTACATCTCACCTCATGCTATTGGGATGAAATTCAGTGAATCCCAGTGTAATTTCTACTGAAATATGAAATCCAGTATGTCCACAAGTCTTTCTATGTAAAAAGTATGCTTTATTATGTTTACCTAACACTCAACATTTGGAAATGTTTGAGTATTAATACAAAAAGTTTTTCACCTACAGAACTTATTTGCAGTGTGCTGAGGGTTATTCTCTCTCACAGACACATATATGTGGGTGTATATATATGTATATATATATATATATGTAGGATAATGGAAAAAGAGATATAGATACATTGCTATGGAATTGAAGATGTGCTGTTATAGGACAAATCATCCTACACTCATGTTCATTAAAAATACTAATATTTCCATTCAGTGCTCAGAAAGCTTCTCCAGCAGCACACTAACATATACTGGCATATCTAAAGCAGGTAAAGAACAGACAGAAAGCACACAGAAACAACTGTATTTTCTCTGCATATAATAGAAATTATAATCTTGATTTTTGTCACATAAAAAGGTACCAAAGTTGGGAGATACAACTCCAATATAGGGGTCCCAGATACTTTATAGCCATCAAAACATATTCTTTATTGTAGGATATGTTAGAATTACTATTTCAGCTGAGATTTCTCATTATTTAAATATTAACTATAATATACAAGCATTTTGAACTAAAAATTAAGACCTAAAGAGCAGTGAGTCAGAATACAAATCTATTTCTAGAGTGATGCCAGCTCAGACAGCAGCTAATAATGGTTGCTGAGGAAAAAATGCGTGGCAAATATGGAATGACATTTCCTGCACTTTTAAAGTGGGAGATGCCATTGGGTCTACTGAGTTTAAAAACACTTTCTGTACGAGGCCTGTAAAAATCGTTTTCCTGTATCTTACTTTTTTCTTTTAATTTGGCTAACAGTTTTGGAAACCAATTTACACATCTGACATGAAGAACTTCTGTGCAAATGAACTTGACAATTTAAATGTGTTGTGTGAAAAATATACTTCTTCTTGCTTGTTTTACCTAAGCAATTTCTGTTGATCTTCTACCTGTTATATTTCAGAAAACAAAAACTAATTATTTTCCATTCATGTTCTATACAGAATTAATTAGATGTGCAGATCTAGGTCCTATTTCTTCTTAGTTTCTCTCCTCTTTTCAGTTAAGAAGACCTGGTCTGCTTATCTCCCCTTGTGGGGAAATAATTCTGTACCTTTGAACAACCTAACATTCATCTGCACTTCTTTAGATTTGTTATTATATGTAGTGTTCAAATCCATTAAAAATCTAAGTGTGTCACTGAGTTATCCATGCCAGAAGTATATCTGACATTTTGTTCTCTTTCCCTTTTGCAACAGTTGTTAATATTTTATTCCTTCTTCTGACCACTGCCATCACAAAACTGACGGTTTGTAAGAACTATTCCTCATGACTCCAAGTTCCCTTTCCTGTTTGGCAATAGCTGCCTCAGGGCTCCCCTTTGCAAAGGCAGAGGGATCTTCTCATCCCCTTGAAGGCAACACAAAGCATTGCCTGCCATTGCATTGCCAGGCCTTTCAGTACCTTCTTCACCTGCTCACCATCTACTTTATTATTAACTAATTTTTTTTATCTTTGCCAGTGCATAACTTTGCACAATTAGTTCCAATATCTCTAATTTTGAGCAGCATAGGCCCCATCACAAGTCCTGCTGGAAATATACAGGTATCTCCCCTCCATTGTCGAAATAGCCCAGGACAGGACCTTCTCTCTCATTCCCTGACCACTTATTTCCTTTAAGGCACTCTAAGAATAACACTGAAATTAACTATTTTGGAAAACAAGACACATCACATTGATTGAACTGTCCTGAGCCACACACTTAGTAGTTTTCTTTCAGAGAATTCCAACAGGTTTGCGACATACAATTTCTTTCTAAGAAGAGCTTACTGCTTTTCCTATTTTTTTTCTTATTTACCTATAAATATTATACTTATCCAAGTCTCAACAATTTTTTTCTGCTCGAGCTTATACCTATTTGCCTGGAGTGGTTATCAGACCTACTGGCATGCAGTTCCAGGAGCTCTCTTGGTGTCCTAATGGCTGCCAACACCTTCTCTGAGGCTAAGTCACTTGTCCTATGACCTACAGCTAGGGCTTTACTGTAGGAAGTTCAGAAATTTTGTATTTCAGTTTGATCTGACTTCTTTGGAGAACAGTGTTTGTTCCTGACAATTTGTCACTACTGATTTATGGATCTGCTTGCAAACTCCTTCACCTGCATTCCAACACTAGACAGCTCCCCCAAATCCTTCCCTGTAATGAAAGGTACTGGTGTGGAAATCTTCTTAAATTCTTCTAAGATGCCTAGAATTTGCATCTTTCTACTCCTGCGGCCTTGCCTTACTTGAGCTCTTCTTTAATTTCTTCAAGTCATTGTCTCTATACACTCTTCAATGACCTCCTGTTTCCAGCATGTATTAAAATGGTTTTTTATTAGTACTTCCAAGCCCTTAATGGGTTATTCCTCAGCACATTTTTAGTCCTCCTTCATCGATGCCTCCCATTTAACAATGCTTCATGTTTAATGTAAATTTTCTTTTCACCCTCATTTGGATACGACTTCTACTTTTTGAGAACTATTTATTTAACATTTTCCTGTCCGCTCATCTCCTTAAAAATGGCAACCTCTTCATAATCCTTCTAAAGCAATTTTGATAGTTGGTATATACATACTTGGAACACTTAAGATGTCTGTAAGCAGTCTTCTTGCTGAGTGAAAGCCACTTCACCCTACTGACCCTCCTTTTTAACCTCAGTGTTATGTTGTACCTGCTTATGAACTCAGATATGACTATGGAGAAATTACAGTGAAGTAGAAGAACAAGGATGATTTGGTAGGACATCTTTGCCCAATATGACTATGACTGTATAAATTTTATATATGGTCTTTCTACATAAGTGAATTCGAGGTTCCTTTTCCAAAGGACAAATAAAATGCTCTTTGCTCTGGAATCATGCATTCACATACAGACCCAATGATGAGTGACTGAGTATTGCTGGGCTTTAAACATTGGTTGACTGGCTTCCATTAAATTAGTCTGTGGCATTAAATTCAGCTCCCTGTGGATACTATTTCTCGGTTCAAGTACATGTTTTTGAGGATTTCAGAGAAAAGACTCCAGAGCCTGTATTAAATCTACCCTTCAACAGCTTTAGACAAACAAGTGCAGCAGTGTGGGCCAACCTGCAATTCTTCTAGCCATGATCAAATTTCTATTTCCCTGCAGAATACTATTTCAGAGGCCATTTATCCATCACCTTTAATTAATACTGTTAGTTTAATTAAGATATCTATATTCTAAACGAAGTTTTTGTCAATACTGGTAATCATCATGTTAGGTCATTGCTTTTCTATATTAGTCAAATATTAGTACCATCATTCACCTAACAAAACTGTGGCAATAACTGTTCTGCAAGAAAACTGATTTAGTGGCTTTGGGCTTTTTGCTGTTACTGAAAGACCATGACCTAATTAATTCTTTGGTTAGAATTCAGCTTCCAGGAATACCTGTAAGGATTATTTCAGGGGTTAATTTTCTAGTTCTTAGATGTTTAACTGTCTAATTTGTAGATGTGATGAGGTAGTTAGCATTCTAAGTACCATAAATGGCAAACACAATTATTTCCTGAAGTGAATTTCCAGGCAAAAAAAATGAAGGCCATTTTTAAAAACCATACTAGAAATGTGTTTTTAATTGTAGATAAAAGCATCCTCAGCAGTACTAAAATAAAACTAGAGGTATCATATCTGAAGTGGCAAAGGTTAGGTTCACAATTGTTAGATATTGGCTATGTTTAATAAAGCCGTAAATGTTATGTGATGACAAATATTACTTTAGGCTTGGCCCTTTCAAACCTAAATTATTATGGACTGAAAAAAATCTGAGCAAATGCACCTAAGATCTGTTTGCCTATTTGTTCTTCACTGCACAGTGTCTTTTGCATAACGGGAATAAAAGTGCAGCCTCCACTTCTAATTACATGAGGTTTGAAGACAATGAATCTGGGACAAATGCTACTCTTGAGTTACTCCCTTTCAACTTCTGGCAATTTCAATAGCATCATAAACTCTGGCCTATCATCCTCAGGTCTTTATATTCTGTAGATTAAAAGAATAAAAGGCAAAGAGCATGCAAGATGGACAAATATAGTCATATAGGTCAGATATATAGATATATACATTGTTACAGCCTTCCTTCTACAGAATATTTGGGCTGCACATGGCATAATGCTTTGGTTATGGGAACTGACTAGTGACCCTGCCAGCAGCACCTACTACAGTCCTGGTAGACCTCAGCATTGCTGCTCTTCAGTTTTCTGACGATTTATTCCAACTTGCAAAAAAATCCCAAAACACGAAAACCAATTCTATTTTTAAATAATGAGTGCACTATGCTGGAATCCTCAATTAGTATAAAACGTAACACCTTATCAGTTATTGCAGCTTGCTTCAGCTAAGAAATCTTACTCAAATCCTTCTCTACCTCCACTCACTTACAACCTGGCTTCTGCTCACAGAACTTAGCACCTCTGCAAAAAGAAGGTCAGAGTAACATAGACCTCTAGATTATCTTAAAACATTAAACTGTGTCTATAAAATCTTTCCATGGGAATAAAAATCCACAAAAGACAAAAGGCATTTTGCATGGGTTTGCCCTGGATAGCAAGGAAATTACAGAATCAACACTTGAACACAGAGGCAAAGCTTTCTTTAACTTTCATTTCTTTAACACACAGTCTTCCTCTGTGGAATGTTGGAACTGGAAAACTGAAAGTCTGATTCAATGTAAAGTACTTAATTGTAATTAGATGTGAAAGTGAGGGGTATCTCTACTATGCTTCCTGTCCTGCAACTTTAAATGGAACATATGGTGCAAGTGGGTGGAGAGCTGGTATGTGAAAACACAGATACAGCTCTCTTTCAGAAAAGACCATGAAGAGGAACTTACTGATCAAATGATGGTAGAAACTCACAGCATACCAGATATGGTCAAGGAATGTCAGAGTTTTAGCTATTGTTGATTAGTTGCAGAGACCTAAACTTGCTTACAATTGTTGCTTATCTGGTATCCATTACGGCTAAACACATTATAAAGAATCAACCCATCTCTATTGAAAGGGAAGGAAACAAATCAAACTGGAAAATAGTATCTAGACTCTTAGTCAGACTTTCTAGCTGATATTATTAAGGGGCAGAAGTATGTTGCACTGTTGAGTACCTAAGATAGGAATGCCATCTAAACACTCCTTGAGTGATACTCATGTGTGGTTTGCTGGGTGACGATGCTTGAAGAAGTTCTGAGTTACTTCCTTTACCCCTTTTTTCCTTTACCAGGGACACTAATAGCAGAAAAATTCTGTCTCACTGCTCTTATATAGAGTTCTCCTCCTACACCAACAATTTAGTCAGAGGGCAGGTCAGTGGGCAAAACATGCTCATGACTACTTCCTTTGCTTCAGAAACACTTGCCAAATTGTAATGGCAAAAGTTCTGCATTTGCCTTTTGGACTGACTGGTCAGAGACTCTGGAAACAAGCCAATGTAAAGTGGGACAGCTCTGCTGACCACACTGAGCTCCTGATGAGGCTGTGAGCATTGTCTTCAGGACTGCTCAGTACAGCTTTCCACAGAAATAGTCTTAAACAGTGGATGAATCTCCATTCAAATGTACAAGTATAAACGCAAGAATTGTGTGAGTTTTACTCATAAACTATAAGGCTTCCTCTAGAATTTTGCCTTTTTTATGCCACTCAAACAGTTATTTAATCCATCCCTCCTTTGAGCTCCCCTCCTTCATTCTGCTTCCTCAGTGTCACAAAACAAGGGTCTGCACTGTGGAAGACTCCTCATCTCCTCTGCTCCCCTGACTGCAGGAAAGCCCAATGACTTTCTAATACATTTTTGTATAATGCAATGTAATCTTTTGCTTTTTCTTACCCCCTCTGTCCTTGCTCCACTTTTCCTTTCTTTTATGTTGTACAGTAGATTACAGTCTACCTTTCTTTCCATTTGTCATTGCTGTCTGTTTCCTCTTTCCTTTTCATCCACCTGTTTTTTCCTCTTTTTCTTTTTGTGATGCCTTTTCTATGCTACCCCTGCATTTTCTCTTCTTCTTTTTCTCACACTATCTTTGCCACTCAATCCTATTTTATCATCCCATCTTCATACCCTAGGGCTCAGTCTCCTAACCAAACACACAGAGGAAAGAGCCCCTGGAACCCCAAGTATTACACTGATTACTTTTATATACTTTCCTCAGGTTTTTAACCGTCTAAAGGATACAACTCTTTTTTTGTCTATCCTTTCAGCCTCTCTTTCTCTGAAAGCACATTCCTGTTCACCCCTTTTCTTTTTGGGCATGCTTAGTCCCACCGTCCATGGACTTTTCAGAACGGTCCATAATCACTGTCAGATGCTCTTTCTTACTCTACTTCTTCTCAATCAGATTTTTTTCCAGTTTCTGAGAAGAAACACAGGTCTGAAGAAGAAGAAACATAACAAAGAAACTAAGTGTTGGGAAAAGCTCTTAAAAATAAGAAAGTGAGGGAGACAGGGACAGGTCTCACACAAACAGCAGGCTTTAGCAGGAAAGAGAAGCATGCTTTCCTAGAGGGGAAAATGTCTCACTGCTGAACTAGCTGAGGCAGATAGAAATTGACTACCAAAAAGAAAGTGACTCTATGATCAGAAGAGAACAGAAGCACCAGAAAGGACATCATAGACTTCTTACATTCTCTTTCCCCATAAATCTAAGAAGAAACTGAAACAGGGAAATATGTGTAGACATTCTTATTTTGCTTAGATCTCCATAAGCTAGGTCATCTTATGATACTTTATGTTTAGAAATCCTTATATGTCCATTTTCTTTCATAAAGCATGTGATGAGAATGTCACACTGCTGGCAGGACTGGCCCTCTGGGGTATCATGAATCTGAGAAAGAGTAAGGGGGATTGGTGGTTGCAGGAGCCATCTGGCTTCACATCCATGAAAAGCTGCAGCTGTAATGCCAGGAGAGACTCAGGCAGACCTTGAGACAGCGCTGTGATGCCTTCTGCCTAGATTGAGAACCTGTGGGACTGTGCCTGCGGCAGCATCAACACTGCAACCTGGCACACTTCTAGGGGAGTGACTGATGGGCAGCAGGAGGAAAAAAAGCACTTCAGATACTCTTCTCCATATTGGCTCTCAAGCCCCTGATGAAAAAATCCCACCTTTAATTACTTTGCACCATGAATTCCCTTATTGTTAAAAAAAAATACCAATAGCAGCAAAAGGAACAAACCCTGCAAAGCTAGTGAACCAAATAAATCATTGTATCTTTGCTGCTGCATTATACATTGTACTTTAAAAGAACATGTTTTTCTATTATTTGTAGTTCTTTTAGAAAAAAACCAAACTAAATAAACAAATTAAGCTCTATAGTTGCATTAGTTTCTACTATAATCCATCATTAATGACTTTCCAATGAGAGTGAATTTGCAGGCCTGCTTATTTAGCATGTGCAAAATTCCTTCCTGGGAAAGAAAACCGCAAAAATCACTGAAAAAGAAGTACTGAAAAGCAACTACACACCCATTGGGGCTTTTCTGCATTAATTTTGTGACTCATTACTATTAGTGCATCTATTCCTGTTGTTATACTCATTTTTAACACCTAGAAAAAAATTTAAAGACATTAAATTCTGTTACTACTATGTGAAGGAAGTGATTTTAATTGCAACAGGCTAAGATAGCTTGGCAGTACTTCTGTCTGACCTACAAATGCCACTCAAAAACAGACAAAAAAACCACTTGGAAGTCTGCCTGAAGGGAAATGGTTTTCTTGTGAAAGACCTTGTCAAACATATTAAAATCAAAGTTTTGGGCTTTAGCTGAACAAACAGCTTTTATTGCTTTGCTCTGCTAACTGCATTCTAATACTAAGGAGACATTTGGTAGTAACAGCAAACTGACAATTTTACATCAGCACCTCATGACTATTCACAAATCTCCACTGACCACCACAGAAGTCAATGTTACTAAAGGTCAAAATTACCATCTATCTACATAATCTCCTATAAGAACCATGCTGTAAAGGATCAACCAGTCTTAATTGTTTAATGTATTTGCAAAAATCTGATTAACCCACACTAAAGTCATTGAAAACACTTCTACAGTTTTTAAATACTTGATTCAAGCCTGAGAGATGAAGGTACAATAGGTTCTTTATCAAATATTTTAGTCTGATATTAAATTATTTCCATTCCTTTCAAGAGTACATTAGCTGACTTATTAAATCCACTAGTTACTCATTTCAAATTACTTCCTCAGTTTGTGGTACTAGGAAATGACTCTTTAACAAGTATTCTTGAAAGTGTATCATTGCTCATTCACTTGGTAAGATAAGTTCATGCCTTTTAAAGCAGCATATCAACTTGCAACTTTTAAAGTAAAAACCGAGGCAGCAATTAGTACTATAAGCATGCAAACAAGTGAAAGACAGGATTGTTCAATTTTGATTATCTACCTAACCTTAACTCTTCTCACTAACCCTGCCAAACATTTACTTTTCATATTTATTTTGTAAAGTGCTACACTATCATTGTTTTCCTGAAAGAGATTAGTCGCAGCAAAACTTCCTTTTCCCAAGCACTTTGAGAAAACCAGTACATATATCAGTGAACTAAATGGAAAAGTCACAGGGAGCTGAATGCCACATGTAGGACATGCCACATTAAATGCAGCCCGAGCTGCGTGCAGGGAGAGTGAGATTGTCTGTGAAATCATTAAATGTTGTTCTTAGTGCATTCAATACATTTTATGCACTTTGAACATAACATTCCATTTTATTTATTTCATCATTTAAGGATTTGTATCACATCATTTTCTATTTAGAAAGACAATATTTTGATGACTAAGGACTCAGAAGTAAGCAATGATCAATGCTTTTTGGTTGTGTAGAACTTCAGGAACAAGATGGACTCCTTTTTTTGGTAAAAATTATGAAATTAAGTGATTTTGCTATCACTAGGTACAAAACAATGATGCCTTCCTCACAACCTGCAGGCTGAACTTAATCTACAGACAACTCAGTCCCCAGACCTGAGCACGCTCCCCACACAGCTGGGCATCAACAGACAAAACATAATCCATCAGATGAAATGCAGCCAGAAGGTTGGCCAGCTCTCTTTAAATGATACCCCTGCACGCATTTCAGATTGAAAGACAAGCTACTTAAGGATAAAGTAAAAATCACAATTAAAAAGAGAGAAAGAAAAACATCATCATTAAAAAGATAAAAAGAACCAAGTGATTTCATTGGGGAGGTTAACATTTTGCCCCTACTGATGTCTGTCAGAGTTGTCATGAAAAGTAACTTATTGAAAAAAATGGTTTTAGTATTAGGGGTCTCTACAAGAAGAGTCTCTACAAGAAAGGTTACTAAAGTTCTGGTTGTGAGGAAAGGGACATCAGGAGGAGACAAAGCCAACTGACCTTGACTGTTGTAAATGTTCATATAATTTTCCAGCTTTGGGAAATAGTATATGGTTACATTTTGACGTTTTTATTGGGCACATTTTTCCAAATATAACCTGAATTTTCAGTTTTTCGGTCTTAAAAGCATTAGATTGCAAAGTTTTAACTGCAATATTATTTTCTATATTATTTAGTATTTTCTATTTGTATACAATGAAATAAAATTTAATTTTATGTACAATTTAATATTATCTATTTCTGTTATATTAATATTTTCTGTTCTCAATATTAAAAGGTGTTTGCTTTGGAACTTCTTTTGTTTGAATGTCTGAATGCATCTGTATGTAGAAAAATTGCTCGAATACAGGCACTTCAAAGGACCTCACAAGCTACATACTGGTCAATCTGTTCTTTCTCAGATGGCATCCAATTCACACAAAGGGTATCCCTTTCTGACTTCTCATTCACCATTTCATTCTGACCAAATCAGATCTGACTGATCCTTACACAACTCCTCACCACAGCCACTCATAACCTCCTGACTCCTTCAAACAAAGGCATTATTCAGGTGTTACAAAAAGACTGAGGGCCCTTAAGTATTTTTGCAAGTTACATAAATATACTATAGTGCACTCTCAGCCATGGTGGCTTTACATATGTAACATTTGAAGAATATTTAACTGAATGACAACTAAAATACGTTCCCATCAGTCTCTGGAAGTTCTCCTCCCCAAGGCTAACGGAATGTCGTACTCATTGAAGAAAGAGAATCAGTTAAGGAGAGACTAAAAAAAAAGGTCAAACCCAGAACATGAGACTAATCTCAATTTTTTTAACACTTAAACCTCCTAGTGAATGTGTTTGTCTCCAATCCTAGCTCCACAAGCTTCAGGAAATTCAGTTTCTATTTTAGCAGAGATATTCTGGTGCTCAAAATTAAATAGAAGCTACTTACTTGGAGGCTGTGAGTTAAGTACTCCCAGCTGTGGGAAGCCCCAATGTGCAGCCAGGCTGCAGCAGAGGTGGGGTATGGAAGAGTCTGGTCTACTGCCCCCCATTGCTGCTGTTTGCATTAAGAGGTTTCACATTGTTGCTGGCATAATCATTCCAGGTACAGTTACTGTGAAACTGAGACTAAAATAACCGTCCACAGCATGTCTAAAATATGGCTCAGTGCATATAAATGTGAGTGACTTCACAACAACTGCAGCAGGATTTCAGTGTGCTTCCAGACCAGGAATGCAAAGAGTGTGTGTTTTCATTTATCCACCGACAATCCTAGATTTTCTAGGTACCTGATAAATGCAACAGGTTTTTATCCATTTTGTTCTTTCTGGCATACGAAAACCTCAGCAGACACCAACTGTTGATGTCTGTACACTTCCTCTCAAAGCTGAAGGATTTGCTCTTTTGTCTACAAGGCCCAGGGAAACCAGTGTCTACTAGGGTAAAAATTTCTAGGAGCACCATTCCCATACATCAGGTTTACTTAGCTGAAAGGGAACTGGAAGGAGAGGCCTACAGCAACCTGCAGCAGGCTGGAAGACGTGGCCCAAAGGACAAAAGGGACAACATGATAGGCAACAGGAGAAGGAAGAATAAAACAAGAATCTTACAACTAATCTTCTCATTTCTTCATGGCATGGCTTTATATTCGGACCACAGAGACAGCTCAAGGGATGGCTGACCACCTCTCATCTTGACTCATTACTCATTGAGGAAAAGAGATTAATGACCTCAATTATAAATCTATCCTAGTTAGCTGAATATCACCCACACAAACTGAATACTCCAAATCCCTGAAAAGCTGTCAGTATCTCTGCAACAATCTAGTACATTCACCTTTACACAAACTTAATTTTCAAGCACCTGAAGAAACTGTACTGGGGACAGAGTTACCAAAAATGCCTTACTGTTCAAAAGGGAAAAGGAATCATCTTGAAAAATAATCATAAAATTTACACAAGAAATATGATTTAAATGTTATGCACAATACATCCCACTTCCCAGAATGACTGTTCTCATCTCATCAAAATGAAGAGCAAACCTACACTGGTCGTTTCCTCAGGATGGATAAATCAAGAGTCAGCAGCCCCTCCCAACCAGTCCCGCTGCTCAGGAAAAGCCCAAGGCATTTGTTGTTCTTACTCCAATACCAGTTGTGAGAAGACTTTCTGCTCTCTTGGGAGCAGCAAACAGAAAATTTCTGTAAGAAACCCAGTGCACATGACTCCATTAGCAGGCCATGGCTGGGCACAGAGGATGTAATTATTAAAACTCCAGGAAGCAGAGAATCCCTGTCCAAACTTTGAAATGCTAGGGGAAAAAAAGAGACAAATCCTAGGGGAAGTATTTCAGAGAAACTAAGAAATAGCGCCTGTGGGAAACTATAAGGAAAAGGAAATTTGGAAAGTATTTAGAGTTAGAACAAGTGGCTCACACAGAAATCCCTCCTGTTGTTATGAGAAGAGGGAAACAAGAGCAAGACAAAGATGCCTGAAGAACACAAACACAATTAAATAAAGCAAGACCTACTGTAACTATATTAATTGACACGCCAATAAATATGAAACCTGTCTGGAGCTCTGATATGTCAAGAAGCTAAAGAAAAAGTGTGGAGAGAGGAAAGCTCCACACAGGATATGTTGCCCATTTAATGAAATCTCCACAAACTTGCTATTCCTTTTCAGATGCTTTTTGATGAAAAATGCCCATAGACAGGGAAGGGGAAGAAGATTGCTACCACAGGGAGATGAAGTGGTTGAAGGGTGATGGGTACTCGTCTGAAGTGAGCAGAGGTCATGAACTCTGCACAGAGTCTTCAACCAAGGCCAAAGCGTGGACATGGACTGTGGTGGCCGGTGAACATACATTACAAGGGACAGAGAGTTCTCAGTAATACAAGTCCCTAGTACCACAAGAACCACTTTATGTTAGGGTGACCAGAAAGGCTCCTCCCAGGATGCTTGTTCTGTTATGATAATCTCTCCCAGTTTGGATTCCCCGGTTGGCTGTCAGCCTCTACCCCTCATCGCTCCCCCAGAGCTTCCCCATTGGTCTCCATTCCCTAGTCCCGCCTTTTTCCCACCCCCAGATAAAACTGTGAGCTTTGGGATCACGTTGGTATTTGCCTCTGCAACCTTCAGCAGTGTAGCAGCAATAAATGCTCCTGCTGGAACACACGCAAATGCCCTTCTCGACTCTTTGCTACCGACTATAATACTGAACCCACCCGTGCTTCTGTGAGGGCACGTGGGACCCCACAGAGCCAACCAGGGACAGTATTAATGGACAGGTTCCCATCTCTGTCAGGAGCCAGGAAGAAGCATAAGAAACAAGCTCGCAAAGCTGCTGTGATTTGTAAGGTTTCCCAACACATTGTCCAAGAAGGAAGAACAAGGACTACAGGGATACGAACATAAAAGCATAGCTCCAGAAACTACTTGGTTGTTGTGAACTCAGTCCTGCATGTCCTGTCTTGTTTAAACTAACAACTCCAGCGTATTGGGGAGGAATTAAAACCCGTCTGCTTGGTGGGGACGTAAGGGGGACAGTCTTCAACACTGAGGACTGTCATTACTATTTCAAATAGGGTTTATGAGTCCCACTAAGCAGCAGAAGTGGAAGAAGAGCTGTAAATCCAAAAGTGGAGTTGGATGTAGGAAACATCATCAAATGTAAAATTACTGCTAGTAGAATTCCTTCACCATGTCCCTTCATTCCAGCTGTGAATACATTGAAGTTCATCAGAAATGTCTGCTGCTGATAATCTGAGGAAGCTTTTGCAAGAAACTCATCATGGCTCTCACCTACACATGGATCACATGCACAACAAAGTCCTGGAGGAATCCTTTTTTTTTTTCCCCTTGAGGAAAATAGTGTCTTTTTCAATAATAGTTATATCTTGGAGGCTCCTGTTGTTTTGAAACAACACAAGAGGTCAAGAGGTAACTTTGTTCTGACAAACAGCAGCTTTAAATAGCAACTTGAGCATTTCTAAAGAGATGAAAAAATAATTTCTTGCAGATTTATGTATTTTTTATGTCCTTCAAACAACACTATAGCCTCACAGGAAATCCTAACAACTGTTCAGCTTGAATCACCTCTGTCGGTACTGCACATCATCTGTTTGGGGATTTTTACCCAACCCTCTTATTCTTTAGTAATAGGGTCATTTGTCTGAAAACCTGTTTCTTAAGAGTTTGTCTGTTCATTCTGCACCTGAAGTCATAACCCTTTGTTTGCAATCTCACAACTGGTTGCTGTGGAAATCATTATGATGTCACAAAAAATGATTAGTAAAACTGCAAGTAGGGAATAAACAAGTTGAACAGATGAACTGTTAAAAAAGTTTTACTGCAAGTATTCACAGAAATAAAAAAAAGGAAAACAAAAACTTTCCTCCAGACCTGATCTATGACATATGTTCACACAGTGCTCACACAGACCAGGGACAGAAGAATTTTCCTTCACAACTTTTGGTCCAGGGGCAACATTCAGGAAAATCTACTGGGTGGGAACGTATTTGCTGTGTTTTGACAAGATACAGAACACAGGACCTTACTTTCAAACTACTGTGAACCACATGCTTCTCTTTCTTTCTAAAAAGAGAACAAAATAACTATTCTGTGGCTAATCTATGGATGGATAATGTTTTCCCCTGGAAAACAGTGCATTTGGCCTAGTGGTAAAAATAAGCTCCTTGATGGACTTCAGATCAAACTAAAACCGACTCCTCGTTGTGCCTACCTGCTGCAACATCTATCAGAGCAACTGCTGCCCACACATCTTGGCCATGAAACACCCTAATGATCAGACTGGTGAACTCTCTCCCTTTGGCAAGTCACATGGCTGCAGTAAGTCACAGGACACAGCAAAGCTGGCCAGCTGCAGGGTCAACATGGTAGTACAGGCATAAGCTTTCAGCTGAAACTTTTGCCTGATAGGGCCTGAGCAAGGACCTTTCTATCAGATCACTGACCACTGCAACCTCTCTGTCCCAGTCTGGCAGCAGCCACGTGCAGCAGTGGAGTGGCAGATCCGTCAGTCAGCTGTAGCAGGCAAGGTCAGATCAGCGGAGAGAGGTTGTGGCTATGCATGATCAGTATGGGGTGTGCAGCCCCACATGGGAGCACTTCCCCTCTGCAGGCCTAAAGTGCTGTGGCCAACAGAGATCCCAGAGCTAACTGTGCCTTGATTGCCACCCAGACAGCTCCCGGATCACTGCAGCTTGGTGTGTAGCCATGCCAGTTCACACTCCCCTGATGCAATGACAAGCTGCCCCTCTCTTGCACAACAGACACAGAAGTGTAGCCTGTCATTGGACATACATGGGATACCTCAACAAGTGCCGTAGAGGAACAAGAATAGTATAAGTTGTCTACTACCTTTATAGCTGATCCTTTTACAGGCAGAGATCCATGCTGTTTTCCCATTTTCACAGTCCATCCATGTGCTGCCCCCAGGTTCTTCCCCTCACAGACCTCCAGTAGGACTGCCAGGAGCACAGCTTTCTGGCATGTGCCCTGCCTTACCACTCGCAAAACAAGCACAGGGTGCTTGGATAGATTTTTGTCCCCTGGTTCTGCTCTTCTACTTAACACAGCAGAAACAGAGATGAAATTGCCTTTCGCCTTTGTTTAAGACAAAGAACAGCAGATTCTAAGCAAAAGGGGTAAAAATCCACTTAAAAATGGGGAGAAATCTCTTTCTCTCAGAAGCAAAGAGCACACACAGTACTGGGATACCGTCTGGCTCTCAACAGAACTTTCCAGAATTAAGGTTTTTAGTCCTCCTCCCTTCACTTAGCACTGAGATGGTCAGTTAAAGCAAAGCTGGGGCAACTCTACTATTCATTCCAGGATTGATCTGCCACAAAAGAAAACCTGTAAGTAGTCAAAGCTCAAATACCTGCCATTTCACTACTGGTGAGGAAAGAAGAACACCTTGGTGGCATTTTCAGTCATTAAAATATTTGAGATACAATAGGCTCAAATACATTGACAGGTATGGCATAAAATCATCTAAATTTTGTTTTGAAAGGTGCCTGGAGCTTATCTCATCCAACCTTCTAATCAAAGCTAGGCTGACTTCTAAATCAAAAGTTAGATCCGATTGGCCTGGGCTTTCTTCAAGGAGGGATATTCCTCAGCCTCTCTACAGACGATGTACCCTGCTTACCCCCTTCTGTGGTGGATTTCTTTTCCTCGCTCCATGGGAATTTCCCTTGCTGAAACTTGTGGCCCTTGCCCCTTGTCCTCTTACACCATGACATAACTGGGGAAATGCCGTGGACTCAGGAGACCATGCAAGCAAGGGAGAACCAAGTTCTGTTTCTGTTAGGAATTTGGCTTGTGCATAAATAACACCCTTTGTTCACTTGCATCCTCAAAAGCCTCCACTCCCCATGACCTGACTGTGCATTATCTCTGACTCCCACCAGGCTTATAACAGGGAATTCTGTTATCTTCTGAATAAGGGTGAGAAACTTGTGTATCGGTTGTAATATCCCATTTTTCCACGTGTCTTACAAATAGTTATTTGTCAAGGTTTGACAAGCACAATGTATTGATGTTCTATTCATACTGTAGATCACTAATTTTAAGGGGTTATGAGCACTCTGCATATAGAGTTGGTGAGGCATTCCTTTGGTAAAAAAGTTAAAATTGCAGTAATATTTAGCCTTGGAAAAGAGGTGCTAAAATGTTCTTTAAGAGATACTTGCATCTTATTGAAATGAATGTTTCAGCCACACAAGTAACAACCACCCATCTGAAAAAAGGAGACACCTTGCACTTGGTAGCTATTCAGTGTTCATGAAAGCTTTGCAACCTCCTTAATGGAAGACAGCTTTTGCTTTCATTAAATACATATATATTATAACCCCAGTAAAAACCACTCAAAAGACATCAAACACCAGAAAAAATACATTGAAATAACATTAAAGATCTAATATAAATCCATAAGAGCCAGGAAATTCAGAGATAAAGAAAGACTTTCAGACAAGGGAAAACTTTCCAATGTATTAAACTGGAGCGTAAATTCACTTCCTCCCTATGCTTGCCATCAAGTCATTCCAGACGCGGGGGTAAGTTCCTCCCTGGGGTAACTCAAGTGCCTCCGGCAGTACTACACCAAAAATCAGTTTGGCCCTACAGAACTACATCTTATTAGTTTCTCTGTTTCTGATAATTGCCATTGATTTGAGTTTAAACAGCAACTTCCTGTCTTACAGCTCATTTTCCCATCGTTCAGAGACTGCATTTGTGAGATCGCAATACTTTCCATGATTACAGACTATGATGTCAGCTGCAGGGTTATGACTTCACTGACAGACTGGCTAAAAGGAGAACCCCTGTGCGAAGGAGAAAATCCACACTCATACACAAATATATCTGAGATTAGCAAAGACAACACTGCACCTCAGCAGGCATGGACGTTTCCATCTGCACAAATAATATTCTCTACTTTTCACTTGAGCCAAGTATGAAAATATCCCTTAAAATTTCTGTTTAATTTGTAAGTTATTCATGGTGCTGATGTGTTGCCACCCAAACTCAAGCTTGATGTCAGCAGCAGTTTAAATCATAAGCTGTGGGTCCAACTCTTTGCACTCTCTGGAAGTGCAAAATCATACAGCTTAAGACAGGATATTAAGGGAATGAAGTTATTTTGAACTGCCTTCAAACTTCCCATGATTCTGCCCTCCTCCTCAAGCTGACATGGCTTTTGTCTCTGGGGTCTGGCTATTCCATCTACAATGGAGCAAGATAACCATAATGGACCAGTTACTAGGAAATCCCCAGGTATCTGGCTGAGCAACAAAATCCAAAAAGAGGAATGTAACCCCCTGAACTGTATCTTTCCACATCTAACCCAGGTACTAAGAGAGTTACCCTGAGCCTGGATATACAGAGCATAAACATTGTAAACAAAAGAGCTTTACATATCACTTTTGTTTCTGAAAGAAGAAAAATTATTTTTCCTTTCAGTCTCCTAGACTGCAAGAGGCAGAGGGGCTATGATAGGCATGCAAAATAAGAGCTGGATAACTTAGGCACTTGCTCTCCTTACACTGAAAACTCTAATACCAGCATATGGGACACAATTGAGCTGACAGGTGGTGAAATCAAATTCAATCTAAGAATCCAGAAGTGACAATTCCTCACTACTCTAGATCTTACAGAGATTTGGCCTCTTTGTTCCTTCTTTTTGCCTGCCTTCTACTCTGTAAGATTTTCTCAAAGGTTACATGAAATTTCTCATATTTCTCATATTCTCAGTTAGTCTTGGACTAGATGTTTATTTTGTTAGATATCTTCCAAATAAACCCTCAGACATTTTTCTTAATTAACATAATGCCCTTTTCAATTTTTCAACAGCCTGATCATGTTCAAATTACTCAAAATGAGAACTTTTCCAAAGTTTCTATCCATGGCATTTATGTAGCCCTGAATGAGGAGAGCAGGTAAGTTAAGGATTCAAATGTTGACTCAGAGAAGACAAACACAGAATGGATACAGCTATGTTCACCCCTGCTTCTATACTTGTGCAAAGTGTCTGGAATGCTCGCACCACAAGTGCGAAGAAAGGACAGAATTTCTCCACTTTTTTTTGTTTTGTTTTAAGGTCACTAAAAGCTTTTCTGAAAACTAACAATTCCAAAAAAAGAGAAAGCTAAATAAATCACTAGAGTTCTCCTTCCCATTTATTATATACTCAAGATAATGATTTCAGGGATGTGAAGAAAGGTGTACAGAGCTTTGCAATGCACAAAGCTTGCAAAGAAAACCACAGTGACTTATAATTATGCGAAAAGATCATGATGACTCTAGCTTCTCCCTTAAATAGCTTTTTTTAGTGATTTGGCACAATGGAATTAACAACCTCTTTCTTGGAAAGTGATTGCATCTGGTTTGCCTGCAAAGGTTCTGAGACCTACTTCCTGAAACGAACAATGAAAGAGATAAAGTAGCTTTCTGCTTGGAGCAAAATTATTATTAAGGACATAACTTTGAACCATTTCTGTGCTCATGTGTGAACTTCAGCTATAGCATAATTTCTCTTTGTTGTTCTCTGTGCAATGGATATTGTCTTTACCTAAAAGATTTGTTCTAGTTTAAGCAAAAAATACAATGTGCAAACCCTTTTCCCTCAAGATATACTGCAGATTAAAGGGCAAATTCTTTCCCTTATGCAAAACCATAATAAGTGAGTTTTTGTTAACATAACTAAGAAAGGGTTTCCAATTTATACATTGCCATTTACAAGCTTTTGGAGAGCGAAATCCTGGCTACAACCAAGTAAGTTGGAGTCTTGCTATTGGATTCACTTCAGTGGAGGCACTACTTTACACAGACTCACCTTGAAAGGAATTTGTTTCAGTGACTCATATACTCTCAGTATGTATCTACCTATGACCACAGCTTAATGAAAGTTATGGATGCGGAAAAAGCAAGATAATTCAGGCATTTTGAAAACCATATCTTTATATATCTTTGAAAAATTTGCTGAAGGTTACAGTACAGAGGTGTTCATATTTCACTTTTCAAATAGCCCGCAGAAATTATTAAAGAAGAAAAAGGTTCTCCTTTTAAGAAGTATTACTGTTTATGTGGCACACAAGTTGCTTTATTATTAAAAAAGCAAAAATAAAAATCTTCTCTGTGTATCTCTGTACAAGTCTAGTCCCCTTGTTACTCGTGCAGTAGCTGTTCAAAACTTAGCTGACATTAATAACAAATTTATCGTATTCACAGATTTAGTCAAATATTGTTCTTGTTATGTAAGAATCACCATAAAGTTTCTGTTGAACATGTATAGATGGTCTTCCCCAAATTGCCTGAGTTTTGTGCAAATATGGTTACTCACACAATTTATAGAGCTTGTAACCAAGCAGCAGACACAGACATATATCACATTAGTGGTAGAGGCAGAGGGGCTGAAATCCAGGCAAGGGATTTCATTAGGAGTTTGGCCATTGACTTCAACAAACCTGAAATTTTATCATGCATCTCCTGGCTACGTATACAATCTACTTGACCAGGGGCATCATGTTTCACTGGCAGACCATTTGTCAGTCTACCTACCTCAATCAGACTTACGTGTAAAGCTTGATAAAACAATTGCTAGAATGGTCATTCCTGACTTGAATGGGAAGGTTGCAGAAGTACCTCAAAAACTTCATACACTTCTGATGCCTCCAAATAGTTTATGAATGTTAATGAACATTAATGAATGCAGCAGTGCATGCCATGTCAGAGGGCACCTTGTCTCCTCTACATATTTAATACTTTGATCCAAGTACTGTACATACTCTGTCAATTGTGTGAGATGTTTCTTTCAAAACCCAAATACACAGTTGTACATGGAAGGAGGGTCCCCAAGCAGATTTCTCAAGGCATTTAACATCATTAACAGGAAACAAAGCAGGAGAAGCAGCCAGAGCCTGAATGGGTTCTCTGTGAATACTGAGGAAACCCCAAGAATATGTTAGCACAATGCAATTTTGGTAAGATCATAACAGTGAAGCTCACAGATGTGTTTCTACTGCATCTTGTAAAAGGCTCCAATTGCTGTCTATTAGGATAATTGATAACAGTCAAAATGGATTTGGGTAATATATTAAGTAAAGTCATTAATTCTGCTGCATACAGAAACTACCAGTCTGACTGTTTTTAAGCTCTCAACAGTTACACTAAACAGACAGGATGTAAAAACCCTAAATTGTGCCAATTCACTCATAATCTTAAGAATCCCCAGAATGGGGACTGCCACCATTAGCAAATCACTTTTAATCAAAGCAAACCAACCTCTGCAGACCAAACACCATTCCCATTGACACCAATACAGATATATAATCAAACTTAATTTATCAGTACTATTATTTAAATCATCGTAAGTAGCACCAAAACCTGACCCTGCAGTTCCACAGTTCAATAGTTGTCAGGACTGGCAGAATAGAATAAAACAAACTGAAAATAGAGAGTTTATTTTAAAGAAGTGGGAAAAAAGGAGAATAAAGACATACATTATTCATTACTAGTCTCCTAAAACTGCTATGGAAATAGCACTCACACAGATATATAACCAAACTGCCAAAAAAAACCCCTGAAACTCTACAATACTTGCAATAATAACAGGGAATACAATTTTAACTGGCAAGAGAAGGAATTAAAATCACATGCAAATAGATTGCAGCAAGCTGTTGCCAGCAAAATTCTAGCATCCATGCTATAAAACACACAAATAACATCTTAGGTATGTGGAGATTTCACTAGAGTGACGTTTGATCCATCTATTCTCTGCAGCTATTTCTGGAAGTTCTTTAAGTGCCTAGTATTTTCTTACTAACCTTCAAGCCCTCTTAGTTTAATTAGCTGAACATGCTTAAAATTGATAATCTAAGGCATCAAGCCTTACATCCCTACTAAAACTCCTTTTCAGGTTTCACCCAACAGCCATCCAAAATCTAGCTCCATCCCTGGAGAAGCCTTCAGAGCTATGTATTACCAGGACAGAGCATAGCACCATTCACAGGGCTCAGGTCCAGCCTGGACATCAGCATCTCTGAGCAAGACTTTTCACAGGGGGTCTATCTATTAGCAAATGTGACAAAGGTTTAAATCCACACCTCCTATATAAGTGTCCCAATCACAAGTTCCTGTGTTTTCCTGGATGAGAAGCATTCTCCAGCCCTCCTCTTGAAGCTGAAATGCCATGCAGAGGAGAAGCTACAGAATTTTTGAGTATTAATTAAGGCTAGTTTTCAACATTTTGGTTGGAAAAGACTTCTAAGGTCATCAAGTCCAACCATTAATCTGGCACTGCGAAGTCCACCACTAAAAGATGTCCCTAAGGACCACATCTACATGTCTTTTAAGTATTTCCAGGGATAATAAACAGACTTTTAAAATATTTTAGGAGCCTGTCCTGGAAGGGAATGGATGATAGAATCTAAAACCCTAGTGAGACAGGCTGTAGCTTGGGCGTAATGGATTGCCTGCAATGTCATGCCATGAAAGAAAAGAGATGAAACTGAGATGCCTGTGCTTAGGAAATAAACCCACCTTCTCCTCGCGTGAGCACAGGGTGGCTGGTGGTTGCCCTTGTGCAGAAGCAAGACTTCCTTCCTGAAATGAAATCACTGCAACATCAAAACAACCTAGAAGCAGCCTCCTTGTCTCACTGTACTGTGAAGAAGGAAATCATATCCCACCAACAGCCTACAGTAACAGCAAGGCTAATTATCATCTTCTGTGCAACCAGAACCATTCTGAACAGAGAGCAACACAGGAATGCAAAACAAACACTGCTCTCAGCATTATCAGCCTCCATTCCACAGTTACATGCTTTTCAACATATGACTTTTTCATTCAGACTGTCGTCTTCCCAGGCCTCCATGTTTCCCATTTCAGGGTTCCCCCAAGACTGAAAATATCTGGATTCTCTTGGACCTGAAATGATTTCTTCCTCTTCTAGCAGCAGTGTTACTACTGCATCTTTAAATCATTAAACTGCATATCCCAATCTGACTATTTAAGCAATACAGCTTGTGAAGTCACAATTTTCAAATGTCAGGGTTTTGTCCCTCTACTTTTATTTTGGTTTCCCTTTGCAGTCTGATGAATATCTCACACAGGGACAGAAAAACAGGTGGACTTGTAAATGCTATTGTAAACTATGCTTCTTTTGTATTTTAAATGGGAACTAGCACAAAAAGGAATTCAAAACAGCAGAGACAAAAATAAAATATTTTTCTTCACTTGGTGTTGTGTGCTACAGAATTAGAAGATGATTCCTGGTGAGGATATTTTGCAGCTATTTAATGAAGGAAGCCCACTTTCTTGTTGAAAATCTAGCCTCATACCTAAAACGTAACACTGAACTGTAATTTGATGTGAGGCTTAGACTCAGGATTAAGGAAGAAAAATAACAATACTTGCACTTAAAGCATATAATGAGTTTCATTCAAACACCTGGAAGTACTCTCCAAATATTAATTATCACAGTATCAGCATCTCCCCAAGTCTTCCAGAAGAGGATCAACCCTGCATTCCTTTGCCATCCACATTGCCTGCTTCAGTCTGTACAGAATGCAGAACAAAGCCAAAAATATTGCCCATCTTTAATTATTATGGTAACTCTTAATTGACAGGAGTAAATTCACCCACACAGGGACCGAGTGTCATTTATAAGATGGCCTTTTCTTGCAGAGAAAAAATGTGATATCTTCCTGTAGGGCTACAGCACTATGGGGGCTTGCAGTGCTAAGCAGAATTAAATTAAATTAAATTATGTTGAACAAGTGGCACAATTAGTCAGAAATTTTAAGAAAACCTAGGAGTCTTGACTCCAAATCTTCTCTCCTGAATCACACATTAAAACATGGGTTTTCATTCCTTCTGCAGCACTACCTTTCAAGAAGACAGGGTATGGAAATACCATCTCTAGATGAGGTGACTTGGAATGGCCCTGTCCCACAGCCTTGGCTCAGATTGGCTAATGCTCAAAATCAGAGTAAGCATATCCCAAATATTCAAGGAACCAGGCATCTTGTTTTGGTGACAATGTCTGTCATTTAATCAGTCAGTATTGGACTTCTATGTAATCAAGGTACAAAGATGAGAAAATATCATCAATATCCATCAAATACCCTTCAGGCTTGTATTTGGGATAGGTTAAAAATCCTTCTGGTCCTAAATCTCTTCATTCTATCCTGTATATAGAATCACATAATCACAGAATTATTTAGGTTGGAAAAGACTTCTAAGATCATCAAGTCCAACCATTAATCCAGCACTGCCAAAGCCACCACTAAACCATGTCCCTAAGGACCACATCTACTTGTCTTTTAAATATCTCCAGGGATGATATATAGACTTTTAAAATAACTTACTCCTACTCCTCACTGCCCACCAGCTAGACATATGCTAGAGATACTGAAATAGTCACACCTGAATTTACAGAAACAGGTAAAAAGCATCTATTAGTTTAAGATACAAGACTGAAAAGTGTGTTTCCCTCCCTGCCTCATCCAGTGTGCTCTCAAGCAAGCTTTACTGGAGGAGGATGGCCTTGAGCTGAAGGCACAGGGCAGGCTGCCAGGAAATCCGAGTTCTATTCCTGGCTCTCCTACAGATTTCCTTGGGCAAGGCAATTAACCTTGCGGAGTACACTTTCAATGGAGGTGAGGCCCAGCTTCTCTTTCTGCATTCATAACATTTTCAATGGTGAAAATGGAATTGTAAGGGCAAGAATGAGTGCCTGCACTTTTCTTTACCTGATACATTTTCTCTGTCAGGTATTTGGATGCACAATTACTGATAACTGCTAGTAAAAAACCCCAAGAATTCAAACATTGCAGGTGTAAAAATGCCTCCTGATGTTGCCACAAACAGCCTCAGTGCTCAGTTTCCTCGTAGGTAAAATGAGCAGTGAGGCTAATAAAATCAAAGTACACAGCCAGATGGAAAACTAATTTTTAAAGTTCTTGAACACCTGTTATCTGAGATCATAAAAAGAAAATAGCTAAGAATTTCAGTTTGCCTTTCACTAGAGGTGCTCTAATTTTACTTTATGCATCTTTTACCTGATAAAATTTCCTCTTTGGACCTCAGACAGAATAAAAGTTTTTCCTTTAAGGAGTCTGAAATGTCAGATGAAGTCAAAATATTTTTTTAGCTAAGATGATATCTTTTAATATACCTTAACAGAAGTGAAAGTGAATTAGAGAATGAGTGGAATATACTTTTGCTAATATAAATGCATTTTAGAAAAGAAATATCATGGCTAAATTTTCTGTTATGGTCTCTTTCAAATAAATGCTGCCACATCCACTTATACCAGCAAAGAACAGGACTCTGAAATTCCAAGGAAGGACAGTGTTTGCTTAGACAAACATCTAAAGAAATGAAGACACATACCTCTCTGATCACTGGGGAGTCAGAACATATTTTTAGTGATTTTTTAATGCATTTGGTACAAGCATGTAAGATGATTTTTTTCCTTTCCTAGAATGTTGAATAGAAAAGAAAAAAAAAGCAAACAACCAAAAATTGGCAAAGAAAAAAAAAAAAGAGCATCTGTTAGAGCAGAAAATTTCAACAATCACTGCCTTTGTCAAAATGTTCATGTTTTGAGAGATGATTTCTTTTACAGGTCGTCTGAACTGGAAAGTAAGTGTATAGGTATAAAGATTTTAAGCCTTTTAATTCATGTCCTTCATCCACTTCTTAAGTTTTGGAATTTTAAAGGAGAGAGGTCAACAGTCCTTTTTTCATAATTATAAAAGCCCCTTCAAGCTCTTTAGACCACTGAAACAATGAACACTCTCAGGTGACCTTCTTGCCCACACAGACATAGAACAGGTTCAAGAAAGAAGGTATTTTATATTGCCAAGTTATAAAATAGTATCTATGACCTTCAGAGAGAAGCTAAGGTCGTTTGGCAGATTAAAGTAACAGCAACATAGGCAAATTTTCATGATGTGCTTCACATGAAGCAATAACACCACAGATACAGCAGTCAAAAGCTGTAAAGACTCAAAGTAACTGAAATTATGTTCTTCTTGCAAGAATAAGAAACTGAATTTTTATCTGTGCTATTTTCTATAATTACATAAGTAGTAACTTTTTCATTCATCATCCAACATATGCACTTAAAATTTATCTCAATCATGGCTTGCTGCAAATGGACCTGGTAGTACTTAATTTAAACAAATATATGTTCTCGTAACAGCAGAATCTCTAGCCTAGCTTAGGGATACACTGGCAAGCACCACATCAAAGGGAGGAAAGTCTCACACTAACCTTTTGCTACCTAAAAGTCAATTATGTGTCTTATTTTATTGTCAAGGTTGTCTTCATTAACGCCAAAAGATTAATATCTCCAGATGAGAATTCACCACTACTATAACAAAGCCTTCTTTGGAGCAGGATGGACTATGATTGCAGAACATTCTTCTCTCTCTACCTCCCAGTGAAGAAGCCTGCATGAATTTAAGCACCTCTTAGACCATGACTTCATATTAAACAAAAATGACTGCCTGCATGAAAAGTAAGAAAAATTAGTTAAATGACTTCACAGGGTATGTCACTATCAGGCAGAAACTTGACTTAGAAACTTGACTTAGGTGTGGAAAGGCTCAGTGTTCACAGATTCACAGGATATTTTGAGTTGGAAGGGACCCACAAGAATCATCACGTCCAGCTCTTAAGTGAATGTCTGTATGGGCATTGAATCCACAACCTTGTTTTTATTAACTCTGACCAACTGAGCTAATATGGGCAAGAAATATCCTCAAAACATTGATGATTCCTCTGAGGCAATGGGATTTCCTTGATATGTATTTCTTCAAAATTCAGAAACTAATTTTCAAAATCTTAATGACCATTAGGAGTCCTTGCCCCGACACAGGAACTGCTGGCACAGAAACATCTCACCAATTCCATGTTTAAGGTTTTGTATCTCAGCTATGTCAGAATTGCACTGGGAAATAATCTGAAGAAAAAGTTATTATGAAAAATCACTTTTGTAATGATTTTTTAAAATGTGGTTTGACACTGCTTGAACTGGCATTCTGTATAAAGTGAAACTCTGCCCTCATTAAAAAAGTACTATAATCATCAATCATATAATCATCAAATGGTTTAGGTTGGAAGGGACCTGGAAGATCACCTCATTCCAACACCCTGCCATGGGCAAAGATACTTTCCACTAGACCAGGTTGCTCAAAGCCCCATCCACCTTGGCCTTGAGCACTCCCAGGGGTGGGACATTACAATTTCTCTGAACAACTGCTCCATTGTCTCACCACCCTCACAGTAAGCAATTTCCTCTTAATATCTAACCTAAACTACTCTCTTCCAGTTTAAAGCCATTTCCCCTTGTCCTATCACTATTGGTCCTTGACTACAGGTCCCTGTAAAAAGTCCATCTCCATTTTTCTTGTAGCTCCCTTTGGGTATTGGGATGCCACAATGGTCTGTCTGAAGCCTTCTCCAGGCTGAACAGCCCCTACCCACTCAGCTTGTCTAGATGACCATGACTAGATCAGATTAAAAATCTGCTTAAGGAAATTAATTTCCTATTACCTCTTATCTCCTACCAAACTGAAATGTGCTATCTATACTACCTAGCAGAAAACAAAATTGTTGCAAGTTTTCTGAACAATTCACAGTTCGTACTTGGGCTTCAGTGATGAGATGTGCAAGCAGATTCTTCACATGCAGCCTGCATGTCCCTGGTCAGAAGGTCACCAACTATCTTCTGCTGTTACAATCATGCAAATTCTAGAATTCTGTCTCTCCATCTTTTAAAACAGCTATATGGCATGGAATCAGCCATCTCTGCTCCTCACCAAAGTCCTGCTCAAGGCTGTAAAAAACTCTGGGCAGTTCCCTGAACATTTGGAACAACTCTGCCATGCCACGCAGAGTCTGTTGTTCAAGTTAAACAATTTGGAAATGCAAAAATATTTCTACCTAAAGACTCAACAAAAACAATGGAAATTAAAAACAAATACCATTTTAAGCATCAACTTCAAAACTGGGTTTCAGATTCCTCTATTAAACTGATGTCTGAGAGCACTAGAAGACTATGAAATTTCCAGGACTTTTCAATGCAGTTCTTTGGAACAAACAGCAAGACAATTGATTACGTAGTCCTCTGCTCTACTCATAAACCTTCAGTCCCTTCCTTTCAGTCAAATTATAGGTATACAGAAATTAAATAAATAAAATAAAAAACCTTTGATAGCTCTTTACAAAGGGCTATCTGAAGCCATGAGCAAAACCGTTGCTGAGTCCATGAGCAGCAGCATCAGGCCTCAATGGCAAACACATGGCCCTGATGAAGCTAATGACAAACCTTTCACTGATGTCTGTGAATGTGAATTTGACTTTATGCCTGTGCTACATAAAATAATTCTGCTAATAAAAAACAGGTTGCTTCATAGCCTTTTTTAAGCATCAAAGGCTGTGTCTGCAATCTGGACCACAGGATGGTGCCAAGGACCTAAGGTCCAAACCACACACCTTTCAAGAGGTTTTTATTTTGCTCTAGCCTAGTCCTGTGAGTTGAATGTCTACCAGACTGCACTTCTGCAGCACATCTTCCAATTTGGTTTCATTTGAAAGGAGTCCAACCAATGAGCTCTGTGACTGCTACACAACGCATACACTAAGTGGGGAAAACTAGGAGATGCATTTCCAAAGCATACTCCTGATTTGACCTAACACACTAATGTACATACATCCAAGGAGCTTAGAATATGTTTGTGCAATAAAACCTCTAAAATTAAGGAGTACTGAGGCCCCCATGAAGAGTGTTAATAGGTAGTAGACTCACAGCCCTCAAGGTGTTCCACATGTGTGCAACAACCTACGGTGAAGACGAGTTTTACAGCAGCAGGCACTGTGTTTCTGATTTCAGCTATGTTCATGTCTCACCTGCTTGACCTTGTTATCTTCAGGACTTTCATTCAATTAGCTCTCCACATTTAGAAAGCTTTTCTATGTAGCTGAATATTTTATTTTCAGAAGATTTTGTTTAGTCTTTACTGTCTGTTCTATTGACAAGGGTCTTCTTTCCTTTGACAACTTTGCAAAGTACACATTATTGAGTTAAAAAGATCATCTGATGTCTCATATGCTTGCGATAAACTGGGCTTCTATCCCTCTTCTCTTGGGCTCTCCCTCCCCCTCTCAGTTTTATACTAGTCAGAAAAAATTTACTTCTCTTCTAAAAAATAATATATAAATAAATACACTGTGAGTCACAAACATTAAATACTTAATTTGAACCAGCAGAAAGAGCAACTACCAGAATTCTACAATGGTCTGTTAGCTCTTATGTCTCTGCATGTGCATATTGAAGGAAACAGCAGAAATAATACTTTACAATTTGATGAACAACATATGACACAGAACCTCTAGACTCCCAAAAAAAGGGTCACAAACTTACAAAAATGTAGAATTCTGCCCTTTCCAAGAAAAAAACCCTACACACTCCTTAATTGCACTGATACTGAACCATCATCATTAAGGCTTGGTAATAAGTAAATTGGATTAAGGAAGAATATAATCATTAAGGACTAAACTGAAGTATGGGTGATATAAAAAGGACGTTTTTGACTACATGTTGGAGGTCTAAACAAAGGATGCTGCTGTACCATCTGCTTTCAGGCAGACTCCTCCCTTGATTTCAACTATAAGCTTTGCTTATAGCTGGTACCATAATGACAGATAATAATTGAATCACGTTTCTTTTTGGAGAAAAATACAACATTACTCTCCATTTCATCATGCACAGAGAAGGAACCCATGAACTTAATTTAAACTGGAAAGAGGAAAAAAGAGAAGGGGAAAAAATGGCATATTTGATTCTCATGGTCTGTAGAATTATCTCAATGCAAGCTTCAGATTGGAGCATTATCTCTGAAGATTACAAGAAGCAATCATATCATCGGAATAAGAAAATAAAAATACTATGCTTTCAAGAGGCACAACAGCAAAGTAATATCGAGTTTCAAAATAAGCATTAATTTAAAAAAAAATAAGTGAAACTGTTGTAAGTATTGGTCTCATAATAAAGGAATGCATACAACCATATTTCAGTAATTCCCATTTCTGAAAATCAGATTCTTGACCTGACAAATGGCCCACTCCATACTGAATCCTCCACTGATACTGCCTATTCTTTCTTTCCCATAAAGACACAAACACAGAAGGGAAACATTGTAGCCTACAAGATGCCAGAAGTGCTATGTTATCCTTTTTCACTGAAAACTCACCTTAGTTTCTGACTATGAATACTTGGAAGAGAAAATCTTTTTAACATTTCAGGCTGCTGCCTTTTCCCCAAACTCTTCAACCATCCCTATTCACCTGCCACACCTTCCTGTTCAGTGGGGATGGACTGACTGTTATAAATTAATTACTCTCATAAACCAGGTATTTTTGCTGTTTCCTAAGGATTGCACCCAAGGTGAGGATCAAGCAAGCAACACTCATTATCCACATACGCAAGGTTCAAGCCAGGCAGGAGGAAGCAGACAGGAACTGATCCATGTTTTACTGCACTTGGCATTTGCCTTCTCCAAGTGGCTTTTGAGAAGATCACCAGCATAGGCATGTTTCAAAAAGGCACCTTTTTTTTTAACGCCAGTGAGCTTCCTAATGTACCTGAAAACTGCCTGACTTAAAAACTACAGGTATAAAGCACTCATCTAGTATGCAGCGGACTGTTTTCTCCAATGAAATATCCTGTGTTACATTCACTAGACAGTGCAATAGAACTAGTTCTTAAAGGGGCTGCTAAAGCCAACTTTCCTGTGTTTAGTGGCTGATACTCTGGAGAACCTTAGCTGTAGTTTTTGGTACCTTCTGGTGCTGTTTGAGCTTTTGCAAGCATATACTTTTACAACTCTTAACAGCTATGCAAAAGAACTGAACAAAATGGAGGGAAAAATGACAGGACTGACAAGAGGAAAGAGAATACAGAGTGAAATAAGGGGTTGAAATTGAGATGGTGGGGGTGGATTTGAAAAAGAAGTTTAAAGAAACATGTTGAGCAGGTAAAGGGAAAGGGAAGTGGAAAAGGGAAATCAGAAATGTTAACTTGTGATGAAGCACACAGTTACACATTTATATCTTTTAATACTCAATATCATTTTCCCAGTGACATCCCAATCACTTTTCTTATGAAAGCCCAAGCACAAGTGAAAAACATGCAGATGAGAGGTGCACCAGGCGCCTCATTAGCTATAAATGTCAGTGAGAACACAAAATTTCAAGTACCTAAGACTGAAACACTTCCATAGCTGAAGAACAAAAATGTACATCTGATAGACACATCTAAAGACTAAATGGGGTCAGGAAAAGCAGAAACTTTTAATGTAATATATTACTGGTCACTACAAATATATGAGGCATGGTAATTACTCTGAATGGGAAAACTGAATTCTAAGTGTAAGTATACTGCTATTCATCTGAAGTCTTTCTCACTGGATTTAAGGAAAATATGCATGTTTCCAGGCAATGTAGAACAAAAGCACTTTGGTTTTTAAACTTTATCTCGTGCACCCTACCTCTGAGTCTTATCACCCTCTGATGTCTGATAGTGTCCCTTTAACCTTTGTTACTCAATTACTGAACAAGTTATCTCATTGTTACGCTCTTTTGAAGGAAGAGTTGAGCCTCTTTTCATGCTGATAAGATACACATAAATATTCACCTGCAGCAAACATTTAATTGTAAAGTGTCTTGAGCAAACTACCAGAGTCTAAAGGTAGGAAGCTGTGATCAACTTCTTTGCTCTCTTAACCCTTTAGTCAATCCACCAGAACAAAGAGACACAGAAGATGGATGCTTTTTTTTACAAATGAAATTACTGTTCTCTAAAAGAATGGACTTTATAACAGTCTTTATAACACAGTAAATAAATCTGGAAGTGAAATACCTACCCATTTTCTGGGCCGGCCTCTAGGTCGCTTTTCACCGGTGGCTTCTGCTTTCTGTAAAAGGAAAAGAAACACAACATATTTTATACCTCGGCATTACTTAACAGCCTCAGTAACCAGGAACTCCTTTCCTGTAACATTAGCTACAGTTATACCTCTTGGGTGGCACCAGGCCCCCTAGCTAATCTATGTGTTTTCTGATAGAATGTGATTATGTTGCTTTTTCTGACGTTTCCTAGCCAGTGTGGCTAGGCAGTGCCACCCCTGCACCCAAGGGTGTCCCCAGCCCTGATCCACACTCTGTCCAGGGGCATGGAGGAGTGTGCCCACACACCCCCAGCTGCTCAGGGCCCTCAGCAGAGCCTGGGGTGCCCTGGCCTAGACCAGCCATCTGACATACAGGCTGAGGGTAGGAACATGGGACAATTGGGAAACCCGAGAACCTCCAATAACATCAAATCTAGTCTTTCACAGGCCATCAAAAAGTACTTGAAGATTCTAAACTAAAAATACAGCCTGTTTCAAGTTTGATCAAAGCAGTTTATAGCAGCTACAATTCCTTTTTTTAGTCTCATTATGTTCACGCATGAAATTAATTAGGACAGAATATCACCATGAACATGTCTGTGTTATTATTGGGAAACAATTTTCCCTACTTTTCACTTGAAGTGTTCCAGGTAAAAGCACATCCTTAAGCTGTAAGTAAACCTTTTATGGCCCAAAACACACCTTCCCTGTCCAGGTTTAAGGAAACAATGTGGAAGAGGCCCTAAAAGTGACAGCTATATTTCTGCAAGTCCAGCAGTTGTTCCTGGAGCTCAGCTCAAAGTTCTTTTACAGGCTCTTCCACTAATTCCACTGTGTGACATTGTGAATACTGCTACTAATAACAGTACTTATGCAGTACACTAAAAAATTTACAGAGTTTAAAATGAAAAATTCAGGTTATTCTCTCTAACTAGACTATGCCCATCCACTCACTTCACCAGGTAAAAAATCCTGTTCCACTCAGGGTGATGAGGATTTTGCCACCATCTGTAGTCAGGGCAGGACTTGCCACATACAAAGTCCCCAAGAGTGAAGACTTTTACTACACATGAATTGTGTTGTTTTGGTTTTTTTCCCCCCCAGTTAACTGTATGTGTATTTGATTTGCCCTTAGAAATCAACTGTGAAATCACTTGCTGGTCAATCGCTGTAACATATACTGTAACCTAATGCTGTGTAAATCGGATCTCTCTAAAAGAGAACTTGAGCTGAGGAACTAGTGGAGGAATCTCTACAAAAAAAACTGCCCTGTGAGTTAAATGCAATTACTTTGAAATAAATACCTTGCCAATAAGAAAGCTGTGAAAAATAAAATTCACACTCCTAAAGGGCAAAATTATCACTCAGACTTGTTAAAAGAGTAAACTTGAGCTTTAATCGTTTATACGGACATTACATGTAAGGTGAAACCCTCTTAAGAGAATACTTGTTAAAGTGCATTTGCTATATCCTGTAGCTGTCTATTTCAGACTTTTGTTTCCCTTAAGTATTCAATTTCTTCATACCTTGTAACCTGAAGGATGCAAAAAAACAGATATGGTTTTGTTTTGATGAGCTGTAGCCCCCTGCTTCTATGTTTACTTCATTAAACACTGGGCATAAATCTTATAAAGAAAATATTGGTTAAAATTGTTCTTAACAAATCAACACTTGACAGTTATTATAGCACTAATGCTATTTATTTTCTTCTGTGTATTACTGCATCTGAAGGAAAGACCCTTTTCCAAAACTCAATTAAAAAAGAATTAACTTTTCGAAAACAAAACCTGCTTTGGTCTTATAATTAAAGTCCCTACAAACCTGACACAAATTTTAACTACAATGTATCATGAACGTGAGAGATTTCGTTGAAAAACTAATCTTTGCTCCCTGCCATAAACTGCCACAGTGCGGCCGCTTGCCATGAGCAGTGCTGAGCTCTGCCACCACTGAAGGTCCGAGTCAGAAGTGGCTAGTGTTCCTGCTGACTAGTTTGGGTAATGGTTTGTCAAGTGCTTGGGGACCTTGCAGATTGAAAGGCACTATATTCCTGCAGTATATGACTTCCACCTCATGTTAGAAGAAAAACATTTCCACAGTTCTTATCAAAACCAAATCTTTCCCAGAGGTGAGCTGAGCAAACATCCAGGCATACCAAAGGTGATGTTTTGGTACAGAAAGATTCTGTAAGTAAATAGCAAGGTTTTCACAGATTAAACTGCAGAAAATGAATGACAAGAACCTCCAAAGTGGAAGTTTTAATCTCCTTTCCAAGAGAAGAGAAAGACAAAACACTTCTGGAACAAACAAAAGGAGTAGTAGCAGCACAGTGGTCATGATAAATACATGACGTTTAGGAAAATATTCCGCCTCCTTCCCTCTGGACTTTTTTTAGCTTGCATTTTGCTAAAATACAGCCTGTATTTTCTCCAACAGCTTAAGACTTTCTTGTAATTGAAGCCCTGAAGAAATGTTTTACTGTGTATCACATCAGTAATACAATGTTTCTCCATGAAAGTGCTAAAACACTGCCTTTCCTCTGAACAGGTTCTTGCATCATCAGAAACTCTCCAGTCTGTTGGCTCTTGCCTTTATTTGATGTGTTGCCTCTAAAGCTAGGGGCAAATGAAGAGAGAGCTCCAGGCCACCCAGAGGTGGTGTTTGCTCAGGGGGGTTTTAACATTTGGTGGCTACTATGCTATGAGGCGTGACCTTGCTTTTTACACCTAAGACATGAAATCACCAAACTTAAAGAAGGGTCAGGTATGTTATCAAACACAAAGCGTATTTCATTAAAAATACGAAATTTCTTATAAACAATAATATGAATACACCATTTTTGCAATGTCACACTTGAAGAACAGAACCAAAACTCACGTTTAAAAGCATGATCTGTATGAGAAATGCTTTTTATTTATCACAGGTGACAAAGATCACCATTCCAGTCACTGCTACCAGGAAGCCAGCTAACAGTCCTCAGGAAGATTTGCAATCCACTTAAGCCCTGTACCACAGGGCCATAAAACCCTGCTTCCAAACAGCATCTCTCAGCAACTCTAAGACTTGACTGCCCATGATCTCTGCCTCCCTATTGCAAAAATATGCTGTACCTGGACAGAAACTGAGACTGTACTACTGAAAGCAATTAACAAGACAAGACAAATATAAATAATTGAGTGGCTATGAAGTCCTCTTTGGGCATCTATGTATTGTCAAGGAAGACCTCAAATGCAACAGAAGCCAGATTTGAAGAACTCTATCTACTTTGCAGAATGATCTGCTGGAGATCTCAGATAAAATGTGTCAGAGCTGTAAGTCAGGTGAAACAAGTGATAGTTCTCAGGAGGAAGATCACTGTTGTCAAACAGTGTCAAAAGACCTTGCCCAGGAATGTATCCCTCTCAAAAAAACCACCCAGTTATTCAGTCAAAAAAGTACTCTTTAAAAAACCTTAGGCATTGACTAAGTACAAAAACATCACACTTTCCGTGTTCTGTTTTATCCATTTTAGTTCTAAACAAAAGCCAGTCTTCTGCTTTTCCTATCTTGATCAAAACACCTGATTTTGAGGTCTCTTACTTTTTCAGTGAAATAACCATGCAACAATCACTTGATAAATTTGATCTTGTTTTTCCTTTAAGCCTGTAATGACTGGTGTTGGTGAAAATGAATGAAGCATGGAGAAGCCAACTAGATTTTCGTGAACCAATTCAGGGCAGAGTCCTGATCACACGCACTTTTCAGGTTGTTGTTGTTTTTTTTTTTTTTTACCTTTGGACTGCTTACCCCAGGGACATGCCTTTCTACATACCAAACCCTGGCCATGTAATGTAGAGACAATAGCAAGTGTAGTCACACACAGAATCACAAGTTCTAGTTTTCAGAGGATGATGCATCAAGCTCTGTAGGCATTTGCAGTGAATCTCACTACACCAGTAACTACAACAAAACTCAACATATTTTAGCTGAAGGTAAATTTTACCAAAGAACTTTTACCATTGTGTATTCCTGGGATATTGGTTGACAATTTCTTTAAAGACAATCATATAGTAGCTACTACTCCTTTTTTAATGTCACAAATGTGTTTCCTGCTCCCAAACAGGAAACTATTTAGGTCTATACGGTATTTTTGTCAAGCCAAACTACAGGAGCTTAACAAAAAAAAAAAAAAAAAGCTCTAGAAAGGGAAATGTGATGGGCTGGGAACACAGCTCACCAAACAAAACTCAACCACAGAACACCCAGGAAATTGAAAAGGAAGATCCCTACTACGATCTTCCTGAAAAAAAATAGTTGTGCTTTAGGGAGAAAAAACCCCAAAACTCACTTCACATCTTGCTATTTTTTTTTTTCAAATATTTTAAATGAATAACAGAATAACTTGTTTAAAGATGCAGCCTGCATAACAACAACCTAATTGTGGGGACTCAAGTGCAAGGGGATCAGGAGTCTTTTCTGTCTTTACCTCTTCTTATCTGGTAACACATTGTGTTCCTCCTGTTTGTGAAAATTAAACAATTGAGAAATAGTTTGGTCTTCTATAAAGCATAGTTTATTCTTGTGTCTAGTTTATAAAAACTTAGGCATATGTGATATGCAAGGCTTTAAGAAAAAAAAAAAGCATATTACCCAAAATTAGAGTAATTGCCACATTATTAGCTGTTCAGTTAGTTTTGCAACATTCTGTATGCATTGTCAAGTTTCACATTGCTAATTTCCTAACAAGCACAGTTTGTTTTCAGATGCCCCAAGGCCAGTTTACTAAGACCAAACACAAGCTCTGAACGCTAAAAAAAAATATATATATATATAAAAAATTCCTGCAAACCAAGAAATTTTAAATATACAACACAACCACAATTCCAGGGTAAATTGTCCATCAACTGATTTACAAGTATTTCCTTCTTGAAGTATAACAAAACAAAGCTCCAGCTCTGGAGTGTTTTTAACTCACTGCCAGTTTGGGCAATACATTTTTAATTGTGATGTGTAATGCTTTGCAAGAGAACACCCAATCAATTAATCATGAATGCCTTCTCATGGCTGCTCCGTGGGTTCTCCTGGTCAACGTTTATCTAACATGTTGGGAGCACTCTGAAGCATTTCAATGAGCTCCCTTTGAAACACACAGGGCACGCACTATTCTTTAGAAATTCCAGCAAATTCCAGTTGGGTGTATAGTACCCAGGTTCACATGTAGAGTGGCTTAAGCTAAGATAGCCAGTTCTCTTCCTGAGAGCTGAGACAGGCTGGAGAAAGTCTTAATAAATGTATGTATGCATATGGATGTGTAAATATGTTTACCACAAATTTGAACATATAGCTCACTCTTTTTAGAGGTGGTAGCCTCACCACCAAATGAAGCTTTCTTACAGTGCCAAAACCTTCCCACCTCTGTTACAGTTAGAAAAACTACTGGAAACAATATTACATTAAAAGATACTTTGAGATACCTGGTGAGAAGCTGAACCATTTTAGAGAAGGTTAATTATCAATTTGGAAAAAGGGCTAAAATATTTATTTGAAATGTGATATGTCTCTTTCTTCTAGTAAGGCTTTATAAGTGTTTTATGTTTTAGAGCATTTATCAAACATTTATATACTTTATCTATAAACCAAGAAACCAGTAAGACTTGTAATTAAATACCCCTCAGAGGGTATTTTATTATAAAAAAAGACATGTGGTCTTTGGTCAATTTTTTACATTAGCAACACCCAAAAGCTTTAATTAGAGCAGTAACTTGATGCATTCTGAAAATCAAAATGTTACAATGAAATTGTTCAGTTTGTAAATTAGATGAAGAAAGCACAACTATGTACCAGAATCATCTGGAAAACCCTTGATTTGATAAATCTACACATATAGGAATATTTAAAAATTATTTTCCATTTATACTGATTTCCAAATCACTCATGTAAATGAAATAATGTTAATACTTCTTTTAGAAGCATCTTTTTAAAACACATTTTTACGAAATACTTAAAATGTAATGTTATTATGAATGTTTCTCCTAGGAAAGCCAACACTCCTAGGAGTAATATTTAAAATACTAAAGCTCACATTTGGATTTGCTGGACTAATAAAAAACTGCTCTCTCTCTTTTGAAGAGTGACATATAAACTATTTTAACATGAATCTGAGGAATGCTTTTACTGTATAAAGAAAAAAAAAATCAACATTTTAAGCACATTACCTTGCAGAATGGCTTTGATAGATTTTTAAATACTTAACCTGTAAAGCACTTTTTACTAATTCATGGATTTCTTGACAGAACATGCTGCTTTTTTTCCAGCCCATAAAGTAAAAAAAAAAACAAAAAACCAACCAATTTTGAATTTAAAGACAGTTGGAAAAGTACCTCAAACAAATGTTGAAAACACTTTAAACAAAGCAGACATGAAACCATAGTCACCTTCTAATGATTTAATATTTATCAGTAGTTGCTATAGCAATTTATAACACTGAAAATTATCAAACTTAATATGGTCAGTACCATAGGCATGTTGAAAAATGAACCATAATTAGATGAGGACACAAATACCTTCCACACGTTTTGTCACAAACCTCCTTAAAAGATACTGATACACTTAAGCACTACATTCACTACCAGATTTTGTAAGTTTTGTTTCTAATTTAGTACCTGTAAACTAGTGCTAACTGCTGTATAACCATCAACATAAACAAATCTCTCATATTTGTTTTCAAGCCTATACACAACTATTTGCCTTCACTAAAATATTTCCTACAGAAAGGTATGCATGATTTGCCTTGATTACTCAGCTTTTTAATACTGTGCTTTGTCCAATTCAAATAAAATTCAGTCACATTTTCACGTTGTATTTGTGATGTGAAGTCCATGCACTAAATGCAGTGACTTCAGGGAGCTTCTCTTATAGCTAAAGGCAATCAGAACCACCAGAATAAAAGTTTGCTCCCACCACCAAGCAGAAACAGTGGTTCAGAAGACTAATAGCACTTCTAGTAAAAGTCCCTTTGAAACTGATTACTAAACAAGATATAACAGGCTTTTACTGTAACTCAAAGTTTACCATCACATTTTAAAGCTGTAAATTTCAATATATGCACTTATTTCCATCAACACATAATTGGATTTACTTCTAATTAACTTATGTTTGACAAAGCACTTAGCTTTAATATACAGATTTGGTCTGTAGTAGTAACAACTGTAAGTGGGCAAGAAATTAATCTTCCTCTTACAAAAATCTTAATGAAGAAAATAATATTCTTAACATTGATTTCCTTACTAGATACAAGACATCTCATGGTTTCTCATGAAATACATTGTTATTTCACTAATCTGTAGACTACTAAAAAACCAAGATGCCCTTATAGGTTCCGTACTTAGGGTCTTCATGTTAATTCTAATTTTAAAAAGGTGAAATTCATTCTTTATGTAGCTTCCATTGTTAAGAGTTCCAACCCCACAGTTCACAGCCTAAATGGTTGGATTTTTTGCTACCAGCTGATGAAAAAACAGCATTAGTAATTCTTTCTCTTTAACAATCTCACCTTCTGAGCTGCTTTAGAGGGACTCTTGTTTTTGCTTCCTTTGGGTCGTCCTCTTGGTCTTTTAGGAGATGGTTCACCAGTTGGTTCCTAAATACAGGAAAACATGCTATTGTGGCAAGAGGCTACACATGATCTAAAGGATAAACTAAACTGAGAAATTGCTTAAAACATATGAATTAATAGTATCAATAAATAACATAATATTAATAATGCAACATGAAAAATTTAACAACTCCAGGCAAAGGAAAAAATATATTTTGCACAACAAAGGAGTTTAACATCTCTTGCAATTGCAGAAAAAAAATCTTGGAAAAGTGTGCGTATTCTAACATGTAAGTTAAAGCAGCAAGCACATTTTTTTAAGATGGCTATGCTTTCCCTCATATAAGAGCAGCTATTCAAAAATAATACAGTTACCCATTTAATTTCAATTGCATTTCATTATAACGAGATACAATTATCATATGTAGTTTCTAGCATAAACTTTTTTGGGGAAAAAAAAGTTAACTACCAGAATATTGTAAAGTAAGATGAGACTACTTCTCTCTCAAGGGGGCAATTTTTTTTCTGTTGTTCTGCAGTCGGCTTTATATTCACACCTATTCTAAAGATAATTGATTTGCATTAAAATGCAAATGTAAACGCTTCTTCAAATAGAACACTAGTAAGCCAAAAAAACTCAACCGAAGAAAAACCTGAGACAAAACCCCAACTCGAAAATGAGTCGATACTGATTATTTTAGCTATTTTCTTAACTAGTTCCTTTGCCTGACAGTAAATAACCAGTCCTTAAAACTGAGTATGAATTACTAAGAGTTCAGATTCCAAATATTTATTCAGTGAATCATAAACACTCTAAAAGTCTTCTAGTCTTGAATATTATACATTTCATTCAGATTACAGGATGTGGTAGAACTAATTAAATGCAGTTTGTTAACTTAAACCAGTTTAAACCCCTTCAGCTTTTATAATTCCCGGGTAGGTTAAGGGGAGGCTGGCGAGGGGACTCCCCAAGTGCTGCAGCTCAGGGGCGAGCCCCGCAGGCACTGCACATCTGGGCTGAGCACGTTGAAGGAGACGCGTTTTTCTTTCACTTCCATACATTCAAATGGTATAGGAGAAAAAAAAATAAGGGAAAAAAAAAAAAGAAGAAGTAAGGGAATCCTGGCACAAGCCCGCAGGGTCGGTGGGTGCCGGCTGCCGGGGCTGGGCGAGGGCAACCAGGGGGTGAAGCAGGAAGGGGGACAGAGCCCGCAGTCACCGGACAGATGGAAGCAGTGCCACCGAGGGCAGAGCGAGAAAACGGGGGGCTCTGCTTTTATGGCTTTCCAAAAAGTACTTTCTGTGCAATTTACAGGACCATATCGGGGGGGGGGCGGGGAAGGAAGCAAAGCAGCCGGGTTTCCCCCAGCTCGGGGCTCTGCTGCTCAGCTCTCTCCATGTTTCCAGCCCCTCGAAGGCTCTCGTGGCAGTGGGGCTGATGCCAAATGAATGGGAGTAAACACGTTTAAAGCCCGCGGAATCTCGCTTTAAAATGAGCTCCACGGGCAGCCCTACTTCTCAATCGTGACTTCCGAGGGAGGCAGGGAAAAGGCTACGGGCGGCTCCGCGCTGCCCCCGCCGAGCTGCGGGATTAATTGGTTGCATCCGCAGGCAAAATCCTCCTTCGGCGGCGCCGGCGGAGGGGCTGCAGAGCGCGGGGGCTCCCCCCAGGCCCCTCGCCCGGCGGCAGGGGCTGAGCGCGGCTCGGCAGCTCCAGGCGATGCGACAATGGCACTTCGGGAAAGGAAGAGAAGGGGGTGGGGGTGGGAATAACGCACGGATCTAGCAACCTTAGCTCGAATTCAAGTCTTGCAAGTCAAAAAGAGGGGCCCGGCGCGTCCCTTTCGGGGCCCAGGTGGAGGCTGTGGGTGTGGGTGGAAAGGAGCACAGGGCTACGCTCCCCGTGTCCAGACACGGCAGCGTTCCCGTCGCCTCGACCTGCCTGGGAAAGCGTCGGAGCAAAGGCAAAAGGTGTTGCAAATGCAGGGCAAGCCCCCTCCGGCTACCTCCCCCACCTCCGTCGGCAACGGGGGCACCTCTCTCCATACGATGACGGGGGCGAGGAGGGGAGGTGGGGAGGGGGGGAAAGCCGGGGGGGGGGGGCGGGGGGGAGCAAAAAGGCGAAAAAGACTATGCGACTTTCTAGACACCCTCCTCCCCCCCAGCCCCAGCATCTAGGGGCAGTTCAGGGGCCGGGCTGGTCAAGATCGGAGGCGGCAGCAGCGCCCGGTGGGACCCGACACATGCACACACACACGCGCGCATACAGATTGAGATATTGCGAGGGCTGAGAGAGGAGGGAGACAGGAGAGCCCCGTTCCCTGCTCCTCGCTTTCGCAATTTCAAAATCAGCTCGAAATGACCCAGCGAGCGCTGGTTGGTCGGAGCCGCGCTGCTCCATATTCCCCATTTACATTGAAAAGCCCCAGCTCGCTCCCTGCACAATAGTGAAAGTCCCGAGGAAGCTCCTCGGCTCAGCCACGGGCAGGCAGCGCCCCGTCGCTCCGGGCTCCGGGGTCCCCCCGCCGGGGCGCCCGACGGAGCCCCTCGCTACGCCTCTGCACCACCTCGCCGGGAAGCAGCGCACAACAAAGCCCCCCCTCCCCGTCGCCAGGACTGCTTCACTTGCAGCACAATACGTACATGTACATGCCTATAACACTATAGATCTGCGGCTCTACGTATCTATACGATACTGACTTGTGGTTGTTTCCTGGGTCTGCCTCGTCCTCTCTTCTGAGGCTCTGCGGTTGCAGGTTGCTCCTGGGCAGCAGTGGAAGGCTGACCGGGTCCCTCACCTTGTGCACTCATCGTGACTTCTGCTGCTCAGCCTGAAACCGGTCTCTCCAAAGCACCTTGGATGGGGGGGAATCAAAACGAGCTCTTGCTGCTTTTGCTGCTCGCTGCCACCACCACACCGGACGTCCTGGTGCTGCCAAAAAGGAGAAGAGAAGGGGAGGAGGAGGAGGAGGAGGTGATGGTGGTAGTGGTGTTGGTGGTGGTGGAAGAGGAGGGGGAATGAATCTCTCTTACAATTTAGGAATGGTTAGTAACACGAAGCAATTCAAAAGAGGGGAGGTTAAAAAAAAAAAAAAAAAAAAGGCAGAGTAAATTGCAACCCTGGAAATGCAAGGAGAGAGGGAAATAGTCCGAGGGTAGTCGGGAGCACACCAAGAAGAGGAAAAAAGTCCTACAAATTGAAAGCAAGTGGTGGCTATCGCGCTTAGATCGGATCAGGACAAATTAAGATAAGACACACTGAAAATGGACTGAGAATACTGCACAATCTTGCCAGAAGCATGCACCCTGGGAAGACGGGGATTTCGGCAGCAGCGGGAGCAGCGCGCAAAAGGAGCGATCATTTAAAAATAATAATAATAAAACGATTTGGGAGATTGGGAGGAAAAAAAAAAAAGACTGGGGGGAGGGCGGTCCTGGGTTCGTGTCTGTGATGCGAGCTGCTGGGACTGGAAATATTATTATGTGAGTCCTGCCCACGGACTAAACTAGGATGAGGGTTAACGGAGGGAAAAAAAACCCAAAAAACAACAACAAAAAAACCCCCAAACTAAAAACCAAGGAAAAGAAAAGAAAAACCACCTTTACCCGTGAGTGGAAAAACCAAGAGGGGGCTGTAGGGGGAAAAAAAAAAAAAGAGAGAGAGAGGAGGAGGCAGAGCGAAAACCCGGCGATGGGGTCTGGCGGCCGGCCAGATAAAACACGAGCAGCACGGCAGCCGGGGCAGCGGCGGCAGAGCGCGCCGCCGCCTCACGTGTCCCGCACCGGCCCGGCCG